>NC_133774.1:83650074-83761010 GCF_003597395.2 Chelonoidis abingdonii | reverse complement strand
AGAGATACAATTTAAACATTCCAGCAACTACACACATGTAAATACAAAAAAAAACAATAACAGCCTATTGTTTTTTCTACCTTTGTACTCACAACTTGGAAACTGAAGATTAGAAGCTTGAAGATAGAACAGACCCCTCTCATAGCTGAGAGCCAGACAAAAGACTCACTCCCCAAAAATTCCCTCCCTGACTTTTGAAAAATCCGGTTTCCTGATTGGTCCTCTGGTCAGGTGTTTGGTTCCCTTTGTTAACCCTTTACAGGTGAAAGAAACATTAACCCTTAGCTATCTGTTTATGACACGTCCCCCAAATCACAGACAGTGGGAAACTTCACTGGCAGTGATTTTTTCCTAGAACTTTAGACTAAACAAATTAATACAACACATGCACCTTTACATATACTACTAAGTATGTAACTACAAGACTTCTCCATATTAAAGACAAGTTTTAACCAGTGTATTTTGGGAAACTCTCATGGGAGAGTGCATCAGCTACTTTGTTAGAAGCTCCTGAAATGTGTTGAATTTCAAAATCAAAATTGACAGACTACATTCACTTGCCTCCCTCCAGTAATACACACTACTCGTTTAATTGTGTGAACTTTCCAAACTATTAAGTGGTCCTTCTCTTTTCAATTTGACCACTAGCACTCAGGCAGAGACTAATCTTACTTGCATTATACGACATTATTAAAACTGGGAATGGCACTGTTAAATCCATATCAGTTGTCTCGTATTTGGACAAGATTTGCATAGTTTGTCACCTGCACGGCTCCACTAATTAGGTGGGTGGCCCTTCATTGTCTTGTGTGCAGTCACCCAGGTGCGCACTTTAGAGGAAACTATCCACAGCCCACCTGAAGAACTTCTGGTCTACTCTACTTTCCAGAAGTTATTTTCATTAATGAATCATTGCTTGTTTATACAGGCCCATCCATTTTACAAATGTTTTGGTGCCTTAAGACCACAACTGTAAGAATCTCTCATTGACAGATATGGAAGCCCTTTTGAAAACACACAATTTTTAATAAGTTACACAGGGAATTTATTTGCCTACATACTTCATAAAAAATTCAAGTTATACTAGAGGTCAGAATAAGTGGGTCCCTTAAAGGAATAAAAGATTCAAGCATGATGCTCTTTCTCCTACTATATTCAGTCTCTTAAATTCAGCCAATTCCTCTTTAATTTCACCAAAAACCGTTATTAATCCCTTGGTTATCTTTTGCCTTGATTATTATAGTCTTCCAGCATCCCGCCTTTTCACTTGCTCTCCCTTAGTTGGGAACAAGTCACTCCATCTCCTGAAATCTCTTCATTGGTTTCCTGTCTCTGATAGCATCCAATTCAAGACCCTATAAAACCTCACCCCAGGCTTCAGCTTTGTTCTCATTTCCTCCTATAACTCTACACTTTTCTTTTTCCCTTTGTCTCCTTTTCACACATTCAGCTTAGGTCATATCATTCTGTCTCTATACCTCTGAACTCCTCCCCATTAAGGCTCCTTCTCTCTCAGTTCCTCCAGGTACATGTTTATGAATCCACTTCTTTCAGGAAGACTTCCATGCTTATTAATTTATTTCGCATTTCCCTCATGCCTTGACTTGTTTTGTCATATGCTCAATTCTGCTAGTGACTCAGTGCTGGAGGACCCCCTAGCCCTCGCGGAGTTTTGCACAGGTGCAGGAGTTTGGCAGGACAGAGTCACCTGCTGTATCAGAACCTTAAACTGTAAAATTACTGGAAACAAAGAAAGAAGCATTTCTTGTTCTCTATATGTTATGTAAATTTTCAGTGCTATATACAAATAATTAAACAGGCATTACCCAGTACAAATGCAACAAAGTTAGTATTCATACCACAAACTCTAAGAAAAACTAAGGTTCCTATACTGACAAAGAACAACCAATAACAGCACATGCATGTCAAATGAACATTTTTAATCCCACCAAATCAAAGAGGATCCCTGGTGCAATGGATTGTTATATGCAACAATAACCTATTCCATTGTGGTTGGGACGAAGGTTTTGCTCTCCCATAACGACACTGTCAAAAAAAGAATTGTATATATACATACACACATTTACAGAAAGAACAGTCCATATAATCCATTGTTATCTTTGCATATACCAATATGTGTGAAGATTTCAAGAAAAATACTTAGTTACACATTTAATATACTTCTTTTAAAACGTGAATTTAAGGATCACTTTAAAATATTTTCTTAACACAATCTGGAGCCTGCCCCTAACTGAAATTTGTATATCAACAATTCAAAATCAGAACAGATCTGTTTAGCTAAGCATCTCATAGGTTATGCTGTGCTTAAATTGCTCACAGGCACATCATAGTGAAACAAAATAACCCAGTAAAAGCAGCAAAGAGTCCTGTGGCACATTATAGACTAACAGACATATTGGAGCATGAGCTTTTGTGGGTGAATACCCACTTCGTCAGATGCATATAATGGAAATTTCCAGAGGCAGGTATATATATGCAAGCAAGAATCAAGCTGGAGATAACGAGGTTAGTTCAATCAGGGAGCAGTTGTGGTTGTACCTCAGTGCTTGGCTGTAGACAATGGATCGTGTGGTATATCCGGGATGGAAGCTGGAGGCATGAAGGTAGGCACAGTGATAGTCACGTTAACACCACCCTATACAACCTTATACTGAAAACCCACCGACCGCTATGCCTATCTTCATGCCTCCAGCTTCCATCCTGGACACATCACATGATCCATTGTCTACAGCCAAGCACTGAGGTACAGCCACAACTGCTCCCTGATTGAACTAACCTCGTTATCTCCAGCCTGATTCTTGCTTGCATATATATACCTGCATCTAGAAATTTGCTCCAACTCCTCAGACAGAGACCAACACCTACAAAATCTTCACCAAGCATTCTCAAAACTATGATACCCGCACAAGGAAATAAGGAAACCGATCAACAGAGCCAGACGTGTACCCAGAAGCCTTCTACTGCAAGACAAACCCAGGAAAGAAACCAGCAGAACTCCACTGGCCATCACATACAGTCCCCAGTTAAAACCCCTCCAATGCATCATCAGTGATCTACAACCCATCCTGGACAATGATCCCTTATTTTCACAGACCTTAAGTGGCAGGCCAGTCCTCGCCCACAGACAACCCGCCAACCTGAAGCATATTCTCACCAGTAACTACACACTGCACCATAGTAACTCACTCAAGAACCAGTCCATGCAACAAACCTCGATGCCAACTCTGCCCACATATCTACACCAGCGACACTGTCACAGGACCTAACCAGATCAGCCACACCATCACCGGTTCATTCACCTGCACATCCACCAACGTAATATACGCCATTATATGCCAGCAATGCCCCTCTGCTATGTACATAGGCCGAACTGGACAGTCCCTACGGAAAAGGATAAATGGACACAAATCAGATATTAGGAATGGCAATATACAAAATACCGTGTAGGAGAAACCACTTAAAGGTAGTCATCCCTCACAGCAAAAAACTTCAGGAATCCAGACTTCAAAGAGAAACTGCTGAGCTTCAGCTCGTCTGCAAATTGAACACCATGCAGCTCAGGATTAAACAAAGACTGTGAATGGCTAGCCAACTACAAAAGCAGTTTCTCCTCCATTGGTGTTCACACCTCAACTGCTAGAAGAGGGCCTCATCCTCCCTGATTGAACTAACCTTGCTATCTCCAGCCTGCTTCTTGCTTGTATATATATACCTGCTTCTGGAAATTTTCACTACATGCATCCGACGAAGTGGGTATTCACCCACGAAAGCTCATGCTCCAATACGTCTTTTAGTCTATAAGGTGCCACAGGACTCTTTGCTGCTTTTACAGACCCAGACTAACACAGCTACCCCTCTGAAAAATAACCCAGGAGTAGGTCATACATTCAGCAATCAATTAGAGCAAAATGGAGAACTTTCTATTAAAGGAACTCAATCCTTCTATGAGGTAGCTATTCACTTATCACTAAGAGAAGTGGGCTGTTTAATAGCATATGCCACCGTTGCATGTATTACAACAGATAGATTTGGCGGGAGAAGGGGGGAGGAATACAAAGTTACCTATGCTAAGAATTCATCTGTTAGTTGCCAGGGTTGCCAAGACTTCTATTTTATATCTTACCTAAAGACAGCAACTCAAGAAGCACAGTGGCCTACCTCTTAACACTATGGTGGGGTATTAATTCAGTGCGGATTCAGAATAAAAAAATACAATCTATGATACGGCTAACACCATTTCCTGAATCTCCCACATTCTTACTGAATATCTCCTAGCCCAATACTGCTCAGACAGAATCATATTTAGCTGCTTGAATCTGACAGAATCACAACCCATTGAATGCCTGCAGGCATTCAGAGAGAATCTTTAGAAAGAAAGTCACATAGCAATAGGCTTTCAGCATTATAATTAGACTTCTTTGTTGAAAAGACATTAGTATATTAATACATGAGAAATTATTAAATCTTTAAAAGTGTTTTCTAATAGCTACTGCGCCCCTCGACATAGGTTCATTCAAAAGACAACTGCCCCCAATAGTAACAGACTTCTGCTTTCAAAAAGTTGTGACAGAGAACAGATTATGGTTTTAAAACACATTTTATAGTAAAAATATCACACAAAGTGCTAATCAGACTTTGCATTAACATTTAATATAGTTGCACTTTATATGTAGTGGCAAATAAATAAAATAAGATTCCAAATAAAAACTAAAATGCTTCGGGCATTTCAACACTGATTTTCTAAGCTCCCCATTCTCTTTCTTTAGAAAAGTCTATTGGTGATACGATTTGTGTGGAAGCTTAACAGTGAGAAAAATATTTTATAAGCTTCCATGCAGCATATTTGGAATTTTATTTTAACATACGTTTTTATTAAACACTAATATCCATTTGTAAATCCATGCTGCTGCAACCTATATAATGCTGAGTAGACCAGCATTGGAAAGAACTAGGACCATGCAACAAATGGCTTATGCCCACATATAGCCCCTAGTTAGCAACACACAGTTGTGACAACATACTCTCAATTTCTAGAATGTTTAAATGACAGGAAATATGAACACTAAAAATGAGTGACTGGCTAGCTATTCCACATTTATTTTTAAGCCAAATGTAAAACTGCTTTGGCTGAAGTATCAAATGTCTCCCATAAATCCTAAGACTGTTATTTACATTAACTCTGAAATTTTGCTTCTGCCCCATTTCCAATTTCTGCAAAAACACATGTATAAAAATCTCCTCAGAGAGTATCTTTCTCTCCACAATGAGACTTTCTGCATTAGCACTAATAGGCAAAGCATGTTCTTTCCCTATTCTTTTAGAGTGGTTCACATCCTTTTAAAGATAATAAAATCAACATCCATGAAGATATTGTCAAGAAGTCTATTTAAGTGCATGTTTATTGGTTTGATTCTACAAGGGAAAGGAAAGCTCCTCCAACTGATCATTTAAAAAAGGCTCACTCAGGAAAGATTAGAAAAAATATGGTTCATATTTTCAGTACATACTATATGCTGCTAGCATTCCATACAATGAAGTTTCGAAAAGAACTTGAATCCTGCACATGGATTGATAGCAGAATAGTCCTCAACATAAACAACAGTTTTACACTTTGAAAGCAGAGGAAAAACTGGTTGAGCTAAATTAGATTAAGAATGCAAAAAAGATAGCAGAAGACCATAGTGGGTAGAGCCCAAGAAAGAGGGAAGAAAATGTTCTCACCGTAACTGAATACAGTGGATCTTTGTCTGACCGAGAGGAAGAAAAGGGGTTGGGGCTCCTTTAAGAGTCGGAGTGGACAGGGAGACTTAGGAGCAGAACCAAGGGGGCCAAGAGGGGAATAGGAAGTGGCCAGACCAGGTGAAGGCACTGACTCTACCACCTACATCAAGTTGAGACAGTATTTTTATACCCCCTGCATTCCAGAGGGGACCCTCTGTTTCATGGATCATCAGGACCCACCCTCTCACCTGTGAGAGTAGAGTAAGATTGCATTTTGTGATCTGCTGTTGACATTGCACTAGTTGCCTTTTTTCTTTTGGGACTATGAAGGAATTTTTCCTTCACTGTCAATTTGGCCAACACAGGATTTTTTCACCTTCCACATGGCAAGCCAGGGACCAAGTGGGATAGGTAAGCAGGTCACAACTTAGTAGGTAGCAGGTATCCAGTGAATTTACTCCTTACAGAGGGAACAAGGCTTTCTGATAAATAGCAACTGGAAGTGGATTTAAGGAAAGGGATCCATTAAGGATGCTGGGAAAAGCGGGTTGAGGCTCCTAACATCTGGTACAGCAGGGGGACAACCTCCCTTTCTTCCCAGCCTCCTCTCCCCTTAACACTTATAGGAGGGAAAGGCAGCAGAGTTCCAGAACTAGGTTAGTACCAGGTTGAGAAGGGGCAACCCTCCCAAACAGGTGGAAACATTTAAGAAAAGAATGATTCTCTGCTCTGCAAACTTATAGCTGGGTATTCCCCCATTTGTTAAGTGAATGAAGTTGCAGCTTAATGAAACCACATCGATTGAATCTGGTCTTTCCTCCTGCATGGCTGGGACAATGTTTGTGTGGAAACAGCAAACATCAGAAGTAGAATAATGCTCAGGAAAGCAGTTTCCTTGCAGACAGCAGATAGTTTGACTTGATTAGTTTCACTTTTTTTAAATATTTAAAATTCTACTTTTAGTTGCTTATTGTTGAAAGGCTTCACAGAGAAGTAAGTTAAGAAATTAGACAGTCACACGGATACAAAGACTGCTGTCTCTGTGTGTAAGTAAAGGAGGCAACATGAAAAAAAAAGGCACAAAGGTGAGTGTAGAAGGATAAAGAAAGAATGAGCAGGAGGGAGACATGAGAAGAGCAAAGGTAGTGGTGATAGGTGTACACAAGAAGAGAGCAGAGCAGATATACAGGCACTGACTTTTGCAGTGTTTTGCCTAAGCAAGGACTACAAGACTCAGTTTGCTATGCTATCTATTTGTGGTGTAAGGCATACATGCACATATATTTGACTGGGCTATATGTTGAAATAACATGATCATTTTTCCTGCATTCATGTTTACATTACCAGCTAGTTGAACAATATTAAAAATAAGCATTATTAAAAAAACCAAGAAATTGTAGGCAAGATTCCTATGTTCAGGTATCTAAGCTCCTTTGAGGTATATGAACATGTCAGAACCCAAGACCACAAATATCAGGGAGGGAGAGGAATTATTTAAGCTTAGTACCAATGTAGACACAAGAACAAATGGATATAAACTGAACACTAGGAAGTTTAGACTTGAAATTAGATGAAGGTTTCTAACCATTAGAGGAGTGAAGTTCTGGAACAGCCTTCCAAGGGGAGTAGTGGGGGCAAAAGAGCAATATTCTGCGCTTCAAGACAAGCTTGCTAATTTATGAAGGGGATGTATGATGGGATAGCCTAATTCTGGCAATTCAATTCATCTTTGATATTAGCTGGCTGGTGAGTCCTGCCCACATTTTCACGGGTTTAACCTGATTGCCATATCTGCGGGTCAGGAACAAAATTATTCTCCAGGGCAGATTTGCAGGCCCTGGAGGTTTTTTGCTTCTTCTGCAGTGTGCGGGCATGGGTCACTTCTAGAGGATTCTCTCACCTTGAGGTCTTTAAACCACAATTTGATGGACGTTCAGTAACTCAGACATAGTATGGGTTCTGTTACAGGAGTGGTGGTGAGATTCTGTGGCTCGTGTGCAGGTCAGACTAGATGATCATAATGGTCCCTTCTGACCTTAAAGTCTACAAGAGTCAAGTACAGACTATTAGGGTTGGAAGGGACCTCAGGAGGTCATCTAGTCCAACCCCCTGCTCAAAGCAGGACCAATTCCCAGATTTTTGCCCCAGTTCCCCAAATGGCCCCCTCAAGGACTGAGCTCACAACCCTGGGTTTAGCAGGCCAATGCTCAAACCACTGAGCTATCCCTCCCACCTTTGATTTTCTATAATTAATATGGTATACAAAGACCCTAATATATGCCTCAAGCCAGGACAAAATAAGACACAGAGTTCTTCCAAAATTGATAAATATAATAAAATATAAGGGTAAGACAAGACACGTTATGTAATCAAACTTGCTTAAGTGGCAACAAGAAGCCACCATGTCAACAAGAAACTAAAGAGGCATTGATATTTTTCTGTAAAATATATGAGGAGAGGAAAACAATCTCTCTGAGAAGTGCGAATTTGTATTTGTGATGGACAGGAATCCATTACTGCTTATAATCAACTTTAAAAGAATTCTAAACTCCTAGAAAAACATTCATATGTGCACTGATGTTCTGTTCAACACAATTCAAACTGTGAAGATATCTATTAAAGCTCTGATTTTCCATACATGTATGTTGCAATGGGTTATTTTCTAGTATTTGGGCAATAATTGCCATGTTCTATCCAGCAAAATTCTGAATCGTTTTAAGTGGGAGTACAAGCAATTGCAAGTAGTTAGAACAGTAGTGGGCAACCTGTGACTCATCAGGTAATCCGCTGGTGGGCCACGAGACAGTTTGTTTACATTGACTATCCGCAGCCACGGCTGCCCGCAGCTCCCCATGGCCATGGTTCGCTGTTCCTAGTCAATGGGAGCTGCGGGAAGCATGTTTAGTCTTGAGAAAAGAGGACTGAGGGATATATGTGTCTTCAAATTCACTAAGGGCTGTTATAAAGAGAATGGTGATCAACTGTTCTCCCTGTCCACTGAAGGTAGGACAAGTAGTAATAAGATTAATCTACAGCAAGGGAGATTAAGGGTTGGTCTACACTACAAGGTTGACCTAACTTTCATGCTCAGTGCTACAAAATTAAACTCACTTAAATGTCAGTATATACACTACTAGGTCAATGGAAGACTTCTTCCATCAACCTAGCTATCACATCCACAAGACGTGGATTTTCTACAGTGATGAAAGAACCCCTTCCACTCCTATAGTAAATCTATGCTATGGTGCTGCAGAGGCACAGATAAAGATAATTAAGCCCTGGAACAGGCTTCTAAGGGAGGTTATGGAATCCATATCATTGGTGGTATCATAAGCATAATTCCCAAATCTGGACCTTAGCGTCCAGAAATCTGGGTGCCTGCATGAAACCCTCTAAGCTTAATTACCAGCTTAGATCTGATATCGCTGCCACCATCCAAAAATTCCAGTGTTTTGGCTCACTCTGGTCTCCCCAAACCCTTCCCTGGGGAACCCCCAAGACTCAGATGCCCTGAGTCTACAACAAAGGGAAATAACCCACTTCCCTTCCCCCTTTCTCTCCCACCCAGATTTTCCTCTCTGGGCTAACCTGAGAGTTACTGATCAACTTCTTACATCACAATACCAAGAAGCATGTCTCCTCTCTTCCACAAAAGAGACAACCAAATACAAGGAAACAGAAAAGATTCTCTCTCTCTTGTTCCCCCTTATTCTCTCCTCTCCCACCAATTCCTGGTGCGCAGAATTCACCCTCCGTAGATACTAACACACAAGAGAATTCTCCCTCCCTTTCGTTCCTTAGCCTACCCAGAGAGGAAAAAAAACTCAACAAGTCTTAAAAAGAAACTTTATATAAAAAGAAAGAAAAAGACATAAAAAATATTTCTCTGTATTAACTAGCTGACAATAACACAGGTTCAATTGCTTAAAAGAAAAAGGAATAAACAGCCTTATTCAAAAAGAGATATAATTTAAACATTCCAGCAACTACACACATGTAATAACAAAAAAACATAACAGCCTATTATTTTTCTACTCTTGTACTTTACAACTTGGAAACTGAAGATTTAGAAGCTTGAAGATAGAAAAGATCCCTCTCACTAGCTGAGGAGCAACAAAGACAGCAGACCCAAACATTCCCTCACCGTCGCTTTTGAAACATACCGGTTTCCTGATTGGTCCTCTGGTCAGGTGTTTGGTTCCCTTTGTTAACCCTTTACAGGTGAAAGAAACATTAACCCTTAGCTATCTGTTTATGACAGGTGGTTAAGAGCAGATTAGACACATACCAGCCAGGCATGGTCTAGGTATACTTGGTCCGGCCTCAGAATAGGAGGCTCAACTAGATGACCTCTCCAGGTTCCTGTCAGTGCTACACTTCTATGATTCTTATATTTGATTGTGAAGAAGCTGAGAAATACTTGAATGTGACAGTACCATCCACCTGGGAGCAAGAGACAGTGGTAATAGCCAACTGTCTGAAAAAGAACATCTCGCTAACAGAAATATCTTTCTGTCTCTAAATTTTCTTGGGTACAACTTGGTAGCAGAGTTTTCTTTAAAATTTGGTGTCATTTGTTATTTTAGTTGTTGTAAAAGACAGACTAGAACACATCATTAAACTGTATTTTATACAACTGACAGAACTTTTATTAAAATATTTGACATTTAACTGCAAAAAGACAGGACTTGTGGTATATTTATGTGGTTGCTGCTATCTTTTCTGACATTGAGGATTGAACCAGGGACCTCCAGAGTTAAAAGCATTAATCTCCACAGATTGATCTTGAGCTCAGGCTCTGTAATCCTGGCCAGTAACATACTTATATCATCTGTGGAATAGACACTGACAGAGCTACTTAACACACACTGGCCTGTGGGCTGACTGACAGGAGGGATCCTATGAATAAAGTCAATCCTGCGCCACTTTCTTTTCAGCATATTTGTTACATGACTCTAGTTTTGCCTGTAAAACATTATGGTGAACATTTATTTTTGAAAGATATTTTAAAATCTGAAATAGTTTTCATGATGGGCAGTAGTCCATACTGGAAACAGTATAAGACATTTTTCTGGCTGTCAGTAAGGCAAGATTCCAACTGATCTTGATTAAGTAGATTTTTCAAGCTGTGGATAGACTATTGGTCAATTGCAAGGAGACTCAATTGCTTATTTCATGTAAGTTATGAGAATGATGCCAATTTCCAGACGCAAATTATATTATCTGGAAAAAAGTTTAGTGCCAGAGTGAGAATTAGGAGCCAAAGAACTATGTTCGAAAATCTCTGGCAAATGCTCCCTGTACAAAAACTGTTTTTTTCCTCTGAATGTAACTTTAATATTTTTAAAGTCATCTAAGGGATTTAGACACCTTAAAGTGAATGATAAATGTATATCTAAATTCGCTATATATCATCAAAAAATCTCAATCCTATTATTTAAAGCTCTCAGACAAACATACAGAAAATGTGAGTATTTTCAGTGCTGCTACATTTTAAACGTTGATTTTTATTTAAAAATTCATAACCAGATTGCTTTCTTCATAATTTTTGTCATAGATTACTAAGCATGGCAGTACTAACAGGAATATTGGTATATCATTTAAGTTTATTTTGCTTAAAATTCACATTAAAGATTAAAAAGATTAATTTAATTTAGCATAGCTATACATAATATTTTTAAAATAACTTCGTTAAAACTCACGTATTATTGGATGAAACCAAGTGAAGTAATGTCTAACACTAACTGAAATACCTGAGTAATCTTTAAGTGATTTTTTTCCTAATGAGTGTTTATATTTTTAAGTGTAGTGTTAAAAGAAACAATACATAACACATGAAACACTGATTATGTTATTTTAAAAAACATATTTTCTTTAAGTTTATCCACTGTTTGCTTTTGAAAAAAAATTAACTTTCAGAATTACATAAAAAGTAACATCTTCCCAATGATTTTACCTATTCTTTATGAATCAAGTACATTCATGAAGACTACTCTTACACATTAAAATGTATCTTTCAAATGTGAACTGTCCTCATTTCACAAATAGTGAAATCAATCAATCAACCTCAATGTGATAAAAAACATTCCTCACAACTCTGGTCATGTCTACACAATAATATATTGCTCAGGGGTATGAAAAAAAAACCCTGAGTGACCTAAGTTTCACAGGCATAAATGGTGCGCACAGCACTGTATCAGCAGAACTTCTCCTGCCGACATAGCTACCTCCACTTATTGAGGTCATTTTATTATGTCAATGGAAGAGCTCTGTCCCATCAGCACAGAACAGCTACACGAGCGATCTTACAGTGTCACAGCTGATTGGTACTGCTGTGCTGCTCTAAGCTTGCTAGTGTAGATATGGTCTAAGTTGATGATAGCTGTACTACCTACTAAACCTCAGAAGAGTTTTTACTCAAAATGTGACAGTTTGTAACCAACTATTTGCTAACATACTCTAGTAAAGTGACATGACTGTAGAAAGGTACAACAATATCCTTTATTCTACACCTCTTGGACACAAGCGTGTATAATACTTATCCCAGAGAGCTGAACTGAAGCAGACAAATGTGAGGTAAAGATCTTAATTTCTCACAAAGAACCATAGTTTTAAACTATTTGACATTAAAACCACATCCACATACATTTTTAATCTAAAGGTTATAGTATGCGTCATTTTGCAAAACCGTGCTTGCCACAAGAACACATGAACTTTCACGGATCTTGTTCCAAACCCTGTCACAAATACCCATCTCCCGTCTTTTTGCTGCACTTTGTTTAGAACTTTTAATTTGGTATTTATTATTTTATAGTCACACCAAGACACCGAATTTGTTCAGATGTTACAAGAAAGGAACAGCATAACTTTTAAAAATCAGATTTAAGCCTGAACAGCAATTTGCACAGGGCCATGGGGGTTGAGGGGAAATCACAGAAAGCTAAAGAGATTCTAGAAAGAAAAAAACAGATTTATAAAAATAAAAATAAGTAAATAATGCTTGCATTTGTTGGTTAAAATTTACTCACTTGTTTTCAGCATAAGAGTATATAGATTGCTATGTTTCTTGGAAGATTTTGAAGAAATTATTGTTTCAAAGAATCTCAATTTAAATATAGTGAGATCTGCCTTTCAAGGGGCTAATCACACAGTTGTGTTAGTTTTAAATGGATTTTAGCAGCAACATTTGGTATTACTGAAATATAAAAAAAAAACAGTGCTATAACAAGTGTTCTGCTTTCTTCTGAACAGATCCTGGGACTGATCCAAAGTCCACTGAAGTAAGTGGAAATCATGCCTCCCTCCCCACCACATCCCCCAATAACATTAATGGGCTTTGGATCAGACCTTTATTCACTGCACCCAAACAACTCAGCTGGATGTTGGGGAAGTCAAGAAGGAAAGAATAATCTTCTCAGGCCACAGAGCAGCTCAGCAGCCACTTCTTTTACCCCTTTGTCCATGGAGGAAAGGAGTGAGGGACAACCTTCTCCATCCCACCTCCAAAGTGTCACTATGTCAGGTCATTGTATTCTTCTCCAAACCCTCAAATTGGAAGTAGTTGGGTCCCCTCTGTACACACAGGTTGTGGAAGGAAGGGTCTAGCCTACGTAGAGCTGCTCTACTGAGGAGACACCAACACCACTCAATGTCCAGAACACTGGAGAGTGGGCACTGGTGTTGGCCCACTCTGCTTTGAACACAGAGTAAGTAAAAAATAAAAAGTATAAGGAAAGCCCAACAGTGAAAACAATGCCAAGAAATTTTCTGAGCAAGGGAGAGGACTCCAAGATTTACTTCTTCAAAATAAATGCTAAATTTTACGACTGACATACTAATATTGTATATAGAATAGCATAAACATGATGAGGAAAGTACTACACACAACGCTAATATTAAACGAGCAGTATAAATAACCCCTTGCAACATGCACGTATGGGAAAAAAATAGATCCATAATACTACATATAAACAGCCTTCTGCTGCCTCATTTCCTTCCATTGCCTCCTCAGAGACAAATTGTATTTGGAATCTGAGGAAGAGGAGAAAGTAGATGATGAGCACGAATATGCAGAATCCATCTCAAAGAACTCTGGTTACATGTAAGTAACATTCATTTGTTCTTCAAGTATTCCCTGAATATTCCCATTTATGGGATAGTTTGGCAGGCAATATTCCATCAGCAGAAGATGACAAAGTTCTAACTGAATACAGACTGAAGAACTGCCCTACCATAACTGAGCACCCAATCCAGAAAGCCAGTGCTTTGGTAGAGCGTGACCTACCTCCAACAGGTAAGAATTTGATGTTAGATGGTATATAGAGGAAAGTTGCAGGCTAACAGTGGTTCTCAACCTTTTTTCATTAGTGAAATTTTCAAATGGACATACAGACTCCTTTGGAAAACTTAGATATAGTGGGGTCCGCAGATCACAGGTTGAGAACCACCGATTTAATGCATCTAGCGGATGTGTGGAGACACAATGCAACCCTCGTGGCTGTCTGCACATCATATGAAGAGACTGGAAAACTTAAGTAGTTCTTTGGTCCTGTTAAGATAGTATGCTAGAGTTCCCTTAGAATCTAAAGTACATGATTCCCTTATGTGAGCATGAGGTTTGAAAGAAAACTGGCAGATTAATAATTTGATTACCACACCTAGGAAAGGAAACTAGGGTGTTAGGATGAAGCAGTATATCCCTGTGAAAGACAGTGAATGGTGATCGGCTATGAGGGAATGGAGTTTGCTTATTCACATAGCGGACACTATGGTTACCAAAAATGCCATTTTAATAGGTAGGCAAATAGAGAACAAATGGAGCTGCATTAGAGGTCCCATTATAGTACCGCATCTTTTATAGAGTGCTACTTATTGACAAGTCCCTTCATATACATGTAGGGAGGCGCCCTGGCTCCCCGCCGTGCCTGAGAGGGACGAGTCAGAACAGGTGCCGCAGTGCACAGAGCCACCGCCGCCTGTCCCCGCTCCCCCCGGAAGTCAAGGAGCGGGACAGGAAGTATAAAAGCCCGGCCTCAGCGCTCAGTTGGCTGCAGACTGCCGGAAAGGACAGACGCTGGTGCCCGAGCTCCCGCCGGGCCCAGCCTGCCAGATGCTCACTACCCGGAGGAACGCTGGCCGAGCTTCCCCGTGCCCGGTATCAGAGGAGCTGCCCGAGCTTCCCTCCGCCCGGTATCCTGAGGAACCCATGGTCTGGGACCCACCGGACGACGATGGCAAAGGACAGGTGCCTAGAGAGGGGGAGACTGGAAGTGGCCCGGGGGAAGCCAACCCCAGTCTGGCTCCAGGGGACCCTGAACCAATGTCAGTGTGTTGCGGCCAGGATCCCCACTGACTGCAGTGAACCCTCGCTGCTGCTAGGGCCCCGAACTGGGACGCAGTGAAGTGGGAGGGCCTGTGTCCCCCCTGCCACTCTTCCAAGGGTGGCAGACTCCCCCTCCCCCTGGCCTGAAGAGGCCTCTTGTCCTGTTTAACTCGCTGTTCAGTCCCTGCTTGAGGGTCTGACCCTTACCTGTGTTTGTTGCCCCACCCTGAGCCAGGGCTTGGGCTTTGCAGATTGCTGAAAGGTCTGAGCTTGAACTGTGTGCTGCCCCGCCCTGCCCAACGGCCTGGGCTTATATACTGTTAACTTGTTGCTCAGCCGCTGCTGAAAGGCCTGAGCCTAACTACTTGTTGTCCCATCCTACCCAAGGGCCTGGGCTATAGACTTTGTATTCGCTCAGCCCTGCTGGAAGGCCTGAGCTGTGAGCTGCTTACTGCGCTGCCCCACCCAAGGGCCGGGCTTATGTACTGTGTTGCTCAGCCTTGCTGAAGGACCCTGAGCCCGAACTGCTTGTTGCCCTGCTCCAGGGCTGGGCTTATAGACCCTGCGTTAGCTTAGCCCCTGCTGAAGGGCTAGGACTTAGAATTGCTTAGAGACTATCTGTTTGCTCAGCCCAGCTGGAGGGTCTGGACCCTGCATGGACTGCTGCCTGTAGGGAGGCGCCCTGGCTCCCTGCCACGCCTGAGAGGGATGAGCACCAAGCACCGGACCTTTACAATACTCCTTAACCATATAATGTGCGAAGACAGATCTATCTATTAGTACATGGTAGGCTAACAATGCTTGATGCACTTCCAAGGGGGAAACGGAAAGATCTGCAAGCTTCAACTGAAGCAAGTTTTCAAGAATATATTGAATTGGAGCCAACAGTTGATCTATGTACCTTGTTTATCCAAATTTAGTTCACTTGAGATATAATGCTTTCTAGTCAATTGCTTCCTGAAGTTAATCAATATCTGTTGCACTTCTAAAAGGGCAAGATTTTTTCCAAAGTCCATTAGAATCCCAGACCTCAGTGCTATCAAATGCAGTGATAGAGGCCTGGGTGATAAATCTAGTAATAGGAAAGACGTCTATACATTTCCTGGAGGGAGTTGAAAAACGTTTGTGTATTGTTGTTGCCTCAGCCATGCCGGGGCAACTGGAATTATCTTATCTTCTTAAGTAGTCTCCGGATGAAAGGAAATGGCAGAAAAGCCTAGAAGAAACCTCTCCCCCCAGTTCAGGGGAAAGCAACCAATGTGGACAGACTGTCTTTTCCTGCACTTGAGCAAAAGCGAAGAGACTTCAGATTCCGTCAGATGCCAAAGAGGCCTATGTACAGGAACCCCCACAAGTTGAATGTGTTACCTATCACACATTTCTTTAAAGGGTGATTGCGCAGTTCCATTACATCTCTGCTCAGCTGACATGCCAGGCTGTTGTCCTTGTCTGCTAAGTGTAGATCTATGGGATAATGCTGTGCTGGATACAACAGCTCCAAACTTGAGTGCTTCGTTGCAGCTAGAAGAGTGACTCCCTCTCGGCTTATTTACATAATACATTGCCATGGTACTATCTGTGAGAAGTTTGTATTTCTTTTCGGCTGATTAACCCTGTGAATATATTGCCTGTAGTTGTGTGAAATTTAACAAAATCCAGTGTTGCAGACTTCTCAACCTAAAGTATGACATATGCAGGTGAGGACATGTGGCCCATGAGAGTCAGAAAAAACATTACTTCTTGAGTAGCATTTTGATGGAGCAGAACCCTTATGGAGGGTTGAACCTTCAGAAATCTTTCTTCTTGACAGTAATGCTCTGCCTTTTGAGAGTTAAGAAATGTACCTATAAAGGGGATCCTGTGCGGGATTTTTTTCATGTTTTTTTGAAGGTCTTAACCTATCAAAGAAAGAACTTATGTATTATGTGTCTTTGAAAAGGCTATTTTCTGATGAGGCTTAGATGAGCAAATTGTCTAAATAAAGACAAACGAAAAAGCCATGTCATCTTAAATGAGCTACTACCACTGATCAGCAACTTTGTAAACACTCTGTGGGCAGAAAACAGGCTAAAGGATAGATGCCACAGATCCTAATGAGCGCCCCTCATTGACACTCACTAAGACTGTCATGAGGGGAATCCAAGCCTCTTCTGCTTTGGACCCCCTGACTGTTCCAACCTTCTGGAGCCTCAGCATGCTGCAGCAGTGGTTCTTCCCTTGGCTTTGCTGGCTTGTTTCCTGGAGATTGACTCTCAGTCTGCTATCCCTTCTCAGAAATGGAGCTCCTCAGCCCATCTGCCCTAAGGTCCCAGGGTTAATGCTGACCACAAGATACCCCAGTTTCTTAAACACATCCCTTGCCCAGAACTCCACCTCAAAGTTGTTATGGTTATAGTTCCAGCTCAACTTTCTCATGGGCATGCAGCAGCTGCACACACACACTTTGCACAGAGTCTAGTATATTTATGCTCAAAGCACATGAGAGTACAGTTCATACAAAACAACAAAAATCTTAAAATGAAGTGTCCCTCACTATCTCACCCTTCCCTTGTGAGTCACTGGAAGATCATCAGGATCCAGGAAGGCAGCCAGGTAGTCCCCTGCTTCATGAAGTCTTGTGTGCTGTGTTGCTTCTCTCTCATGGATTGGAGAAAATGGCTCCCAAGCAGAACAGCTTCTGCCCTTTTAAAAATCTTCACCACCCTATGTCACATGACCCCTTGCCAAGATGACTCCCCCACTGGCTAAACCAGTTATTCTGTGCAGAGACCAGTCTTTGTCTTCAGTGACTAGATTTCAGACAACGGGGTACATAGAGTCAATTACCCTCTGTTATTCTTTTGCCACCAACCTTTGGATCTCAGTCTAACAGGGAGGCAAAAAGACTACAGAGAAGGCAAAACAATTAACTGATTAGAGGCATTTACAGAACACTCAAGATAATGATATCTGAACATATCAGATATGGCTTAAGTTGGGAGCAATTAACATTACCTTAATATAGGCTCTAATATTACAAAGCACTCAAACATACTTGAAGTTAAGTACATTTTTGAGTGCTTTGCTGAATCAGGGACACAAGGAGTAAATATACTGAAGACCCTTCACCACAACTATCTTAAAGGCAGAGATGGAGGAAAAGGGTCAGTAGGCTAAAAGCCAACAATTCCAGAATCTATATTTAATGGAAAAATTGGACAAAGATGCACCTTGTAACTTGCTTATGACATATTTCCAATAGGATCAAATCCAGAGGCTAGAGCCTTTTACTGACAAAGTCCTACCTGGCTCCTGTGAACTTCATCCTTGGTAGCTTAAACTGCGACTGAATTTTTACTTATTTTATACTGATCCACTACTCAATTATTTTCCAGGAAAAAAAGCTGTATTAATAGATAATCTAGAACAGACAGAAAATGTGGTTTGATGACAACATGAAGCATCCATTTTTTCAAAACGCAGCCACCCACATTCCCTTTCATGATCCTAAATGCATGGTTTTTTTAACACAGTCAGCCACTGTAAAATAAGGCCTGTGAATGTGAATTTAAATACAAATTATGAACTGAATACCTATGTAATAAAAAGTTATGTCTACAAAATGTACCATACTATACGAATGTCTGTATAATATGCAAATAGTGACAGCACTGGCATATGGTACACTTCAAATGATAGTGCTTCCTAGTCAATTTAGTCTCCCTAGTTGGAATACGAGCAACAATTCAATTACACTGAACTGAATTTATCCAAACTGCTTTGAGTTGCAAATCTCACAAGAACAGGTTCTTGAAACGTACCTGGAGTTTCCTAGTTTCAGACAGGTCAGAAATACTATGGAAACAAGGGCAAAGATAGGTTAAGTGACATGTCTAAGATCATACTAATCAATATCTAGATTTCCTAGCTTCCATTCCTATGCTTTTATCCACTGGACCACTTTTTTTCTGTGTGAAAACATATAAATATAAAAAATATCTGGAAGAAAGAAAGATGGAAATACTAAGATATATGTTCCCAGAACTGCTTTGAAACTGCATATATATTCTTACAATAATAAATCAAAAGTGCACTTAGAAATTAGTTTGAGGAGCCAATATGTTTAAGGACACAATCAAATATACTGAAAAACAAGTTTTATTGTATTCATTTCAAATAATATTAGTAAACAGGGTAGAATGAAAATACCCTCATAGACTATTAAAAGATGTTAACCAAAAAAAAAATCCCACTTTATTAAACAAAGAGAAAATATCAATGGGGAGAATTCATAATAAATGCACAGTGGATCTAAATTTCACCCATTTAAAAAAGAAGTCAAACCTGGGAAAATAATATCCCATTTTTTAAGAACAGTCTCTACAGCCCCATCCCACAAATATTTATAGACATACTGTACTTACATACTCCTCTACTGACAGTATAAAGGACGAGCGTAAAGTCAAGCATTTGTATAACTATTTGCAGGATCAAAACCTATTTATATTTGCACTCCATAACTCGAATTGTTTGTCTGCACAAATACTTAGAAACTTGGTTGAATACTACTGAAAATTTTACCCAACCTGTATTTTGAACAATAAAATATAGATAGCTGTAAATAGATTTTTAAGCACTATAGAAAAACTAGCAAGGGTGGAGTATCTAAAAATAAACCAACCTCTAAACCCCAAGACGGTAATGATTCAAAAACACAAAATACTTAGAAAGTGCCAATTTAATATAAAAGCCAAAAATACCATTAAAACTACTAACTAGTCAGTTAAAACATACTTTGACAGATTCCAATAACCAATTTCCAATACTGAAATATGCAGCTTTTCATAGGTAGTGCCAAATTCTACTCTTATGTGCACATATAGAACACTCATTAACATCAACAGGGGCCATACATGCACAACAGAGAACAAAATTTGGCTCCAAGTGGGTTCAGTTAACCCATTGCTTCTTAAGCAGCTAAAAGGCATAAAAAAAACTGGTTCTGGGCATTTACACCTCGTACAAGCTCACTGATTTGTACATATTGTGCAAATAAATATCAACTAGACTAATAGGGCAAAATACATTACAGACACAATATACAGATTAAATTATTTATTTTATTCCTGAAATTGATGAATACATGCCACAAATATTTTACTATCTGCCTCATTCCCATCTATTTACCTTACACATATAGAGTAAGAAATGTACTGAATGTTCACCAATAATGTTCCAAGAAAACATGGAAAATTTTACAAGCAGAACAACAAAGTACTGATACTTTATATGGTTCCAGCGTTGTGATTTTCAATAAGGTGGAATGTCTTTTGCAATAAATATTATTAATTCAGTGGTCTACTTACAGAATATAACATGTGTAGTTATGCTGGATGCCTGGGAAATTATCCAGGAAAAAAAAGAGAATCTAGTATCTTATCTGTGTGGGAAGGTCAAACTGAACCAATTTTATTAAGCTAGAATTCACTACAACTAATCATCATAAAATAAAACTTAAAAAAATAAAGGTCTGTGTTTTAGTTAAAGTCCTTTATCAGGGGGAGGGGAGAAATCCAGATAGTTTTAAAAGAAAAAGCGTGCACATATGTTACTACTTCATAGTAGGTGTTTTTTTGTTTTAGTTTGCAGGTTTTTCCAGTTAAATATGTTTCAGATTTAAAACTGAGACTATATAGACATCTCTCAGGAGAGATTTTCAAAAGCACAAATAGAAGTTAGATGCTTAACTCCCAGGAAATATTTTAATATTAACTCTCACCATTTTTAGTAAGGCAAATTCCAAGTGGCAGAAAATTAAATTATGTTAATTTTCAAAAAATTAAGTGTTTATAAAAAAGTGTATATTACAATGCAACAGAACTATTTTGGGCACCAAGCTGAAAGAACTTAGGGCTTGGCTACACTGGAAACTTCAAAGTGCTGCCGTGGGAGCGCTTTGAAGTGTGAGCATGGTCACAGCACGTACTCCACCTCCTCATGAGGATGAGCTTGCAGCTCTGGCAGCCGCGCTACCAGCGCTGTGGCACTGTTTACACTGCCACTTTACAGCGCTGTATCTTGCAGCGCTCAGGGGGGTGTTTTTTTCACACCCGAGCTAGAAAGTTGCAGCGCTGTAAAGCGCCAGTGTAGCCAAGGCTTCAGAAATAATTCCTTAACCATGTATACAATGGTAGAAGTCAGTAGAAGTCAAAATTTACATAACAATAACATTAACAATAGCCAGAATTCTCAACAACAGGTTTCTACAGTTAAGATTCCTGCAGCAAAATTTTCAAAAATACCTAAAATATTTAAAATGTTACCACAATCCTTATTTAGGTGCCCAAAAAACTAGCCTGAAAGGTTCAGAAGCTATCACTAAAGTCAGTAAACAATCTGTATTCAAGAACATCTTTGGTAGGCATTAAACAGTGATTTCCTGGGCTTCAATTAGATGTCTACTTTTAAATTCATGAATTTGAATCTGCAGCACACATGCTTAATGGAAGAATTATTCAGAGGCAATGTGAGAGACTAAATGATTTTACTTTCCTGTATATACTACTATAATAAAGTGACTAAACTCTAACTATAAGGGAATATATCTGGCATGTTACACTATTGTTCTATTAAAACTTAAGGAATCTTATCAATTAAAAAAAAACATACTTTCTTGACCTTTTTAAAATGCACTATTGTTACAAGTACTACAACACTTAAAATTGCTGAAACTAAAGACTAGAAAATATTTTTATTTTTGTTTAGTCTGGGCATTATACATCACTTTGTATAATCATTTTCACTTTCACTACAGTCAGCCTCCTGTGCTTGTGTGCACATCCCCATACACAACAAGAAGAGAAAGAAAGATTGTTTTAAAGATAAGAAAATGTTGTAAAAAAATCAGGATGATGAATCAGAGGTTGGTATAATACCTTGAACTACCTTTAAAATACTGTTTTTTATTTAGTTTAATTAAATAGTTACATAGATCTGCAAGAGTGAAGCCAGAAGCTAAATTCATAAGCTCTGTGGGAGTGGAAATGCAAGAAAGCTGTTCCCTCTAGAGCTTAGGTGCTCCAAAGGAGCTTGGAAGCATCGGCTATGCATGTGCTATAAAAATGTGCATTTGGCCCATGCATTCTACATAAAACATACATGGCCTCTAAGTTTTAAGAAGCACACCTGTCCCCCATACAGAGTTTATGGAGCATGCATTGCGTCTGCATGCCTCATGAAGTACCCAGAAATTACTATTGAAACATATTGAAATAACCCCCCCAATCCCTCTAAACTAGAAAAAGGCACCACCTCTTGTGAATTACAATATATTAATATTAATATTTGAAGACCATGGTTTTCAAAAAGCAAATTTTTCTTTTGGAGAGAGAAGAGATAGTACCCATAGCACCACAGAAGGGAACAACAGAAGACCAGATCATATAGATTGACCTCCTGCATAGCACAGGCCACTAACACTACCCAGCAAGCGCACACTGAACCCACAATGAGACCAGCACATTACAACCCACAGGAGACCAAACTATTATGTGCCAAAGGAAGAGAACAGGCAAGACTGAGGTGTACTAGTGCTTGAGGCCCCCTGAAACAGCCAGGAAATGAATAGATAAGATATACCCAGATAATCCAGACAAATAACACACACCCACACATTGTAGAGGAAAGCAAAAAACTCCCAAGACTGCCAATCTTACCTATCGAAAAATTCCTTCCCAACCCCACATATAGTGATCAGTTAGACTCCAAGAATGTGAGCCAGAACCAGCCAGCCAAGCACCTGAGAGAAAGAGAGAGAGAATCCTTGGTGCCACCTCAGAGCCATTGCCCACCCTGCCCCATCTCCTGCCCTGGCCAAACCTGATGCTTCAGAGGAAAGAGATTAAAAAAAAAAAAAAAAACCTCCCAGAATACATTGGGGGAAAACACACCTTCCTGGTCCCTGCCAATGGCTGTTTGAAAACCTGAAGCATGCGTATTTAGAAACAGAAGATGTAAACCAGAAATGAGCCCCAGGTCTTTTGAGCCCTGTCCCCAACCATCACAAGTAACCATTTCATATAAATGCACTAATAAATTTGCTCTGCTCTCTTTATTTGCTCCCCGCAACCCCTGTTGGGAGTCTGTTTGAGAACCCCATTCCTTCTTCTAATTTCCAGCCTGAATTTGTTCACGGCCAGTTAACATCCACTTATTCTTGTGCCAACACCATCTCTGATCTTAAATAACTCTTCTTCACCCTCTTCTTTACCCGCTAGCACATGCATTTAGAGAGAACAATCATATCCCACCTCAGCCTTCTTTTTACTAGACTAAACAAGTCAAGTTCTTCCAGCCTCCTTTTATAAAACAGGTCCTCCTTTTTCTATCATCCTAGTAGCTCTTCTCTGCACCTGTTCCAGTTTAAGCCAATCTTTTCTGAACCTGAGATACTTTATCTCTTTTTTTGTTTTAAAAAACAGGATTTTGAGAAAGTGTTTCATAATAATTTCTTAATAAAATTGCTAGGTGGACTCCATTTTTCTAGCCAGACTTAAAAGGCAAAATTACATATAGATTAAATCAGCAAAATGTTAGTCATTAAAACAAAATGTTTTTCCCTTCTAGATTTACTCCCTTCCCACTGAGTCATCTAAAATCATAGATTTTAGTTGTTAAGAAGTTCTGGGTTAAAAGACTGTTGTCTACTTTATCTATTTTATTAGAAAAATACATATTTGTAAAGATATAGTAAACAAAATGAGCCAAGATTTCCCTGGCATAATACCGCTGAAGCCACAAATGTTACGCTAGGCCCAATAACTTACATGGTCTGGAACATTTACCAGTCACTTATTAGCCAGAGGACAATATATTTTAAGAACACTATCACATCAACTGCCTATACCAACAGTGATCTGCTCATATGTACTATAATAGCTCTGGAATGGGTAGAGTACTGCTTTGGAAAGATAACCACAGACTAGAGAAAGCACCAGGACCTAGAATGACCCAGTTCTTCAACCACCCAATAGATATTCCTCTCTACTTTCAGAACATTCCCAGGACTCACACACAAGGACAGGGAAAGGACCTTTGATAGCTCATTACTCTATGATGAATAATAGGCTATATCCTGCTCTCTTTTCCATGGGTGTAATAGCCCAATGTATTTTTCTGGTTTTCTAAATTTGTAGTTACAGCTGAAATAATACTTAAAGAGTTAATGTCTGTCTCAAAATATCTTTTCTTCCATGTATTTTTATATATACATATATATAGGTTATGTCACACACATATATATAGATATAGATATAGGTTATGTCACAATAGCGAAATGTTCATTAAGAAAGCAACTGGCAGCTATAAACAATCAGACCTAAATATATATATATTGTGACATAACTTGTTTTGCTGACCTTGTCAAAGGATGGGGGGAGAAGGGGGAGAGAAAGCACAAGAGCACAGACTTAAATCACAGTAAGAGGAGACAAGTATGAAAACAGATCAAAAAGTACTTTGTCAACCGGGTAACAATGTAAAAAGCAACACTGAAAAATCAAGTTTAAACAATGAATAAAATTTTAAGAATGGTCACATACATTAAAAGCAACATATAACATTTTATTTACATTTTCATCCGCAGAAAACAACTCACCTTGTAGGAAAATTCAGGCAACATAGTTTCACAAAACTATTTGTCTGGATGACTTATGTTTAAGGACAGTCAGAACTGTATCTGCAGAATTATGGAGGAGAAATAAAATCAAGCCTATAAAGTGTATGAAAAACGAATCCAACTGCTGAATCCTTGGGGAATGTAAAGTTTGGTGAACAATGAAGATAATGGTGGTACTGAACTGAAACTGCAGTGTATTTATGTTTAGTGATGTTTTTTATTGACAGTGACTTCAAGATAAACAGAAGATTAGGTAGGAAAGGATAGAGGGAATCCAAGAGACAAATGAAATATTAGGGAACGCATCCTGAGCACTGAAACAGTGCTTCCTCACCCCCTACCCCAAAGTTCCCTTTCTGCAAGACTGTTCATGGAAGCCAAGCCTCTTCCATGTTATGTAGTGTGACATGCACTGTGAAGATGGACCTCGTAACAGATTTTAAATTAAATCCAATAGGAAGTATAGTAGTCTTATGTCACAATAACTTTAAGAGCATCCTAGAGAGCACTGTCTTTTTTAAACACATGCTTATCTAGTTTTCTTTAATGGCATCATTGTAATTGTATTATAATGGACATGCCAGTTTATAATGATCTTTTCAAGGGCTTGTACATTTCTGGCAAAATTTCACCTTTGAGCTGAGAATAAAGATGAGAAATTTTAAGTGAAAAAGTGAATATAGAAAGGAAAAAATAGGTCATTTGAACACTAAAAAAAGACAAAATTGTTTTTCCATCAAATATAATTTTTTCACATGCTTATTCTGATGTTTTGATAAATATAAGCCATTTCTGAGTTAAAACTGAAAAATTTCTATGGTTTGTGCTTAAAGTGTATTCATATTGATAAAATGTCTTCAAACAACAGTCAAGTTATGAAAACATTAATGTAGGAGAAAAGAGATGCCCACTATGCGTCTTTTTAACACTCTATCAAGGTGCAATGCTATGCATGAATGAGTGCTTCTCTCTAGGAGTAAAACTTACTGAAATTAATGTATCCAGGTTCATTTCGTTTATTAGATATCAAAATACACTCACATGGATTCCTCTGTCCTCTTCATTTATCATCATTCTCTTCTACATATCAGCATACACAAGGGAAAAACTAAGTTAGAATTCCCACATCTATGAAATCATAAAACAAACAAGGCATTTTTCCCTCCAGAAAGGAGCAGTTAGTAGCCCTGTGAAGCACATAGGACATCCTGTTTGAAAAAAAAAACCAAAATCCATAAGAAATCCAAACCCTAACCCCTCAGAACTATGGGCATCCATATAGAATGCCTGCCCCCAGCAGCACAACTGGCTCTGTGGTCACGCCACCATTGTTAATGGTCCGCAGATGTGTATTATCCTATGTATATGCCCCCACGCCATCCCACCCTATAGCCACAAAGAAGAGGCACAAGACATAAATTAGAAGTTAAAGATACAAAGAGCAATACTGACTTTGATGGGAAAATCCCAGGGTATTTTAAGGGGGAAGAAGTCCACTTATAAGGGTCCTAAAGTTTCATATAAATGCTGAGACATCAATCCACTTTCAAGGTGCGCTTCCTGAAATGGGCAATTTTTATTTGATTGCGTGCTTGCATGTAATACACCTCTTCTATTTTTAAAAAAAATAATGGAAGAAGGAAAAACCCATTTGTGTAATATTATGACCAATAGAATCTTGTTGTGGGTTTAGTTTTAATTATAGTTCCTATTATTAGTATAATTCAGCATGCTTACAATATATCTTTATCAGAAGGCAGCAAGAAGCAGGCTATTAAACAGTCTCAGCTTTTAACTATTTTTCAACAACATACTGGAACATTTTCATAGAACCATATAAAACTGATGGTAAAATGTGCACACAGGTATTAGAATTATGCATTTGGATGTGTAGAAAAAGAAAACTCTCAAACCACATACAATATTAGTCCATATTACACATGCTGTAGAAGTTACAATAGATCAGAGAACGTGCACCACATTTCACAAAGTACTTAGTTTCAAGAACGTGCCTTGTCATGCACTGAAGAAAAAATGTAAAATCATATGCAAACTGAATAAACCAAAAGCCTAACAGAGTTATGCCTTGAATGTCCCAAATCAACTTGGTAAGAGGGGTCTTTGACTTATCTTTCCTGATTCTCCTTTTTCAGTTCTGGAAACATACTCCTTATCTCAATTGCCACCTCCTGCTCAATTTGGTACCCAGTATTCACAATAATGATGTCCAATTCCTGATGGGGTGATGTATGCAGCTAGTTATATCCTGCATTTTATTTTCCTGCTTTATAGTATTAACTATTTTCTATTTTGAGCCCAGGGGATACAATTTTTTTAAAAAATGTTTACAAAATCGGCATTATCATTTAAAAAAAAGGACACACAGCAAATAAATTATCCAAAACAAGCTTCCACGGTCAAGTCCCTTTAAAATGGTAAACCAATAAACAATCATGTGTAGTTTTAAAATACTGTAATATTTTATATTCTATAGAACAGGGGTCAGCAACCTTTCAGAAGTGCTGTGCCGAGCCTTCATTTATTCACTCTGATTTAAGGTTTTGCATGCCAGTAATACATTTTAACGTTTTTAGAAGGTCTCTTTCTATAAGTCTATAATATATAACTAAACTATTGTTGTATATAAAGTAAATAAGGTTTTTTAAAAGGTGTTTTAAAAAGGCGTAAGGTGTTTAAGAAGCTTCATTTAAAATTAAATTAAAATGCAGAGCCCCTCAGACTGGTGGCCAGGACCCAGGCAGTGTGAGTGACACTGAAAATCAGCTTGCATGCTGCCTTCGGCACGTGTGCCATAGGTTGCCTACCCCTGCTATAGAATATAAACGTTTATAAAACTATGCATCACTAACAACACAGCTAATCTCCTTAAAAATAAAATGGAAGTTTCTAGACCTCAGGGTTACAAAGAAAAGCTTGAAAACATGAACCCTGAAAAGCTCAAAAACAAACAAACAAAAAAAATCATAAAAATCACAAGACAATTGCAAGTTTTTCAAAGGCTCATGATTTTTTAGGAGCAAGGGCTGGCAAAACTGCATTAAATACATTGAGATAGGGTTTACCTTAACCAGGTAAGGTCAGGTCTGGTCCATTACATATCAGTTAGTGTGACATCACCAAAAATTTGAATATTGAATCATCCTTGTATTTTTCTAGACTGGAAAAATGAGCAATGTTTTAAAATACATTAACAGGTTTTTAAAATGTCAGTTTGCACATAGCGTAGACAAAAGGTATTAGCTGCCAGAGGTTGCCACTCTTACCCATCTTACTTTTGTCACTCAGCGTACAGTTCTGATGTTTAACCTTCAAGATGTGCTCTGTATAAATAACACTGACTTTTCTAAAGGTAATCTTCATGTATGACTTAAAAAGCACACTGAGAAAAAAAACTGCAACTGAGAAAATAAGGCTACAGTATAGAGAACTATGACCATCTGTTTCTCTGAAAGCTAAGTACACAATCTGTAAATAGTACTGTTCCATGTCTGCACTAAGAACTTACAGTTCAGACTCACCCCAAAGAAATGCAATAGTGGGCCTGATTCTGCTTTTGCTTACACCAGTTGAAATCCATTAATTACTGTGGAGATATTCCTAATTTATGTTGTATGTTGCTGCAGAATAAGGCCCAACAGAAGCGTGGAAGTTCATAAAGAAGGATTAAACTTTGCCCTGAAGTCACTCTGTTGTGTCCAGGTATTGCAATCCACATGGACTCAATGTCTGCCTACATAAGGAGTACAGGACTGGCCCCAGGAGTTGCATGCATTTACCCAAGGAAAAAAAAAATTGATCTTAAGTATGTGACGTAGCTTGCTGTTCTAAGAAAATCATAAAGGAGTACATCATCACTATTCACGGAGCCGTTGTAAAATATGTTACCAGTAGATCTTAAATGCTTCAATAAAATCCTTTTTTCATAAAATTTTAAAAATATATTTTGTCATAATGTGACTTAAAAATATGTTGCAGATCTATTTTTTCCTTTTTCCATTTTAAAATCCCATCTTACTTCTTAGCACATCTAAATGAATGAATAGAAAATATATCCATTCCTCATGTCTAAAAATGACTGCATTTTAGTTTGCTATGAAGAATTTTTATTCATTTTACTTCTCCTTTATACCTGACTTTAATATTTAATACTTCAGAACTAATGTATTGTCTCAAAAAGTTTGTTTTAATCATATATGTATTTTAGAGCTCTTTGTATGTGAAGTGACAAAATTCTTCTAATACTAGGACACTTCAAAAATCATCATTTAATATTATAGTATCAAACATTTACTTCAGTTTTTCTTTATTTAATATATTATATATATGGCACTGACTCCCAGAGGTCCCAGTCAGAATTGGAGATCCTATTATTCTAAATGCTGCATAAACACATCTCCAAAAAGCAGACAGTTTAAGGCCACAATCCTTCCCTAAGCCCCAAGCAGGTGGACCTCTCTGTTCATGTGGAGCTCAATGCAGAATTTGATTGCCAGTTATCCTGGGGGTAGGGGGCGCGGGATTAACCAAGACAACAAAGAAGAATGGGTGAAACAGAACCACAATCTCTCAGAATGGCACTGTTAAGACTGTGGCACCATCCTGTATTCTATTATGCATGGATAGACCCCCTGTAACTCCATGAAACCCTCCCGACTTCAATGGGGCTTTGTGTGGGAGTAGCCCAAATAGATCAGAATGTAGGCTCTGGATCCAAATTTAGTAATTTGATTAAAATGGTGATTAGAGAATCCTAGTCAAAGTTTTACATCCATCTGCACGATGCACACCATTATTTCATTATTGTTAAGCAATTTTTCTATGCCACTAGTGTATTTTATGAACTGTAACATAAAATGTTCTCAAAATAAATCTTCAGCCACACTTACTGATAATGTGGTTAAGTACAAGACTCCCACCATCTGCAAGCAATATTTTACTAAGCAGAGATTTTTAGCCATCATTCACCTATTTACATCCAATGTAGCTTTCCAAAGCCATTTTAAAAAAAGACCACCACATTTAGCTGAAGCTTTCTGAAAAATAACACACAGAACCAATTACTTTACTGCCTTTTTGTCTTTAATGGCTCATAACCTTTTTCACTGGCCTACTGAAATGACTTTTTCCTGTTTAACAAGATGGTGCCACAAGGGCAAGCATAGATTAATACTAAAGAACCAATCAAAATAGCTTAAATCATATTCACCATATCAGCTATGACTCCTGTTCAGGTACTCTCAGTCTATATTTTTATCTACAAGCATAATCTTACACCTAATTATAGGCCCCCTAATAAAACAGCTACAGAGGTTGATATAGTTTTGTAAAATATAATATCAGTATTGCAAGCAAATTTTTAGTAGCCTAATATGTACCTTTACTTAAAAACTTGATTGAATATTAGAGGAATTTATGTGCTCCTTGAATATGTATGACTTCTATAATTTGTTATGTTGCCTGTATCTACTGGTGTGATATATTCTTCATCAAACACCATTTCATTAGACTCCAGAATAAGTTATCATACCACTGTGCTTTCTCACATAGCAAACAGTTCTTTATTAAAAGTACATCTGAACCATTAGGAAAATACTAAATGCTACTACACTCTGAACACCACAATAACATTGCTGAAGAACTCATAGAAGGATATAATCTGTTGAGTGATTGTACAAGACAAAGACATTACGTAGAATCAGAAAAATAGTGATACAATTTGTATAAACATGCATATTAACATTTGGAATTTATAGAACAAATGCATATACACCCTTAAGCTAGTATTATAATAAGCCATGATATATATAAAATGACATATTTTTGATACAGCTTCTTACTGATATGAGCTCACTTTGACACCTGAAAACAACTTGTACTTATGGGCAGAAATAAATCAAAATATTTTTCAGTGATGAGGCTCTGTGAATGTATTTTTCATCTTTTTATCATCAGTAATTTACATCCTGATATATGTGCACTTAAAAATAGTAAAGAGGGGGAAAGATTAGGGATACATTTACTTACGTTCTCACATAGAAATCTGTACATTAAAGCCATCATGACTTATCCATTACTTCTTACCTCATATGACCAAACACACTGGGTTCCACCAAACCGTCGGACGCATCTTCCCACTTCCACATCCTCATGTGTGGTGTACATTTCTCGAAGACATTCACCTATATGTGGCACCATTCTCCTGAGAACTTCTCGACTGAAGATCATTCCTGGCCCTCCCATGCAGAAATTTTCTCCAGGCTCAAGCCCCAGTTTTCCAAGTTCTTCAATATTTCCCAGACCAGTTTGCCCCAAATAGAGAGGTTTACTGCTGTTCAGTGACCTAAGGAACTCCTCCAATTTTTCACCTAGGAAGAAAAACGGTGAGCATTATCTCTTCAGCTCTTCTAACAGTTATCTAGTTTTCTGCATCTAAACCATTCTTTAAACATAACAAGCACCTTTGTCATAATTTTCTATAATAGTCTAATGTAGTTTTCTGTGTTCCAATGCACACTTAAAAAGAAAAAAGGTCACACCTAACCAATTTTCCTATTCTGATGTAAGTTTTAAGACATTTTACATCAGCAAAAGCATTAGTGTAGACACATTTATACTAACAAAAAACTACTTTTGCTGGTGTAGTTCCCTTTCATTTGGACAACTACTACAAGCTATATGGAGAAAAAACATTATTTTTGCCAGTATAAAATGTGTCTTACATTAGGATGGTTTGCCAGTATAGCTGTACTGGAACACCATTTCCAGTGTAAGTTTTCTACCAAAATAAGGAGGGGAAGCATACAGAAGTCATAATTAGACCTGACATCCTAGTAAACTTACATGGACAAAATCTGCATTGATCTATTACCCCAAATGGAGAAAATCATGTCAGAAATAAATATAACAGGATTAATTAAAAAAATACAACTGATGTAATTAATTTAACCCTGTTTTTTGTCAAATATTTTTTCATATTCCCCCAAAGTCTATACCTGAGTTCAGTCACTTGTCCAGATATTTCCAATGATGCAAAGTAGTACAGCAAAAGATAATTTGATATCAATTTCTCCTTCTGAGAATATTTTCTTAAAGTTTCAATTTGGCGTATAAATTTAGCCTTGCAACAATTTACAAAAATAGGTGGCTTCCAAGTTACAGATGAGTACAAGAGTCGCAGTTTCTTTCTGTACTACTCTATCCTGTTAAATGTATACATATACACATGTGAATATATAATTATGAAATGTAGCAAGCAAGTTAGTCCATAAAGTCATTTAAAAAAATGAAGTGACAAAATTAAATAGGTAGAAAATCATCTCCTTCGTTAGCAAAATTGCTACATTCCATAACACCTTCAACAGGCACTGCAAATTGAGCCCTCATGCTAATATATATAATCCATTGATGATGAGAAATTTTTGCTTAATAGAACACAAGCATTTTTCCTTAAGCAGAAGCAAACATTGTAAGGCAGCATGTATCAGAAGGCCATTTTCCAATGGTACTAAAAACTTGAATAGAAAGCATGCTGCAAAAGCTTTTCAGAGATGCACTGCAAAGCATGATAATGGCCTGACAAGGAACCTTTGCAACATTAATGGGCAAAAAAAATAAAGAAAAATCCTGGATTCAAAGGATGCATGGAACAACAAAAAGGAATTATTTTATCAAAAATATCTATATCTTAAAAAAGCAGCAAAAGATACAATTTTAATGTATTTCATTTAAAAAACTTAAATCTGCTGAAAATGACTTTCGCCAGATCTAAATTCAGTCCTTAACTCATACTGCTGTGCCCAAGTAATATGGGTGTCTGACATGTAATATTACCTGCATTGTGAGCTGCAATAGTGGTATACAGAGGAGTAGGATGAGGATGGACTGCCACCCTTAGGCTGCATAGCTGAGGAATGTGGGAAGTTTTAAACGCACAACAGTGAAAAGCATAACTGAATTCCCACCAGCTTGAGCTTAGATCTCTTCCCTAAAGTTCACCTTAAATTCTGCAGCTGGTGAAACCTGGCAGATTTCTTTCCTTTGACCAAAGTAAGTGCCCAGACTGTAGTAACTGATCCTCTTTAAGTCACCCAACCTAGAAGCACATCAGTAAAATAATAAATATTTGCTTCAAACAGTGAGGCATTTGATTGATCCTGAAGCATAATTTCCAGCACACCATCTTCGCTGTTCTTAAGGCATTCAAGAATATTGATTTTCCACCAAAAAAGTCTTGGTTCCTGAATATTAATATCACTAAAAGCTCACCAACTGCCTTCACTATGCAACCTGATTACAGTTCCAACTACTGCGCCTTGTATAACATCACTTGGAAACCCATCCTAGTAACGCACAAGGAATTGAGAAGCGAGGTAAACTCCGCAACACCTCGAAGAGCAGACATACGTCAATGTTTCTCTGGATTCGAACCAACACACCCTTTGGAAGTATTTTAAGGGAAGTGGAACACTTTTAAAAGGCTCACAGACTGGATATTTCATCGTCATTTATTACAAAAGACAGCTAGCTGTATGCTCCACGCTACTCAGTGGCGGAAGCAACTGACTATATTAGCAAGCAAGTACGTTAGTATCAAAAAGTACCCCCATTCCTTAACTGTAAGTGTCCTGGGACAACAATGCCTTAGCATATCTCAGATCTGAGGATTACTACTGACTTTTAAGAGTAGTGAATAGCAAGTTACTAGCATCTTGAAGGAATCAGTGTTTAAAGATAATACGTAAGTTCACACACAATATTACAGTCTGCTGCAAATTGCATTCAGCTGCTATTATCCGGCTTTCAGGGGCGAAAGGGGAAGAGAAAAATTGGAGTGAAGGAGGAAAAACAACACTAATCCCTCAGATAACCACTATCTCTGAACTACGCCTGGGATAACACTGACGAGCTCCTTTAAAAGATTATTTAGCGTTCCAAGCGAAAACCCTGTATTATACATTCATTTCTCAAGCCTGAGTGAAAGCGAGAGCGCAGACTCATTTCCTACATACTCGTAAAACTGAATTCCCTCGGACACCTGTACTGGCAATTCTGTTTCCAGATATAAATCCCTGCCGAAGTGTTGGAACTAACAGACAAAAAATAATAGAGCTTTAGCTTTTAGCGATCTCTGACAGAGGTCACAAAGCTCTGGCTAAGTTTTTCAAAACTACCCAGAAACAGACAGACACACACAGACACAGGTGGTGTGTGTTTGTCAGGCCAGTGGGGACGCGCTAAAGAACCGAAGAGTCAGACCTGCTGGCGGGGATTAGCACAGGATGAAGGACCCTCACATACTGGGATTAGTTTTAAGGGAGTTTTTAAAAGGCTTGAGTGGTTATTTGAGTGTGTTTCAATAAGATAGTTAAAGTTTCCCCTATTTCTGGAACTTTCCCTGGTACAGATAGTGCCGGTTTGGCAACTCTGGAAAGTGGAGGAGAAGTGGGGATAGAAATGGGTTTTAGTCATTGCTTTTGACGAGTCACGTGGCTTTTCATTGCCCCCGATGGGAATCTCCCCCCACGTCAAGCCAGTCTCTGGGAAGGGCCCCGGGAGGGGTTGAGCATTTGGGTACTGGTGTTGGGTGCCCAGCATCACCTTTGATGTAGACATCGTCGTCCGCCCGCATGAACCACTCGTACTTGTCCAGGTAGTGGTCGTGCATGTACTTGATCATCATGAAGGATTTCTTCTGCGGCGGGTAGGAATCGTCCACCCCGGGCAGGGCGATGACTGGCAGCGGCGGCAGCCCGGGCCCCGCGAGCGGGGCGGCGGAGCCCTGGCTGGAGAAGAACTCCACCCTGCCGGGGACGAAGCGCGCCCAGGTCCGCTGCGCCGCCACCGCCCGGCTGCCCAGGTACTTCTGGGCCGTCATCACCCCCACGTAGAGGAAGTTGCGGGGCTTGGCACTGCCTGCGAGATCCCCCCAGTCCCCGCTCCCGTTGTGGCTGCTGCCGTGCCTGCCGCTCCGCTTCTCCCCGGCTTCCTCCTCTTCCTCCTGCTCCCCTTCCCCGCCGGCCGCGGCTGGGAGACTGGGGACGGTGCCCTCCTCTGCCTGCGGCTGCAGCTCCCAAGCGCTGCTCCTGAACCCGGCGCCCCCCAGCACGGCCGCCGCCGCAGCCGCCTCCTGCTGCGCCCGGGCGCCCCCAGCCGCGCGGCCGTAGTAGGAGCAAAGGCTGGAGGCGCGTCTCTTCCTCTCGCTCATCTCGGCCACTTTGGGGGCGATGAGCCAGGAGGCGGCGGTGAAGCCCAGCACCAGCCCCAGCACGACGCTCAGCCAGGGTCTGCGGGACCGCGCTGCCATAGTGCGGAGCGAGGGTCCCGCACACGAGCTGCGCGGCGAGGAGGCTGCTGCCGAGGTCCCTGTGCCGAGTTACTCCCGGGCGGCCAGGCCCCAGCGCCTCCTCCCGCTCCGACGGCGGCTGCTGGCGTCTGTTACTGGGAGCGAAACTTCTCCCGGCGGCGGCAGCAGAAGCCGGGCGGCGGCGGCCCCTCCACTGCTGGCACCTTGTCACCGCCGCGGCTGGTCCCTCCCTGCCCCTCCCACCGCTCAGCCTCCTCCACGCGGCGGCGGCGGCCCCAGCTCGTCGCTCATCCCACTCCCGCGGCGGCCGCCGAGCGCCTCACCCAGGAGGGAGCAGCAGCAGCCGCCGCTGCCTGGACCCCGGGCAAGGCGAGTCCCCGCCGCAGCTGCTTCTCCTCCGGAAGGAAACGATTTTTTTACGGGCCGCCCCCTTTTCCCAGATCTTCCTCGCCGTCCTCCTCCCGCTGCGCCCCCTGCCCGGCTCGGGGCCCCGTCCTCCCTCGGCTCCCACCTCCCATTTCCCCGCGCCTTGTCCGTACTCCAGCTCCGACCGGGGGCAGTACCCGTGTCCTTTCTCCCAGCTCCAGTCTGGGCTCCTCTCGATGTCCTTGCCCAGCCGCACTACTCAGCCGCAGCACAGCAGCTGCGGGAGCAGAGTGGGGTGAAGGAGGTCAGGAAAGTCCCTACAGCATGAGGCTGTGCTAGACTAGCAGGCACACTGTCCCTCCCAGTCCTGGGAGCATCAGACTGCTTAACACTAACGAGGGAAATGCCCTTTCCAACAGCAGCTGCTGGCCAATCAAGGCTGTATCTATGGGGGGGGGGCACTTAACACTGCACCCCCACATTTACTCATCCCTCACCGCTACGAGGGGGAAAGCGGTAAAGAGCTATTGCATCACCAGCACTCACGAGTTTCCTTTGGCTAAAAGAGGTCACAGAACTTTGCAAAAAGGGAGATGGGCCCGCTTTTCCCCTCAAAAGGATCATTACTAAAGACAAAATGGGGATATATTTTGTGAAGGAGACGTGGAAACTTCAGTCGTTCACCCCATCTGTTCCTTGGCTTTGAACACTGAATAACTTTCAAGGCAGGAAGTGTATTCCTTCCCTCCTCCCTGGCTTGCTTCATAACTTGCTAAATATGTTACTAAGAGCTTCGGAATTGTTAGGTAGCTTCCCTCAGTCTGAATTTCTCCAATCATTAAGAAAGATAATTGTATAGACCTGGGATCTGGGAATGTAAAAGCCAGTTCCTTCAAAGGCATAAGTATTAAAATAATGGACAGGTGACAAACTACTTTCAGTCCACATCTATAAACAATTTTTAAACTTAACAGTCTTACCAATGATATTTGCCCAAAATATTTACATCCACTAGTGATATCAGCATCCTTCAACTAATAATACTTTCATCAAAGCTATACAACAACACAACCACTGAAATTAACTTTCTAGCTCCCAATTATCTAGCACCCAAATATTATTGCACTGAAATAATTCTTGAAACTCCAGTAGCACATATGTAATAGTTTTTCCATCAAAAGCACCTACTTTTTTGTAACTCTTAAAATCTGTGGCAGTAGGGTACATTTGAGGGCTCTGTTTATTATACATCAGATGTAAAGAAGGCAAGACTAAGTGACACTGAGGTGGGGAGGAGAGAAGGCTGGTTCAGCCAGATAAAAATCAATGGAAGAGTGGGATAAAGAAGATATTTTATAGACTTTTTCCCCCCAATATGGTAATTCTGTCACATTATTCTCAGCTCAATTTCTATGTTTGATGAAAGTCAGTACAGATATTTTATCTCTTAATTGTAGAACGTGTAAGCCTTACTCCCAAAGTGTACTTTCCAGACTTAATAGAAGAACCCACTCTTCATCGTCATCACCTACAGAGAAATCACTTACAAAGTAACTTTTGTTCTCAGACTGTACTATTTCCACAGAGCTACAATGTTTTTAAGAAGGGACTCTTCTTAGGATCAAGAGATATCCATGGGCTCTATCATTCCACCCTTTGTTAGTCATCCCTAAGAACATAAGAACAGCAGTACTGCATCAGACCCAATATCTGGTCTTCTGACAGTGGCTAAGTCCAGGTGCCCCTGCTTGAATGAACAGTACAGGTAATCATCAAGTGATCCTTCCCCTGTCACCCATTCCCAGCTTCTGCCACACAGAGACTAGGGACACCATCCCTGCCAATCCTATCTAATAGCCATTGATAGACCTATTCTCCATGAATTTATCTAGTTCTTTTTTCAGTCCTGTTATAGTCCTTCACAGCATCCTCTGGCAAAGAGGCCCACAGGTTCATGTGCGTTGTGTGAAGAAATACCTCCTTTTATTTGTTTTAAACCTGCTGCCTGTTAATTTCATTCGGTGACCCCCTAGTTCTGCTATTACAAAAAGGAGTAAACACTTCCTTATTTACTTTCTCACACCAGTCATGATTTTATAGACCTATATCAGATTCCTCCTTCCACTTAGTCATCTCTTTTCCAGTCTAAAAAGTCCCAGTCTTATTACTCTCTCCTCATATGGAAGTTGTTCTATTCCCCTAGTCATTTTCATTGCCCTTCTGTACCTTTTCTAATTCCAATACATTTTCTGAGATATCCCTCAGTTCTTCTCTATCTGCTTGCCATCTTGTTGTAGCATGTCAGTCCCAGAATATGAGAGAAACAAGGTAAGTAATGCAATATATTTTATTGGACCTATTTCTACTGGTGAAAGGTGCAAATTTTTGAGCTACCCTTTGCTTCCTTCCCCAGTCCTGAAGAGCTATGTGTCTCTTGAAAGCTTATATCTTCCATCAACAGGAAGATTCAATAAAAGATATTACCTCACCTACCTTGTCTTTTCTACCTTGTCTTCTCTTGGTGAGAAATGTGCTATAATGTTAAGATCACTGAAAGGAGGAAATATATTTAAAGTTTCTCTCTCCACGGAAAAAAAAAAGTGTTTCTAAAAATGGGGCTAGAGGTATGTATATCTCAAAGCTTTCTGTATTCCCCTTCTACCCCAATAGCCACCCTTGAAAATTTAGCTCTTTCTCTGAGGGTATGGCTACACTTGAAATTTCCAAGCGCTGCTGCGGCAGTGCTGCGGGAGTGCTGCCTCGGCAGTGCTTTGAAGTGTGAATGTGGTCGGAGCGCCAGCGCTGGGAGAGAGCTTTCCCAGTGCTGCACGTAAACCACATCCTCTACGGCACTGATTACACTGAGGCTTTGCAGCGCTCAGGGGGTGTTTTTTCACACCCCTGAGCGCGAAAGTTGCAGCGCTGTAAAGGGCCAGTGTAGCCATACCCTGAGACTTAGGCTAGTGTCTTTCAGTCCTGTGCATCATCAACAGATGTTCATTTACAGCTATGCAGCTCCTTTGTCTTCAAATTATGTCCTCAGTGATACCAGTGCACCTGTGTTATCTTCAGTGTGGTTGCTTAAGTTTATTAAGTACCACTTAGTTAGTTACACAATTCTGTTCATGATACACAAGATGAAATGACCTCTGAGTCACTCAGTTTCAGCTGTTCTGGCTTTTCAGGTCTAAAAGCAGTGGAAACTTTGTTAATTAAATGTGCAGAGAGATGAATTCTGATTTAAAAGGATATTTTTACATACTTTTAAGAGTGAAACCACACTTTAAGGCAGTGTGTGCTACTAAAATAATTAGTTAATAATGAGAACTCTTAAGCAGAAAGAAAAGTGAAGTAAACATTAAGCTAAATATTTAAATGGATTATGATTATGAATATACATATATTCTGGAAATACAATACATTACCAAAATTTTGATATACCACATAGGCTTTGAGACTTTTTCCTTGACAGATCAAGATTCATTTTACTGCATTTGTATGAAGCAACTGTGGCACCTAGTGGTTAATAACCACCATCCTATGTGAGTTCCCTAAACTGAGAGATGATATATTGTAACCCAAGTTATATGTCCAATTTAAAATAAAATAAAATAAAACCTTGGGATATATTTTGTTAAATCATTTACGTTGAAAGTATTAATTTATGCATGATCAGTTTGCTAGTGAATCTGTTAGATCTTGTCATGCACCTAGGATTACATAGAAGGTGATGTGGGATGCTGGGAATATCAATAGCATCACTCCCATGCTGGTAAGAAATAAGGAATAGAAGAGGCTAAGACTGGAGGGGTTTCCAATTCAAATATCTGAAGGATGGTCTTGTAATTAAAGCCCAAGATTGGGAGTTAGAAGATCTGTGTTCTGTTCCCAGCTGTGCCATAGATTAGTACTATGAAATCTATTGTGAGAGTCACTTATCCATTATTCTCTGGGGGAAAGAGGCATAAAGAAGTTTATACTACTTTCCCTCTTGGCCATTTTGCAAAACATAATTTGTCATCTGTAAAGCACCTTCAGATCCTCTGATGGAATAACTGCAGAAATACAAGACCTTTTAAAAATAAAAATAAAAAAAAATGGTTCTTAACTGAGAATATCACCCCTGACAGGAAGCAACATGGGATGTGACATTTCCCATCCAAACAAAGCACCAGTAGATAGTTCCATTTTCTCAGACATCACTTTCTATCATCTAGTGAAAATGCCAGATATGATCTACTAACACTTTGCTTTGCATACTCTGTTCCCAAATTAACTGTGGCAATTGTTTTTGTTCCCAACAGGTAGCATCTCTGGGATTGGTAAGGGGTGCCTTAGTCTTCTATAATGTCAGTTATTTTATCAGTAACTTGATAACATCATCAGCATGCTACCACCAGGCATGGAACTCTTATCTGCTTGGAGATTTCAGCTCAGATCACAATATGTGGCCACCACGAAATGGGAAATATGAATGACAGTGGGCAAAAACTACTAGAGTTTTACACCCATTAACAGCTGTGCATTACTAGTACCTGCTTCCAGGACAGCTGGATAGTGTCTTATGGAAACACCCTAGATCTAGACATTAGTATCAAATTGATTTAATTGTCACCCACAGAAAACACCTACAGGATGTCTCCATCCTCACAGCTTTCTCAGTGCAGAATGTGACACAGATAAAGTACTTGTGTACTGCTAAATCAGGTTTTCACTATGGAAATTCCATTGTACCAAAAAAAGCATGCATCAACACCACAGAGACAAAGGAAGGTGTATCTAATTCACTGAATTTCAGAGAATCTATTTAATCAATTGAACCTTCCCTGAATGCTGATGCAGCATGGAACACACTTAGAATAAATATCCATATACCTGCAACCTTAGCTTTTAGTAAAAAGACTGTACAATATAAAGACTCGTTTGCGGTACACTCTGAAGAATGCTTCTAGTTATTGAAGTAAATCACACAGCATATCTCCACCACAACAGAGACCCCTCTTCTGAGATGTACTAATCTCAGAGAATCCAAGAGCATATCACAATCAACAGGAAAGGCAGGAATCAAAGTTCTTGATCAAGTGAGAACCAAAGCTCCCAACACCAAAGCACTCAAGAAAGCAAAATTGCCAAATCTAAATCACTATTCTCAAAAGCACACATCTCCATTGGCTTGGTCATCTACCAGATGGATATAATGGATGCATTACAAAAGATCTCCTGTATGGTAAATGCTCTCAGGCCAGTGGCTGACATAGGCTCAAGTTCAAGGAGATTTGCAAGAGGGACATGAAAACGTTCAACACTTACACCATACTCTGGGAAGAACTAACTAGTAACAGGCTACACTGGAGGGCTGTGCTGCACCAGGCAGTCAAAGAGGCTGGAGAGAAATGGTTAAGAAAGATATTTCCCAAAGTAAAAACGAGAAACCTCATGGGGATGGCCTGAGCCCTTTACTGCCCAGGGCTGGAGCTCACCACTGAGTCCCACGCTGTGCAGGGTTGACAGCCCAAGCCCTGCCACCTCACATCACCACCTTTCCCCCCCCAAATGTACCTTGGCGCACCCCACTTTTTGGGCAAAACAGAATAAATGCATAATTTGCTCTTGATGATCAGTTGACAAAAGCAAACAGGACAAATGTCCATTTTTGCCAAAAAAGTTCTTATTTATAAACTGCTAATAAACTTATATTTTCTGCATTTTTCCTGTTTCCTTTCTCTCTAAATTTACCATTCTAAATACTACCCTTTAATATTCTTTAACTCATATGCAAGTTTGATTTTCTCTTTCCAGCATTTCCCTTTAGTTTATGTCATGTCTCGGGTTATTGGGGAACTGCCTAAATCAAGGCACTCACACTAAAAGCTTTATTGATCCTTTCTTCTCAGCACAAGTATCCACACAGTACTGACTAAACTCCCACAGTTCATCCATAGCATGCGTTGGGCTCAGTGTAAAACTTGGGATGGTTTTTCTGGATCCTGGATCTTATCCACTCGTTTCCGATTCCTGACCAGGAATCTCTAGAGGGGCTGCCTCATGGATATTCTTACACCAGTACAGGCATCTGTGTCCTAGATAGGATTGAAGTTTAGGCAGACACGGCTTCTGTTGCAGCCTCCTACTGAGATTTAGAAGTGTAGCCCACTCCACGAAGGTTCCCAGAGGATGTGCTGAATCAATAAATCCTAGAAATCCCTTTTTGGCTGCACTGACCAGTTCCAGACTCTCAGCAATGTGGACTGAATTATCACATACACCCCCGAAGCATTTTGCAATGGGTGTGTGTGGAGGGACTGTAGCCTATGTTACATCAGCTAAGTTAAGGACGAATCAAGCTCCTCATCTTCCTTAAACTGCATCTTGCCAGACCCTCATCTTCCATTTTAAGTTATTTGTCTTGCTTTGCTATCAAGCTTCAGATTCCAGCTCAGCTGCCACAATTGTCAATAACTGCCACAGCATCTCAGAATGCAGACTGGTGATTGGAGCAGAACCTAGTCAGTCAGTTAATCCAGTGGGTTGAACCCTACCCCTAGCTTCACTTTGATTCCTCAGCAGCTGTTTCCAAGAAAACAAGTTTGACTGGGCATTCTAATCTCATTCTGATTTTTAATCTATTTGTTACTTTGCTAAAACATACAATACACTTCCTATGAAAGGAGTCTTAGGAGATTATATTAAGCAATAATGTATTTCCAAACATGTTAGAGCTGTTATTCAAGAAACAACCAGAAATAATCCAAAATGTACTACAGTAGGTGCGCTAAGAAATTTTGCTCTAAAGAGAGATTATGGAGTAATGATTTTTATAAATTATAACTTTACTAAGCAGAAAATCATTCAGAAGTCAGTATAGTAGCTGTTAACTAAGATGTTGTTTAGTAATATTAAGCAAATGGCACATTTGTCAAATCATGTAGCATGAATGTTGGTCCGTATTGAAGGAAACAAAGGTCAGCTTCATTGCAAAAGTCAATTTGTTTTGTTTTGAATTGTATGTTGTACCAAAGAAGTTTTAGATTTTTTCATCTGTCCTTTTTAAATAAATAAAACAAATGAAACAGTACAAACATCAGTCTTCATTTCATCCTTTTTGCTGAAGACTATTGGTACAAAATATTGAGAGGGTCTGAATAGTAGTCCCATATGTAGCTGCATTTCAGGTTGGAGCCTCACACGAGACCATTCAAGACCCTCCAAAGAAGTCAATGTTCTTGAACAAAGAGGGAGAAGTGAAGACTTGATATTCATGGCTTTTCATGTGCTTTGAAAAGGCAGAAAAGTAGTGATGCAAGGAAGAAGGGGGGAGATCTGAAGAGAAAAGAACAATCCTGGGGCCCTTGGGTGAAACCCTAGCCCCTTTGAAGCAAATGGTAAGATTCTCCTTGAATTCAGTGGAGCCAGATTTCATCCTTGATCCTTAACCATTAACAGGAGTAGGATTTGCAGGACAGGTAGTAAAGTGATAGTTATTTATCAAGTGTTGTGATAATGGCAATATAGTGTGGTTTATATTGGCAATCTTATAGTATTTCATTCCTTCCAAGATAGACTTGCTCACATCCTCTGTACTACAATTTATCAAAATGCAAAATGGCTTAAAGAAAAAAGAAAAAACCCACAAAGGGGACCAGATCACACACTCCCTAGTAAAGGGGTCTGTACACACAAGTCTCCCCTCCTACCCCTACTCCTTAGAACCTGTGGAGGGCTGCCATATGGCCAGGAGTCCAAACGGGGAACAGTATTGAGTGAGTAAGGAAGAGGTTGGAGGAATGTGCATCTCCCCTCACCCCACCCCCCAGTCTGGCTCCATAAATCTTACCTAGAGAAAGTCTGTAATGCATCCCTGTAGCTGGGGAGGCTCAGGGAACTGTGGACCACAGACAGCATTGGGTTACTCGGACTCTGCACAAATCCTTCAACAAATCCTGGTAGTTCTACCAGTTTTGGAGCAGCCTCCATAGCCTTTATCACAAAGAGGCATACCTTGGTCCCAAATGCATGCTGTGGGGAAAATTTTCAGCAAGACATCACCTCTCATGGCCTTATATGTAGGAGGCTGGAGCCAGGGGAGATGATCTAACCTAATCAAATGATTGGAAAAAGGGAGCTATAACACATTTCCTGCTACATTCCTATGTCTCTTAGTACTGTTTTTCATAAAGGAAGGATAGATTGCTTAAGTCTGTCAGAGTTTTTTAGTGTTTCTGAGGGGTAGCAGTTGTCACAGGCATTACAAGTTGGCTTCCCATTTGAGGAGAAATCAGTGATGTAGTCTGGATATATTGTTATGTAACTTGTATTATTTACACATTAATACTGGGAAAGAAGTAGTGTGTCACAACAACACACAAGCAATTCCTTCTGTCAGAATTCTCAGCAGAACATCCATACTTGGTTCCTAGGGAGCAACAGTGTCCCAAGACCAGACTTTAGATAGAAAAAGATTAAGGCAGTGAACAAACCCCCTTCCATCCTTGCCACATCTTCCCCCAAAGAAGCTACAGTAGAGAAGCATCATCACAGCATTTTCTTCCCAGACCAACACAGAGAGGGGGAAAAATCCCTGTTATAAGATGCAACAGCACCTTTTGATGTCCTGTGCATAACAGTTCATTCTTTCCCATGGCCTTATTTTAAAGATAAACAATTTATGAAACAAGGGAGCCAAGCTCTAATAGCAGCAAGCCATGCCAGATGTGCATTGATAGATAGATTACTGAAACATTTCTCAGTTGTTTGAAACTATAAACTCAAGGTAGCCACAAATAGCTTATTAATGCATATCCTGTTATGAATGTTTTGTTTTGTTTGTGTTTTCTTCTTTTTCCCCTAGAAAAGTCATGTAAAGATCAGATTTAATACTGATATCCCATTTACTGTATATTGTTTTGCATTCAGATGAATGCATCATTTCACTGGATATGATCATGCCAAAATAAAGAAAATTCAACTAACCCAAAATCAAGAAAAATTAAAAATCAAAACATAAAAAGCAAACAAGAAAACAAAAACAGATAAATTAAGCCAGTTGCAAGTATACAAAATAGTGCAAGTGACATTAACAACCCCATCATTTGGTTTCACTAGGCCATGTAAATATTTTCAAAAGACAAGTCAGAGTCCTGTAATTACTAAGCCTCAAGGTAAAGATTTATTTATTTATTTTAAACTGGGACAGTCCCAGATTTTCAGATAAAAATTCAGAGTTCTGATAACTTCTTTCAGGGCACCTGAATTGTCCCATGTTTTCCACTGTATCAAAACATTCTAGGTTTCTATAACTGCAAAATGTATTTCTGAACAGCTAGAGAATGTTTTGTAAACCACTGCTTCACTTTATCATGTAGTGAGTGTACATTGTAATGGTTGCTCAAACAAAACATGTCACCAATGTGTCAAGCAAAAGGAATTGATGACCCAATCTCATCTGAGCAAACCCCTACTTCCCCCCCCCCCCCCTCCAAATAGGAACGGGGACGGGGCACATTTCCTCTGTTCTCTCCTTTTAAAGAGTAACAAAAACAATAGGGAGGAGGGAAGTGAGTGCCAATGGGGCACAAGGGGACAAGGCAGAAAGCACCCTTTCTTTAATCTCTTCTGTCACCGGTGCCCCAGCTGGAACATTTCCAACCCTGGCATAACTGATCAAAGAAAGATGTCCTCTGCAGTCTGGCTCCACTATTTTTTTTTAATCTTAAACAACATTGCCTCCAAAGCATTATGGCTTCTAAATTTGAGAACATGGTTACTTAATCTCAAGGTCGTGCAATTTATGAACCTTCAGTCTTTCTATTGACTAATTGAAGTTGTATTACACCCTGACAGTGGTGTAAATCTGAAATAACTCCACAGAAACTACTGAAATAAATTGAGTTGTTTCAGATTACTAGTATAAACTGGGGTAGAATTTAGCCCTACAAATCTAAACTAAAATTTAAGTTCCAGAGGTAATCTATGGAAATCTTAAAAACACTTTCATCTCTCCTCAGAGAGGTGGATTGGCAATATTCTTGTTATTGCTCTTGGTGCAGTAGTCATGCATTTTCAAAACATTGCAGAAGAGAGTGTTCACAAGATTATTGCAAGATAGAAAACAGTTGTTTCTAGTTTGTTAGGAATATTACTACTGCTGTCAAGCAATTAAAAAATTGATTAATTGCATGATTAATTGCTCTGTTAAGCAATAATAGAATTATAGAATAATAGAATACCATTTATTTAAATATTTTGGGGTGTTTTCTATATTTTAAAATATATTGTTTTCTATTAGAACACAAAACAAAGCCCTAAATTTATTCAAATAACAGATTTTCTCTTCATGTTGGCATCAGAGCCATCAAATGGAATGTTGCTGTAGTCTGCACTTGAAACAACTGCAAGGCACAAGTAGGAATACGTAAATAAAAAAGTTGAATCACTCTTGAATTACAATATCGTAATAAATTACTGTATGTCTTGAAATAATTATATGATCAGAAAAAGTCCAATTTGCATGAAAATTATGGCTATTTTCCTTCTGGGAATTCAGGCAGGAATTTCCATAGCTTGAATTGAAAGGTTGGAACCAAGAGTGGAAAAAAATATTTTGAAATAGAGAACAAAGAATCAAGATTTCTAGTTGTAGATCCAGTTGTGCAAACACTTAAGCACTTTAGTAAGTTTACTTAAATGAGTAATTTCATTGGATTCAGTGGGACTACTCGTGTAAATTTACTCATAAGTATTGTAGAATTAGGCCATCAATTACTTCTAAGCTTTTACTTAAAATGAACTTTAAGTAATAATAAGTCACACTACTTAGTTTTCATATAGTTTGAGATTATTATTGCTCATATGTTAAAAATGTTGCTTGCTATATCAAAGCATGCAGATATTACAGATGACTATGGTCTGACAAGAGTTTTTACAGGCAGTTACTTAAAATCAGTTTAGAGGAATCCTATGATGTAGTTTTCTCTGTATAACATGTAATGAAAAATTTATGTTTTAGCATGGATTTCGTTTGCTACATCACCACGTTCATTAAAACTCAGATAATTTCTGATTTAAGTATTTACTTCTGTGCTTTATTTAGATCAGATTTCAGGATTGTTTGAACACAAAATGACAGTAAGTGGCTGTCTCATTCAAAACATATGAAACAGGTTTTCACTGGACAGTTGTGGTGAGGATCTGACTCTTAAAGAAGACCAATGCTAAGGGGCATCTCAGCAAATAACCTTCTTACTACATATCTATGGATAGATCTGAAGTACAGAATCTCATTATGCATTCATGTCTTTGTTTTCCAAAGAGAGAGTCCTATTCAGAACTACATTTTAAATAGAAGCTCTGAAAATGTTCAGTGTTTTTCTACAGTCAGACAGTCTTCCTCTAAGTAGTAAGTAAGGATGAGGAACAGAGCAGGAAGGAACTCCTCCTCCCTTCAAATGGAATATTTTCAATCTGGCAGCATACAGCTTTGGAGGTGTCAGCCAGTAAAAGACGCTTTGGACCGTTCAGCCCATTTAAGAATTCTTCCTTAGATAAATTGCAATCTAAGCCCTAATTAACTCTCATGAGCTTGATTGTAATATATGGCCATCCAGAGTGAAGTCTACAATAGATCTGAGACTGTCATTGCAAATCCACATTAAAGTCAGTAGAAGCTCATAATGGACTTTATACACGAGTCTGATCCAAATATATATATCATTTAAAGTCTACTTTAAACCTTCTGTTTTGTTTTAATATAAATAGGTTAGTTATAGAACAATTAATGCTACAAAAATTTATTTGATGAGGCTACTTAAATAGAGATATTAACAGCTACAGAGATTCATTCATAAATATTAAGAGTAATTATGCCACCTTGTGAAACAATATTGTCCTTGCAGGCTGATGCTTTCTGGAGGCCTTTCATGTTAATTCAGCTTGTTATCTGAAATTTATCTGGAGAAGTTATTTTCTTACTTCAAGGTATCTATCCAGTCTAGCACCAGAAAAGGAATTTTGAAAAAACTGTATATTTGCTTTATAAGTTTAGTTGTTGGAAATTCATTAGACTCTGAAATCATCTTTTATTTGTTGCTTTTTTGCAGAATGTAGCTAGAGCAAATTGTGTATAACCTTTTTTAAAAAGTCTTGTAGAGATAGACTTTTTTTTCCAATAGTGTTCTATATGGCAAAATATAAAGTCTGTACTCTGAGGTTCCTTTCTTGGGGAATCTAGAATGCTGAAAAGATTCAAATAGTCTGTAGGAAACGGAACATCTGTGGGCAGGGGAAAAAAAACAAAACAAATCAAAAACACACAGAATCAGTATCTATTTTTTAAAATTCTACTTAGAATAACAGACGTATTGGAGCATGAGCTTTCATGGGTGAATACGCATCCGACGAAATGGGTGTTCATCCACAAAAGCTCATGCTCCAATATGTTTGTTGGGCTATAAGGTGCCACAGGACTCTTTGCTGCTTTTACAGATCCAGATTAACATGGCTACCCCTCTGATACTTAGAATAAATTGTCCTTGGATAGTTATTGTTACTTACTGACTTAATAGGCTTTCTGGGTTTCAGTATTTGATTCGCAATGTCTTTAGGCATATTAGGTCACATTTCAAAGTAAATATCAGTTTTAAAAAAATTGGTTTTCATTGAATTATAAAAAAAGCTGTCTTACTTCAAAACCCTATACTTTTGAGTATGAGCTCCCAATTAAAGTGGGTGATCTCTAAAGTCTATCACCTCCCATTAAAAATTTTTCAAGACGAAGAAATGGTAGATTTGGAGTATTTTCAATACACATTTTATAGCAATAAATGTTTTTGATTTATTTAGTGAAACACCAATTTTGTAAACATTTAGGCATATGCCTAATATTATTCATTACCTTCAACAGGACTACTCATCTGACTAAAGTTAAGCAGTTGTGTCAATATTTGCAAGACAGGGCTTAAAATTGGAAAACTTAGTTATAATAGACCAGATTCTCAGCTCTAAGGCGATTTTGTGCTGCTGCAGCCAAGCAGGGATCCTCCTTGTGCTACTTCCTCATAACCTGTGGTATATGGGAGCATGGTTGGTATGGAGAAAGTGAATAGGGAAGTGTTATTTATTCCTTCACAGAACAAAAGAACCAGAGTCAACTAATGAAATTAATATGCACCAGGTTTAAAACTAATGTTAGGAAGTACTTCTTCATACAACACACAGTAAACCTGTGGAACTCTTTGCCAGGGGATGTTGTGAAGATCAAAACTATAACTGGGTTCCAAAAGAGAATTGATAAGTTCATAGAAGATAGTCATTGATGGACCTATTAGTCAAGATAGTCAGGGATGCAACTCTATGCTGTGGGTGTTCTTAAGCCTCTGAGTCGATGAATCACTTGACAATTGCCCTGTTCTGTTAATTTCTTCTGAAGCATCTGGCACTGGCCAGGGTCAAAAGATAGGATACTGGGCTAGATGGACCAATGGTCTGATCCTGTGTGGCCATTATTATGGTTGTAAAAAGGTGGGCTTGACTCCTTGTGCTCCAATGAGTTACAGATGCTGCAATGGTCTCTCAGAGGATAATGCATCTTATTAATCTTACAGCAGGTCTGATGTTGCTCTAAGTTGCTTTTTGGGACTGGACTCTGTTCTTGTAGCCTGGGAATTGGGTATCACAAAAAGCCTCTTTTGTGGTCCCCTCAAGTCAGTCCATCCAGTATATAGTCCAATATGTATAGCTTCATATCAAGTATTTGGTCCTGCTTCGAGCAGGGGGTTGGCCTAAATGACCTCCTGAGGGCTCTTCCAACCCTAATATTCTATTATTCTAAGTATCTCCTGATGAATTTACCTGGTTATGCTTTTACAAAGCACACTGCACCTGTATTTCAGAACAAATATATCATGATTGTTGTCCTCTCTGGAAGTACTTAAAAGTGGAAGAATAGGAAGACAGAATTGGAAAAGTCTCAAATCTATATTTTGGCTGAAAAGAAGTCAGCAAAAGAAAACCCTACATAGAAATATTGTATTTATACACCTAAAGTGCAGGAATCCTAGAAATCCACTTGCCATGGAAAAATGAGGAGTTTGTTTTTTAAAAAAAACAGAATCTTGAGTTATATTTTCATAAAATGTATTAACTAAATTTTACTGAAAGTACCACTTACTCAATGTGTGCAACCTCCCCCTCTTGTGATTGATTTTTGAGTGTGCTTTAAATTTACAGTGGAACTCTGTTTATCTGATCTAATTGGGACTGTAGTCAGATTGGATAATCAAAAATTGGAATAAACAGGAATCTGTTTCTTGGTGAGAACTCTTGCCTTTGACTAGTTCCAGGGAGGTAGGGATGGGGAAGGAGATGGGTGTTTATTGGCAGGTTTATATTACTAGTAAAAACTGTTCCCGCATACATAATAAAGGGTCCTAACAGAGTTTATGCAACTCTGCATCAGTTCAAAAATGGAACAATGGCAGAGAGGCTGGGTGGAACTCATGGCTGTTAGTGGTTGGAAGGAGAGAGAGAGGGAAATCCTGGGGATAACAGGATGAATTAATATACAGAGAAAGAAGACCACATGTAATGATCTAGAGATCATTCCCTAAACAAATCCACTAAAATCACTTGCATCAAGGAGACCATCATGCCAGAGCTTTCAAACCCACATGGGATTCCAGTCAGTGCATTAACCCTTACATATTTTTAAAAGAAAAAAGAAAAAACAAAACAGCAAGTACGCTGTGGGGCAAAAACTTCATTAAACTGGAGGTTAGGCTGAAACTATATATACAGGTAACAGTTTGGCAGTCTGTACAATTTATGAATTGTGTGCATCTACGTATCTTTACCACACAGCAAACTCCATTTTGAAGATGCAGCTTTTTGTCTTCTGTTGTTCTTTTACTTCCACGTTGGACTAAAATCACAAGTGAATTGACAATAGAGGGTTGTTAAATCAGGATGGCCATCTATTCAAATAGAAACATCATAAACAATAGCCTGGCTTCTACACAGCAGAAGTGGTTTGTCAAGGAGAGGTCATCTAGCAATGAAATCACCTGATAGGGACCTGAGATCACCTGAAGAGACTGATCCAGGGATCACCTGACAGGTACTGGAAGATCATAAAAAGGTTAGGATGTATTGGGGGTGGGGGGAAGGGGTGTCTTTAACCATTTTCACCAGCTCATGAAAGGGAAGTTGCTGCAGAAGTCTAATGAAGCAGAGAGAATCCTGCCTACCTTACCTCGGATGGTCCCCAAAGGAAGGGCCCTCAAAGGAAGAGCAAGCTAGAGTGGGAGGATGGTTGGTTTTTTCTCCTGTATTACATGTATTCTGTATATTTTTCAGGCTTAAGTAAAGAGCAATAGTGCTAGAATCCTGTTCGAAATAAGCCTGGATGTGCTATGTACTATACTTACAAGATGCTTTTTGAAAAGTTAGCCTCCCCGGTGGACCCAGACTACCCAGCAGGGGCAGCTCCAGGCACCAGTGCAACAAGCATGTGCCTAGGATGGTAAGTCATGGGGGACGGCCTGCCAGTTGCTGTGAGGGTAACAGTCAGGCTGCCTTTGGCAGCCTGTCTGCGGCAGGTCTGCTGGTCCCATGGTTTCAGCAGCAATTCAGCAGTGGGGGCGCTGAAGGTGTGGCACCAGCAGACCTGCAGCAGGCATCCCACCGTCTCTGCATGACCAGCGGACTGCCCGCAGGCATGTGCTGAAAGCTGCCTGACTGCTGTGCTTGGGGCGGCAAAACCCATAGAGCCGCCCCTGCTACCCAGTCAGTTGGAGTTCTAGGACAGGGTATGTTTGAGCTAAGGGGGGACCTGAGAGGGTCAGCTGTGGTAACAGGGACTAGTGAGTTAGAATGGGAGGTCTCAGTGCTTAGGAGGGGGCTGGGGATAGATAGAGGATCTGTCGTTTGAAAGTGAGCCTAGAGTTCCCAAGATATGGGCAGTTCCTGGACTCTGTTTAGACTCTCGCAGGCCTAAAATCACACTGGATCTGGCAATGGGATTTCCTCACAGGAGTCTGACTATGATTCAAAAGAGAACATTTGACTGGATGTATGACAATATATCAGTTACCAGTGGAAGACCCTAGTAAGAACACTGTAGTTTTTGCTTGGACTTTAATACAACTATTGCAACAAAATCCTTGTTGCTTCAGCTATCTTGGGAGTGAGGCATGCATTTGATGAAATTCCTTAAATATCTTAAAGTTGGGCAGTTTATTGGAGAATGTTTTCTAGAGGACACACATCACTAATTAACTCAGTCTTTGCTGGGTATCAACTGTGATTTTTCTAATCAGATTGAGAAAAGGGTTCCCTGTATATCACAGGCAATGTTAGACAGAACATTATTTTTATACATAACATAGAAAAGAGAGGCATTATTATGATGTCTGGCATTCCATTTCTAGAAGAGCTGCTATTTCTGCCTCATTTATTCAGTTTCAGTTTCGTAACCCTTAGAAAAGTATGTCATAGCATGCATGAATACCCGCAGTGGCTTATATCTTATTTTCTAATCATATATTTAAAAGCATCTTTTATAATTAAGTGCACTCACATCACTGCTTTGTATATAAACACTGTGTGGCAGTTTTGCCATTAGAACTGGCTTCCTATTTTGTGGCCACTGTAACAATGCAAACTCAGGGACAGCTTTCTGTCATGCTGCTGAAAAGATTTGTCTTGCCTACACTAGCACTGTTTTCAGCACCAGCCTAAGAAACATTGCAAAGGCGTTGTTGACAACTGCCTGGATTAGTAGGTTAACTTTCTACTGTAGCTAGGACTATGGGAGGAACAGAAGGCTCAATAGCCATAGATGAGAAGCAAGCAATCACAGTGTTCAAAAATCTGTATTTGGGAATGGAACCCAGCATTTATACTTGCAAATCCCAGAGGGCCAAATTCACACATAGGGCCAAATTCATTCCTGGGTCCAGGAAGGGACTGAGGGGAGGTGACTTGTGACTTCTGAGTCCTTTTTGGGGTTGTGGGTACACTGACAGTCATAGTTGTGCCCAGTCATTTGCCCCCACCCAAACAGTGAGGAGGCACAGCATGACAGCTTATGTTAGTGAAGTTTCAGTTTTGCTAAAAAAGCATTATTTTTAAGTCATCATTATTATAAGTGAATCAGTTTCAGATGTAACTGTACAGATTCTCTGTCGATGGAGTTAATTAGGAGAGATTTAGAGAACTAGAAAAAAAGTGACACCCAAAGACTCTGAAGAGAGCACAATGTCATGTGCATTTCCCTGTAGTTCCAGACAATCCAAAGAGCACAAAAGAGTGTGACTTTCTAATCTATTGAACACAGGAGGGATGATACATATGCTCTAGCGATGTGCTGCCAATATTTTGTCAAGGGACTTCCACAAATGTTTCCCTGTAGTCTATGATAAGGTCTCATACAGAGCCAAGTATGCAATGGAATCAGAGGTGAGTGACAGGGAGATTTCATAATTTGTTGGGCTCTATAAACAAAATTGCTTTCTTTAATTATAACCAAAGGGAGGCTACACCAATTGACAAACAAACATATTAGAAGCACCCACTAGAAACGTGCTCCAAAGAGTGTACTGGCTTTATTTGCATTTACACTAGACTCTTCGCCCCATTCTGACACTGTAAAGAGACGTTGGTGCAAATGAGAATCTGGTCCAGTGAATGAAGAGTTAGCGTAAGCATAATGGGGATGAGTGGGAGTGAAAAGCATAGACATATGTCAATATCCCAAATTGCACCAGATAAGGAGGGGGAGGGGAAAAATAAAAGTGGTTCTTTAAAATTACTTGTAAACCCCCCAGGCTAGAAAGGCTACGGGGAGAACTCTCTGCTTCCATCTAAAATAGAAATATTAACTAATGGCAATTTTCATATACTTAAATTAGAACTATAGGTGAGCAAAGATAAGTGTAGTGCATTATTATAGTTTCTTAATATTCTGATTTTATGAAAGATGATAGTTTTTTTAAACAAATTACTGCATTCATGAAAGGGGAGAAGAATTGTACAAGATTTACCATGTACAAAGTTGGTCAACCTGTGCAGTGGGCTCTGTATGTGGGTTCTCTACCCAGCCAATAGCTTCTGTCTGAAAGACCAAAAATTTTATCCAGTTCCAAATTTCTCACGAACAAACTCTAAGTCCTGTGTACAACAAACTCTCGGGGACTAAGCTGGGCCAGTGGAATGGATATTTGTGGAACCAGATGGTGGAACTGACTTTGCTGCTGTTGGACTAGTAGACAAGCTGTCGTCATGAAACCAGACCAAACACCATCAGGGTCTAAGCTACACCTGCTGGTTCAGGTTTTGGCAAGATGGGGTACAAACTTAGAGCGCACTTGCATGCCATGCAGTAGCAGGATCCACAGGGCCAGTTATGGAAGTTTCTGATGTGATTTGATGTTGAAGCACATAGGAATACAAGTTGGGCAAATTAATAATTGTGACAGTGAGGTTGGCCATGTCCTTCCATATACTATTTGAGTTTCTTCACTTTTATGTAAATAAGGGCAATATTTTACTCAAATAAGTACAGTAGTATTTGTGGTTTCATATCCCTAGGAATTCTGGATTCTTGTGAGTGGGAAAGAAACACCTGTAAAAGTGAGTAGAGGCTTTATGTTTTTCTGTCCCAGGTTTTAGGAATTAAAATGGTTATAGGCAGGGACTGGAGCTGTAGGTTTTATTTTAAGAAGGATCTCCTAACCAGATTATTGAGCCCTTCCCTGGTTACTGCCATTGACACCTAGCAAAAGAATTCCAGGCTTTTATGAACCCTAGAAGAGTCAATTTTGGGAAGGAGAATTCAGATGAATCTAGAGAAGAGGCAAACTCCAGAAGCAGATAAATTGCTCGGACTTTTTTCAGCATTGTGGCAACATTTTTAATAAGGAACTTTTGGGAGCCTCCTGTAATCCTGTCTAAGCACATCAGACAGGTAGACTAGGAAGGAGTTTGCATCTAAAAACAGGAGAAAAATAGCAGCCAGGAGGAATGCAAACCATCAAATTTCATTTGAACAAGCAAAGTATTCTGAGTTATTGCATTTGGAAGGTTGAGTGAGAATTCTCATTGCATATATATGTAGCTATTGAGGGTATAAAAGTACCTAGAGGCACAATTCCAAATAGAGGGATAATTAATAATTTCTAAAACCTTAATTTTTTAGTTGAATATGATCTGCTATGCCACCACATAGTCACGATAGAATTCAGATCTTGTTAATATGTATAAATGTATAATGAATGCATCATCATAATCTCATTGATCTTTACCTCTCTAATGGATCTTGCTGATATGGTCTCTAAATTTATTCTCCAGTCCTGCATATGCATGTCTCAGCAACTTAAATGATTAGAAATAAGGCCAAATTTTGCACACTAAAAACGTTTCATGATAATAAATATGAAAATATATAATTTCTGTGAATTAAGGTGAGAAATGCTACGAGCTTACTATGTTCCACAATGTGCACTCTAACAAAAGGAGGCAAACAGTTTAAAAAATAAAATCTTATTTCCAGCAAGCAGCCCATCCCAAAATGTAAGAGTGTTTGCAGATGTACAAATTAATTTGTTTAGTCATTGTGTCATCTAGATGTAACCCTTCTGCCCCTCTGAGTTGGCAGCAACAAGGGCTGGGTTCAGTAACCATGGGTTCCGTTTCAATAATGCAATGCAAAACTGGCTCGAGCCCCCACCCAGTGACCTGGGACAATTACATACCACCCTCCCCCGGATGCCTCTAGGAGGCAATACTTCCCCTCTTGCAAGCACAAAGTCTGAGTGTAGCAAAATCCTTTTAATAAAGGAGGGAAAAATGTGGCATTACATTGGGAAAACACCACAAACAGGATTCATAACACAAACCATAAGCAAAAGACCCACCTCCAAATAAGTTTTGGCAGTGTCCTTTTCCCCTCAGGGTCTTAAGTCCAAATCACTTCAAAGTCCAACAACCCCAAAGTCTCTGTCCCTGGTCAGTGCCACTCCAGAGTTCAAAAATTCATCTGCAGAATTTTACCCTCCAAGCCTGGGTGGAATTGGGGGGGGAGGGCACACATGGGGTGTTAAGGGGCACCTTACATGGGCCAAGGCTGACTGCCCTGCCTCTCCGTGGAGGTCTGCTGCAGCCTTCACCACAAACGGCTTTGCTCCACCAGCCGCTCCACTCCATTCCTCCAGCTGTCCCCGCAAACTGCTCTGCTCTGCTCCACTCACTGTTCCGTGGGCTGCTCCAACCGTCCCACAAGCTGCTCCGCTCCACCAGCCATCTCATGAACAACTCCAGCTGTCTCGACAAACTGCTCAGCTCCACTCCGCTGCACTTGCTTCAACCATCCTGCAAACTGCTCTGCCATCCACTTAGCAATATATCTTCAGGCTCCCCCGCTAGTTAATACAGCACTCAGTGATCTCAGCTCAGTAATTTTAGCTCTTTTAGTGGTTTCAGCGCTTAGTGATTTCAGGTTGTAGTAGGGGAGCCCCAGTGCTGGTGCACCATTAGCCCAAAGTGAATTCAGCTCAGCACTCTCTAGTTAGACTCCTAATGGAATCAAAATTAGCTCTGCTATTCAACAGTGGAGAGAGAAGGAGGTGCAATTGGTGTGCCAGGTCTGGGGGAGGGGGGGGTACAATACCATCAGGTACACACACATGCCCCCCAACCTCTCTCAATTCACTGGGTTTTGGAACCCATGTCCCTTGTCTAGTGAGTGCTACTTAGTTGATGGTGAGACCCTCTGTCATAAAACAGTCTCATAGTTCTTCATTCACATAATCAGGGTAACAACACTTTATTCCTCCTACCCCAATAACTGAGAAATTGGGGATCCCACAGCTGTCAAAGTGACCATTTTGGGCTGCTCTGGGCTCATGCTAGGCAGAGTGGGTGTGCCTATGCAAACAAGATCAGCCCCCTAGCTTCTTTTCCACAGTCATCATAATTCACCACCAGATGTCAGGGTAGAGCTCATTGTGACTGCTTACATAGAGATGTTCAAAAGTTTTCTGGTGGAACAGTTCCCCCCAACACCCAAATCATAAAATGCTGATTCTACAAAATCAATATATTCCACAGGGATGTGTTGATTCCCCCAAAACTTTAAACAGAAGCAGACTGATAAGGTTGGCCTACCTGCTTCCCAGGATCCCAATTCTCCTGCAGTTTACCCAATGAGCTTCCCAGAGTCCCCAAGCTGCACAGCTCCACCTAGCAGGCAACCAGTTCTGAAGGTTCCCAGATTGCTCAGCCCCTTGGGATTCTTTGTTCCCTTGTAGCCCACCTGATTGGCTACATGGCTTCCGGGTTCTACAGGCTGCCTAGATTTCCAGCTCCTTGTGCTCCCTATCTAACCTGCAAGTCACTTGGGCAGCCAGGAAGTGAAGGATCTTGGGGAGCATGGTTCATTTTCGGAACATTTTGGTGTTTCCACTGTACAAATGTTTAAATGTTTCCAAAATAAAATATTGTGCAATTTCAGCTCTACAAAAGGATTTGAGTTGATTTTGATCTTGATTTGAGATGAAGAAAAATGAAGTCTCCAAGTGTCAGAGCAGAAATTAGCTTTCCTGCCCAATTTTTGTGTCATCTCTTCAACCAAGATTTTATCTAAGTGGTTGCATATAATCATTATAATTAAATAGGTTTTATGCACCTCTAGTCATTTTGTCCATCTTCTGTCTATTTTATGTTCTCTAGTACTTTCAGTCTGGTTTCAAATTGCATAGAATTTTTGTTCTCTCAAAAAGGGAAGAATTCTAATTCCATACCACATATGGTAGCAACTTTTACTCACACACATGCATGCATACAAGCTATGGCACTCAAGTTTTAATCCCGATTATGATGAAAAATAGTTAAGGGTTAAATTGTGTAGGAGGTTGGTACACTGGTCTTTGAACTCTACAGACATGGAGCCAAGCCCACAGGTGCACTAGAGCAGTTAGCACAGCTAAGGAGGGAGGAGACAGAAAGCTCTCTGCCATCTGGCCTCTGCACAGAACCCCAGGAGCTGCGAGGGACCAGTTCACCCTTAGCACTGCTTGAAGCAACCACAATGTCTCAGATGCAGGGTCTCTCCATCTGTTCTCAAGATCAGCCAGCTTTGTGTGCAGCCCGATTACATGGCAATAAAAGGTTAATGGACCCTTTACCTTATTGTGAGTAGGCACAGGAAGTGGCCTTCCAAAATACTGCTGTTGTGCCCCCCCCCCCTCCGGAAATATATTAATTTTTAAGTAATGCCTGTGAAGGTGATAGAGGGTCTAGCTTTGTACCAACAAAAGCAAGACTCTTCATAGGTAAAAGTAGTTATTCCCACATTCCTTGGAAATATATATTGCAAGAATTTCAAAGCAACATAAAACCACCCAGAACAATATGGGCACAGGAGATGTGATTGAGCAGTTGAAGTATAATCTACTACTTTCTTGACTGGATTACTTTTCACATGGACTTTTAAATGGCTAACAGTTATTTAACTTATGAAACCATTTCTACAGGGAGACATTAAATATAACATTAAACCATGGACCCCATGGAACTACTGTATATGTGCTTGTTTAATTATCTTCAACTTTTTTTGAAGCTAAACAATAAAACTAGCGCTATTAATGAACAATGGTCTATATAAAATCATGGCACTAGGATTCAGTTCAATTAAATACAGCACACTCATTTACAGGCATTATCTGCCCATACTATTTGTTTTTCGTGCAAGTTGAAAGACTGATTTTGGCAACGCTGTATTTTCAGTTAATGTAACTGTCAGTTGGTGAGTGGGGATTTAGTATTGTATCATGAAAAACAGAAATCAAGCAGGTAAAAACTATGTGCATCACTGAAAAATGTATGGCATGGGGCATAAAAATTGGTACATCTCAGTATGGCATGTAAGATCACTCATTTAGCGATTCAGCTCCTTGGAACAAGGTTTTGCAAAAAGAGAGGCAAGAGATACTTAGCAATTTGGAAACTTAAAAAAATAAAAGGAGAAACTGCTCACACTGTGCTTTTAGGTCTCAGATCAAAGCCGAGAAGTGCATCTTACACCTGGACCCAGGTTATTGTAGGCCTCCAGTTTTACTGTAATTTTCACCATGGAATATTCAGATAGTCTCCCTCCACCCCACCAAGGATTCTTACATCCACAGAATACTGAAATGGTATTTAAATCAAGTCAGCTAGAACCATGTTGAAACTCCAAATTCATATTCACGCCTGTTATTTACATTTTTAAAGGTAAAACTGTGCTCAGTAGATTATGACTTCAAGGAAGAAATCTCATTTGAAATACCCTGAATCCACAGGTGTAAATTTCAGCAGGGCTAGCTCAGCCTTCTAAAATAAATAAACTAAAGTCCCATGGAGTTTATCCTGAGTGTATGTTGTTGTGATAAACCTTAAAAAGCTGTGTGGTTCTTTTTGGCTATTATAGATCACATGGTAAGTGGCAGGGTCTCATGGGGAACCACCCTATTAGCAGCTGTTAGAACCCTATATAAGGCTACCAAAGTTCTGCAGACTTATTGTGGCACATGCATCTTGTTGACTTTATGCAGAATGTAAAGGAGATGGAAATGGCCCTCTGTGGAGAGGAAACTAGACAGTAGTAGTCCTGAAGGGAAACTACAGAGATATGCTCAGGGAAGGAGCTTAGGCTATCTCCTGTATTTTTGTTCTGAGCTACCTGTAAAACCAAACTCCACGAAAAGGGAAAGAATGGACACTGACTCGGGGTCTGTGTGCTTCATTGAGGATAGTGAGTCAGCCTGTTCAGGCTCCTGTTAGCTAATACTCACTCTCCTCACTATAGTACAGCATGTTGCATACTGGTTGTCTGCCAGGCTGTGCCAGTGGTAAAGTGAAGCCTATGTATATGCAGAGGAGTTTTGCCCCACTGACTTCAATAGGAACAGTTCCTGGAGAGCATCACTAGATTTCAGCACATAACAGGAAAGAGGCCTTAGGGCTCATTCTTTGAATCTAGAGGAGCTGCACTTTAAGTGTTAAAGGAGGGAACAAAAGGTAGCTTTACACCATTTATGCACATGCTCTTATACGGGAACTCCCTCTGGCTGCAGTGCCAGTTAGAGTAGTCTCAGAACTATTCCCAACTACCAAGTCCCCTGAGGGCTTATTTTCATTAAAACAAAACCAAAACAAAACCTTACTTTAAAACACAGCTGTTAGGAAGAGTGTTGGCTAACAGAATGTAGATTACAACTAACTGCTCTATGTAGACAGAGACAAGATGTGATCAGCATCCTGTCAGCTCCTCATAGCTGTATTTAAACATGAGATTTCACACCAAAAACAAGCCCTGTGAGACTATTCCAGCAGCCAAGAACTGCTGGAGTACAGCATCTCTTTGGTCATGGCCCCTACACTGTGGATGGGTGAAGTGACAAAGGGCTGGCCTAGCCGGGAGCAGACATTGTTGCGAAGCACTTCTGCCAGTACATCACTGTGCTCCTCTTTGAGTAGCCCTAGACTATGTGTCATAAACAGATAGTTAAGAGTTAATGCCTCTTTTACCTGTAAAGAGTTAAGAAGCTCAGTGAACCTGGCTGACACCTGACCAGAGGACCAATAAGGGGACAAGATACTTTCAAATCTTGGTGGAGGGAAGTCTTTGTTTGTGCTCTTTGTTTTGTTTTGTTGTTCGCTCTTGGACTAAGAGGGACTAAACGTCCATCCAGGCTCTCCAAATCTTTCTGAATCAGTCTCTCATGTTTCAAAATTGTAAGTAATAGCAGGCAAGGTGGATTAAGTCTTACGTTTGTTTTCTCAACCTGCAAATGTCCTTTTTTTTGCTGAGAGGATTTACTCTGCTGTATTTGAACTAAGGCTAGAGGGGTTCCTGTGGCTATACGAATTTGATTACCCTGTAAAGCATTTTCCTCCTGATTTTACAGAGATAATTTTTACCTTTCTTTCTTTAATTGAAGCTTTTCTTTTTAAGAACCTGATTGATTTTTCCTTGTTTTAAGATCCAAGGGGGTTGGATCTGGACTCACCAGGGATTGGTGGGGGAAAGAAGGGGGGATGGTTAATTTCTCCTTGTTTTAAGGTCCAAGGGGTTTGGATCTGTGTTCACCAGGGAATTGGTTAAGTCCCTCAAGGCCACCCAGGGAGGGGAGAGTTTTGGGGGGACAGGAAGTGCTCCAGAGACTAAAATTTCTGGATGGTGGCAGAGTTACCAGATTTAAGCTAGTAAATAAGCTTAGAAGTGTCCATGCAGGTCCCCACATTTGTACCCTAAAGTTCAGAGTGGGGAAGGAACCTTGACACCATGGGACTCAGATAGGTGACTAAAAAGTGGTTTTATGATGCCTTTGTCAGACGGCCAACTCAAAGCAGCTGCAGCAAGGCCTGAGGTTACACTGTCAGTGGCAAAGATGGAGTCCTAAGAGGATCTGTGCAAACAGTCCATCCCAAACTGAACACGTACTTGAAATTCAAATTGAAATTGAACCAAGGCAGATTCCATCTGTAGATCAATAGATGTTTTTTTAGGGATAGTTCCCAGTTACACTTTCCTAGGTGTCTTTGCTTTATCTGGATAGTTGCAAACACCACAGACTGTTATTCACAGTGAGCCACCTCCCAAAGGGCTAAGCAGCTGCAGGAATATTTTAGTGCCATTGTGGTTTGAGGAGGAATTTGAATCCCTAGATTCCAAGGCCAGAAGGGACTGTTGTGAAATCTAGTCTGACCACCTTTTTCCCCAAATCCACAATCTTTTGATGTCAAAGTACACTCTAAAACAGCAAGTTAGTACACAGCAAGCTAGTGCTCGATAGCCTCACACCCTAGCATGCCATGGACTAATTCACTCTGTAGGCAAGGCCTTAGGTACCTCCAAGGTTAGGCAACAGTTAAGCAGCCATTTTATGAATGCTAGTAGCATCCCTAACAGTTGGATTTATGTGCCTAAAGTAGCAGTTAGGCACTCAAGTTCCCTTGTGAATTTAGCCCTTGGTCACTTAGGCAGTTGTGAACATTTTATCCACATGGCTGAAGAAGGAAAATGTGTTAGTTTTGTAGAAATCAATAGGGTTCCTTGGGGAGGAAGGAGTAATTAAGCCTGTATGAAAGAAGCAGTTATTTCATTTGCTTCCAGAACAGACATACTTACTGGAAGAGTTAAACTCTAATGTAGTTCTGATTGCAAGTTTTCCTATATAGTAGCAGTGCTGCTGTAGTAGACACCACTTTCACATTTGTCTGTGAACTCTGGTTCTGAGGGTCCTAAAACACTATCATACAAAGGTTTTAAGCTAGCCCTACATAACCCAACCTTATACAATTGTCAGAACTTGTCCAAAAAAATAAAGTTAAAAACCAAGTTAGGCAAACAGGAAAAAATAAGACTTGAGTAGTGGGCTGGCATGGCTCCCCTCCTCCCCGGAGAGGGTCGAGCCCTGGCAGAGGCCAGAGTGGGCGAAGCTACGGAGCCCTGAGCCCGCCCCTCAAAGGGTCAGGCGGCGACCCGGAACTATAAAAGTCAGCCCTCAGAGCTTAGTGAGGCCCCAATGGCTGGAAAGAACAGATGTCCCTCTGGGAGCTCGAAACTGGGAGACTCCGGCGACCCAGGAGAGCCACCCAGACTGGCCTGAGCTTCCCCGCGCCCACTACCAGGAGGAGCCGCCTGAGCTTCCCTGCGCCTGCTGCTACCCAGAGGAGCTGCCGGTGCTACCGTGACCCGAGTAGCCCAAGGAGCTCCCGGACCTACCACCCAGCCCTGGTCGTGATGAGCCTATGCTCCTGGACCCAGCTGAGGCCGACGTTAGGACCCAGGTAGGTCCTGAGGGGGAGTACGGAAGCAGCCCGGGGGGAGCCGACCCCAGTCAGGCTGCGGAGGTGCCGGAGCCTATGTCAGTGTATTGCGGCCAGGAACCCCACTGACTGACCAGCAGAGTGACAGCTGCTGTTAGGGCCCTGGGCTGGGACGCAGTGGAGTGGGAGGGCCTGCGTCCCCCCTGCCACTCCACTCTGGGGTGGCAGACTCCCCCTCCCCCTGGCCTGAGGAGGCCGATAACTGCTACCGCTGCTCAGTCCTGCCCCAAGGCCTGAGCTTACTGACCCAGCAGTTGCTGCCCCGCCCTGCCCAAGGGCTGGGCCTCTAAACTGTCACTGTTACTCAGCCCTGACCAAAGGCCTGAGCCTCCTGACCCAGTGGTTGCTGCCCTGCCCAAGGGCTGGGCCTTTAAAACTGCTAGTGTTGCTCAGTCCTGACCGAAGGCCCGAGCTTACTGACTCAGCGTTTGCTGCCTGCCCTGATCAAGGGCTGGGCCTTAAAACTGCTACTGGTGCTCAGCCCTGACCAAGGCCTGATCCTATTGACTCAGTGTTTTTGCTGTCCCACCCTGACCAAGGGTTGGGCCTTAAGCTATTACCATTGCTCAGCCCTGACTCAGGCCTGAGCTTACTGACTATGTGTTGCTATCCGCCCTGACGTAGGAACCGGCGCCTCATGGTTGTTACGGCTCAGCCCTGCTGGAGGGCCTGAGCCCTTCGCCCGCCAAGCAGGCAAGTACCGCGAGTACTGCCAGACTAATTTCCCGGGCCAACCGGAGCAGAGTGGGCCAGCGTGGCTCCCCTCCTCCCCAGAGAGGGTCGAGCCCTGGCACCCACACACGTACAAGCACCCACGTCTTCATAATTTTACTTATGGGAGTAGTTCTTACTTACTCATGTAGTCCCATGAGGGCAATAAGATGAGGCTTGCTTCAGTCAAAGGAAACACACTAAACTACATCTGCCTGATGACCTCACACCCAAGTTCTCTGCCCTCCTGTGTGATTTATATACCTCACCACTCAGAGAATCAGCAACCCACTGGTAATTAGTTCATTAGCTTCCTTTGGAAAGAGCATTTGCTAATTGATCCATGCTCGTTAGCTGTATACAAGGGTAGCTGTATCTAGTGGTGTTTGAATCCCATCCCAGCCTGGGTCACCCTGATCATTAATGTAATTATGAAATGTAAGGACTTCTGTATGTATACTGAAAATATGTTTTTAGAGTCTATATTACAACAGAGGTAGAGAAACAGGTGTTTGTTCACCTGTCTCTCTGTTGAAATGTAAATTAAGCATTGTCTCATTTATAATAGGTCCCCCATCACTTGGGTAAAATGAATGCAGATGAAGGATTGTAAGAAGTTCAGAAAAGAACTAATGGTTCTAGAGATGCAGTGAGGGAAGAGAACCTTATTTTGAGATACGCTTCAAAGAGCTGCTAGCCTGTATTTGGGCAACAAAAGACACTATGTCATCCTGTACCTAAACAGTAAATGGGTAGTGTGTTTACATTAATGAAAATGGGATCGCAGCCAGTTTGAATTGAAGATGTTGCAAAAGACTTTTGTGGGATAAACTTTAGACAGGAGGTTAACCTAATAGTTAAATTTAATCTTTAGAAAGCGTGTTATGATTGTTTTAAATGTAACTCTTTTGTTTCCATTATCCTCACTATCTCCTGAATCTGTAAAAAATTCATCCTTGTTTTCACTATAAGTATATTTAATTGGTGTGATATTAAGCAAGGAGCTGATCATGAGTTGAAGCATACATGCTGGAGTTTACACTGTTCCCTTGGGGCCAGCAGTCCTTGTATTTTATGAGGATTTAGTGGCTATGGGGCTGGACGCAACAGGGGAGACTTCAAAAGGGTTTGAGAACTGGGGTACACCTATTGTTAACCTCCAAGGCAAAGTAAGGGCCGTCATAGCCCAGAGGAGAGAGCTTGGGTAGCTCACAGGCTGGTGGTGTCAGGGAGATGACACACAGTTAAGCACACTCTAATCTCTCTCACACTGGAGGATAACAAGGTGACTCAGTGCTGGGAACCCCGAGAACCATCACACAAGGGCACACCGGTTCATCTGAATGCAATGACTTGCATGATTCTTGCGGTTGTCTGTCTCTTGCTCACCTGTACAAAAATTGTTTGGAATTTATTTGGGCTGGTTTTTCTTTTTTTATTTGGAGACCATAAAGATGGAATTCAGCTTGCAAACGTGTTTGAATGTTGGGTACATTTATTTTGCACAACTGTGTAACAAAAGGACACATTTATCTTTTATGAAAAGACCAAATCATGCCCAGGTCAAGAGGTGAAGTAACTTGTCTATTTTAACACACATAATTATAAATCTGTGAAGATACTTTTGTAACAACTATATAGTGTTCAATGTTTTTCTAACACTTAATGAAGCCTGGGTGATACCAGTGAAGCGTGAAATTTAGGCCAGGTTCACTGACATTTACAAACCTTCTTGGCAAAGTAAATTTGGACCAATTTCTGGCTATTACTACTACTACTACTAAATAATTTTTTAAAACTGTCATAGTTTTGAATAGAAGCCATGTGAAATGTATGTTGGCTGAGCCATAAATTCTTATAACTGGCTGCTGCCATAATTAATACTTTCATACAAACTGCAAAATTAGTACATTTAAAAGAAAGGCACATAAATACTAGGACAAATACTCTATTCAGATTTGGTTTGCATCCAAGCCCATGTACAGAGGAGATATTCAGATTATTATGGTGGTGTTTAAACCCACTAGAGATCCATCAGATAGTCAAGTACTGCTGTGAAGATATATTACACTGTATCAGCCAAATCCTGTAGTTGGTCTCCAAACATATAAGAGTAACTGATTAGGCAAGCTGTGGCCTAAGGACTCTGTCTGGGACACCAAAAACAACAGTAAGTGCAGAATTGTTTGGTGCAGCAATTCTCAAATTTTGGTTCTTGGCCCTCCAGTTGTCTAAGAAGCACTTGCTGATGGTCATGTGGTGCTGGTGATCTTTGTTTCCAACTGCTAAGTTACATTTAAAGATATCTTAAAACATATTAAATACTTTCCTAATAACATTTTTACATCTGAGCCACTGGTGCAGTTGCCACAGGGATGCTAACTGATCATGAAGGGGAGGGTAAGAGGTTCACCCAGACATGAACTGGAGTGCAGAATTGTCAGTGGATCAATGTCTGTGTTAAGGTATGGTTCAAACTTTTTAGAATCCATGCTAATACTTAAGTTTCAGTGTTGTGTTGATTCATAGCTCTTTTGACTTTTTAATTAAGGCTGTCAATCGCAATTAACACCTGTGATTAACTGAAAATAAAATTAACATGTTAATTTTTTAAATGGCATTAATCGCATATGTCTGGGTGGGAAGGGAGGCATCAGCTGCGGAGGGACCCGACAGTGTCCAGTCACATGCAGTAACACAAGCCTCCATCAGAGGGTGGGAAAAGGAGAGAAGAGAAAGTGGATCCCATCCCATCCCAGCTCTAGTGGAGAGGTAGGGATACTGTCTCATTGCCCCCAGCCAGCCCCTTGCTCCAGGGATCGATACCCTCCTCCCCATGCTGTGCCCTATTGCCCCCAACCAGCCTCTTGCTCTTGGGGGTATCCTGCAGAGATCAGGAGCTTGGTGAGCTCAGCCTCCCTGCACCAGCCTCTTCTCCCTGCTGCATGCCAAGTCCCTGAGGTTAAACCCACCCTTTCTTGCAGATTAGGGCTCATTCAGCTGAAGGGAGCCCACTTAGCTCAGTAAAATGAGGCAAACCTGGCAAGCTGGGCCCAGTACCAGAAACCACCCTTCCAGAAGCAACAGCAAGACACCTCCCTCTCCCTCCTTCTGCACAAATCATTGCCTGCTTTCCCCTCCCTCCACCATCCCCATCCTCCGTGAACACTGAATGCAGATTTCTAAGATTTCAGAGTAGCAGCCATGTTAGTCTGTATCTGCAAAAAGAACAGGAGTACTTGTGGCACCTTAGAGACTAACAAATTTATTTGAGCATAAGCTGTGCATGGCGAAGCCAACTCATCGGATGCATGTATGGAAAAGTACAGTAGGAAGACATACTATAATAAATATATATATATATACACACACACACACACACACACACACACACACACACACCAACACAGAGAACATGAAATGAAAACAATGGTGTTACCATACACATATAAGAGAGTGATCAGTTAAGGTGAGCTTTATCAGCAGGAGAAAAAAACTGTTTGTAGTGGAATGAAAATGGCCATTTCCAGCAATTGTCAAGAGATGTGGAACTGTAGAGGTGGAAAATAAGCATGGGGAAATAAGTTTTACTCGTGTATGGCCCATCCACTCCCAGTCTTTATTCAAGCCTAATCTGATGGTGTCCAATTTGCAAATTAATTCCAATTCAGCAGTCTCTCGTTGGAGTCTGTTTTTGAAGTTTTTTGTTGTAATATTGCGACTTTTAGGTCTGTAATCAAGTGGCCAGGGAGATTGAAGTGTTCTCCAACTGGTTTTGAATGTTATAATTCTTGACATCTGATTTGTGTCCATTTATTCTTTTACGTAAAGACTGTCCAGTCTGGCCAATGTACATGGCAGAGGGGGATTGCTGGCACATGATGGCATATATCACATTGGTAGATGTACAGGTGAACGAGCCCCTGATGGCCACAAGTAATCCTGTTCTGATTTCTAAGATGAAACTCTCTTCTTCTTTGGGCAGGAGGTGAGCCTGGTGAGCTCAGAAACCCAACCCAACAGGAGCAGCATCAAGAATTCACTCTTCTCCTGCATAACTCACATCCCTACAATCTCCAGAATACTGATTTTCTGAGATAAAAAAATCTTACTCCTTCAATAAGCCAAAACTCCTCTAAAGGAGGAAGAAGGATTAGGACAGAGAGGACTTGTAGGCTCTACAATTTCACATTGTTTTATTTTTGAGTGCAGTTATATAAAAAAATAATTCTACATTTGGAAGTTCAAATTTCATGATAAAAAGATTGCACTAGAGTACTTGTATGAGGTGAATTGAAATACTATTATCTTTTTTACAGTGCTAATATTTGTAATAAAAATAATAAAGTAAGCACTGTAGACTTTGTATTCTGTGTTGTAATTGAAATTAATATATTTGAAAATGTAGAAAATATCCAGATATTTTAAAAAATGGTTTTACATTATTATTTGAGTGCAATTAAAACTGCAATTAATCAGAATTAACGTTAATTGCTTGACAGTCCTGTTTTTAATATCTATTTTGTGTATAAATGTCTGTTAAATAAACATAGTCAAATATAATATTTTATGAATATCACAGATAGTATTGTTAGTCTCCTAAACTCTGCATTCTGGACCAAATTCTTCTCTTTTATACCGCTGTCAATCTGGAGAGATTTCCCTGAAATTAGTGTCATTCCAGTTTTATACCAATATAAAGGATAGCGGCATGTGGCTTCCTTATCTTTAAGATCCTGGTAAAGTAAGGCATTTAAGCACATTTTATGGGACTTACAAATACGCTTAAATATAAGCAAATGCTTAAATATTTTGTTGAATAGGAATGGACTGCTGACTTGGGGCTTCAGAGATAATTTAGTGTGGAATTCATGCTGTACATCCAGTTTATAAAACACAGCCAGGTAGTGTAGTTTTACTAAATTAGCTTTAAAAGCACTGCTGGAATGAACGGAGAGCTCTGTTTTTAAAACACAGAATATTGTGTTAATCACAAAATGCACAAATGCTACATGACTTGTTATGTCTGGCGTTTGACATCCAATGAATAAAAGAATTGGATTATTAACCAATAGAGACAATCTCTCCACTACCTACTGCAGTAAAGGTATGCATTAATGTAATGTGCATATATTTGCCACCTCACATTACTTAACATTATATCATATAATTCAGCAAAATATGTGCTATACTCTATATAATTGTGTCTTCCTAATTTTGATTAGCAAGTGTGCCAAAGTGCTTACTGTAAATTCCACAGGACCTTCCTATGCTAAAAGAAGCCAAAGGGTCTTCTCTTTGTTTTTGAGCCTATTCTTTTTTTCAAACAGTGGTTCAACTAATTTCCCCCAAAACTAGAACAGAATGCTCATTTAGCAGACCATGAGCTAGGATCTTACACTGATCTATTGCAAAGGACCACTATGTCAAATATTCAGGAGTTGTATTTTTACTTAAAGAAACTTGCAAATTCCACTGGGCAGGTTTCTCTTACTCTACATTTTTGTGATAAGAAGCTACCTGAAGCACAAAACCAAAAAACACTGCACAAAAAAGGCTGCCATGAAGCCCTGCAAAATGAACCTAGAGGTAAGACAGGTCTATGTAAGACAGAGGGAAAAATTAAAGAATGCATTGATTTAAGTTTCACCTTCACTAAACAAAATTGCCAGTTATCACCCTAGCGTGCATCCTTATTACTACCGCTAGATGGCAGCCGTGTAATCTAGATTGAAGTAGGCACAAGTGACAAAAAACAGAGGGAACTTTTTCTCACCTTCGAGATTCTCCACTAGATGACAGTAGCAAGAACCAGATTGAAACAGCCAGTTATGGATTTATGGAGAAAACAATTTTATCCTTACTCTTAAACCCACTGAGAAAGCACAGTTAAGAAACTCTCATCATTGGCCATTGGAAATTACAGTACTTTTTGCTTTTAGGCTTGCTGCCCACCAACCTCAATAATTTACAAAAATACATTTCAACATTGTATGCAATGCATTTTAAGCATATGTACTTGGGCTGGAAAAAACAGATAAAGCATTACTGTAATGTGAATAATTATTTCATAATGTAATCCATTAACCTCTTTAATGGGACTCATTAGGAACGGGATAGATAATAAGAGAAAATATCATATTGCCTCTGTCTAAATCCACGGTACATTAATATATTGAATGGTGTGTGCAGATGTGGTCACCCCATCTCAAAAAAGATATGTGGGATTTGGAAAAGGTGCAGAGAAGGGCAACAGAAATGATTAGTGGTATAAAACACCTTCTGTATGAGAAGACATTAAAAAGACAGATTTTTCATCTTGGAAAAGAGATAACTAAGTGGGAGCTATGATAGAGGTCTATAAAATGATGAATGGTGTGGAAAAATTGTTCACATAACACAAGAACTAGGGGTTACCAAATGAAATGAATAGGCAGCAGATTTAAAACAGACAAAAAAGTATTTCTTCATAGTCAACATGTGGAACTCTTTGCCAGGGGATGTTGTGAAGGCCAAAACTGTAACAGGATTCCAATAAGAACTAGACAAGTTCATGGAGGCTAGGTCCAGCAATGACTATTAGCCAGGGTAGGCAGGGATCCAACATCATGGTCTGCATGTCCCTCGTCTCTTTTTGCCAGAAGCTGGGAGTGGGCAACAGGGCAACTTGATGATTATTTGTTCTGTTCAGTCCCCCTGGGGCACCTGGCACTGGCCACTGTTGGAAGACAGGATACTAGGCTAGATGTACCATTGGTCTGATGCATTATGGCCGTTCTTATGTTCTTATATGGAACCCAAATGTATGTGCTCCCCGCTGTAACCTACTAGACCCCGAGCTCCTCACAGAGCTGGGATAGAACCCAGGAGTCCTGACAGGGTCTCTCTCTCCAAAGAGTTAGTAATAAAGTAAGAATATACTAACCTAACCAGTGTCCCTTAAGTGACTTGCCACAAGATGTCAGAATATGTTGTTATTAGAGCTGACTGGGTCTAATTTATTTAATTTTCTTTCTTTTATAAAGGGATTAGATACAGGGCTCCTGTCTGCTAATTGCTAAGTTATCTGCCAAAACCCTAGAGTTTTCAAGTGCCTAAGTAGCCCCAGGAATCATGGTTAAAGTCATTCCATTTTCCCCCTTAAATCTGAAATGGCACCCCTGCATGTTGTCACTGGTTCAGAGGCCAACCCTGTTTTAATCAGGTCTTTGAAGTGGTTGTGGCAATAGTGTAGATGGGGTCAAAGATCACACTTGGAGCTGTTGGGAAGGGGAAGGAAACAAAGGTGGCTCTAACCCACCTTTCTGCCTCCCCCAATCTTGAGGCTGATCTCCCCCTTTCCCTCCCCCACAGTCCCCTCCCCAGCATAAGTGAAAGCAGCTATGGGGCTACTCTGCCTCACACCATGTAGACTGCTTCCTTTAGTGATTGTTCCTCTTGCCCGAGTGTCAGATTGCAGTGCTGTGCAGTCTGGCCTCACCCCCATCCTGTTCCTGATCCACCTCAACACACTTCCCATCTGGAAGGGGGAACAGTTGGCATAACACATGCTATTGAGGCTTAGTATCATAGGGAGATTTCCCTGTGTCAGGCCATCCCCAGCTGCCTGTTAGGGTGGTTTACATCCTCTTTGTGCCACCGCAGGCATGCACAGAGGGCTTGCCTTGGTTCAGGGATTTGGTCCAATGAGCACAGAGGATACTTCATGGGCTGAATAGAACTTATTTACGTGCTCCTCCTATGTGTGCACACAGTTTGCATTGTCAACAGCAGGTTGTGATACAGTATTTGTCAATTTAGCAGGGCCGTCCTTAGCCATAGGCAGAATAGGCAGCCGCCTAGGGCACCACTAGGTCTGGGGGCATTGCTCTGCGAGAGCCTGAACAGACAGGAAGCAGTGGAGCATGTAAGAGCAGGGCTGCTGGGTCCTAGAGAGAGCTGAATGCAGCACAGTGTGAGGGAGGGTGTTGGCTGCGGGGGATCTCTGGGAAGGGGTGGGAAGGAAATCACCTGTGAGCATGACTCTTTCCCCTGGCGTGAGGTGAGGCAGGCTCTGCGGCTCTGGCAATATCCTTTGTTGTCCCCCATAACGTCCATTCTTCTCCCCTCTGCCCCACAGAGCACCCGCCCTTGTTTCCCCCCACCATGGAGCACCCTCTCTTCCCCCTCCCCTCCATCAGGGCTGGGTTGGTGAGGTGCTGGGCGGGAGGGGAGGCTGGCTGGCTGCCTGCTGAGGACTGACAGTGAAAGTAATTCACTTCCTCAGCAGGCAGCCAGGATTGGAATGGTCGCACAGGGCTGGGCTGGGCATAGCCAGATAGCATGTGCAAAAAATCAGGACAGAGGGCTGGGGTAGGGTGAGCAGATGTCCCACTTTTATAGGGCCAGTCCCAGTTTTTTGGGTCTTTTTCTTATATAGGCTCCTATTCCCCCTTACCCTGTCCTGATTTTTCACACTTGCTGTCTGGTCACCCTAGATAGGGTTAATTGGTGCCTATATAAGACAAAGCCCCAAATATCAGGACTGGCCCTATAAAATCAGGACATCTGGATCTGATCACCCCAGCTGGGGAGCGCATCTCTCCCCTGGGCTGGCAGTGATCCATCTCATCCGAGGGGAGCTGCACAGGGCAATATGAGCTGCTGTGGCTCCATGGGTGCCCCATCCCTGAGATCAGATGCTGTGCTAACTTCACTATGGTCCGTTGGGCTGGCGGTGGTGCCCATTGGCATGTGATCGGACCTGAGGGTTTGCTGCTGCTGTTGCCACTCTGCACCCCAAGAGGTGGATTTTGGGGTCCTGCAGTTTTCCACCTATCTCCTCCTCTACTGCAGCTGTTGGACCAGCAGGCTGGGGGGTGAGCCAAGCATGAAAGCAGTACTGTGTTGCCATTTAGATTGTCATTTAACAACTTTGTTTGCCAAAAATTCTTGCTAACAATCCTGAATCCAATTTCAATATTTTTTTTAAAAAAAATCAATATCTTAGCCAAAAACAGAAAATTAAGTTGTTGACAATTATTAGTGACAGGTTTGGTTTGAGGCAGGGAGTGGGCCAGTTTTCATCAGAGAAACAAAAAATGTTGACTGACTTTCCTATAGCCTGTTACTCCTGATAAGAGCCCTCCAACAACTGTAATATGCTCATCTCCTTACTAGTGTATAAAGCAGGGGTCGGCAACCTACGGCACACGTGTCAAAGGTGGCAGGTGAGCTGATTTTTGATGGTATGCAGCGGCAGGCTGAGCGGCTCAGCCCATCACTGCTCTGGGGTTCCGGGTGCTGCCCTATTGCCAGCTGGGATACCAGCCATCGGCCCCACTCAGCACCTGCTGCTGGCCTGGGGACCCCCAAGGAACCCCAGGCTGGCAGTGGGCTGAGCAGGACCGGTGGCCAAGACCTCAGATAATAACAATAGTTGAGATATCAATCTGAGGAAGTTTATGAAGCATTGGTTGCTATTTCGGAAGAAGCCAGAGATCCAAAAGCTAAAAGTGAAGCACAGTCATTGGCCTCTGAAATATCCAGCTTCAAGTTTCTAACATCTGTCGTAATCTGGTATGACATTCTTGTTAAAATCTCAAGTGTAAGCAAAATAATGCAGAGTCCAATTATGCAGCTTGATTCAACACTTACCTTACTAAACAACACACAAGACTTTTTAGTGAAATACAGAGAACATGGATTCAAAGAAGCACAGGTTACAGCAAGAGAGCTTGCACAGGCACTCAGTGTAGAACCAAAATTTCCATGTGCGAATGTGACACGAGTTTCAAGGAAAAAACGACAAATGGAATATGAAGGAGCAGATGAGCCCATAGACGATCCAGAAAAGAAATTTGAGGTTGAATTTTTTAATGTTGTGATGGATAAAGCAGTATCTGCTGTTGATGAAAGGTTTAATACCTTGCAAGTACACCATGAACAGTTTGGATTTTTGTATGACATAACTAAATTCAACGAAATAGGAAAACAAGAGCAACTAATGACAAAGTGCAAGAACCTAGAGAGCCTTCTGAAGCACGGTGATAGTTTTGATTTAAATGGACTTGAACTGTACGAAGAATTGAGTACACTGTCATCAATGTTGCCACATGCAAAATCGGTGATGGACATTGTACAGTTTATTCATACCCGCAAACTTGTTGACATATATCCTAATGTGTACATTGCCACTCGTATTCTACTGACAATTCCTGTAACAGTAGCATCAGGAGAACGGAGTTTCTCAAAACTAAAGCTCATTAAAAACTATCTCCGCTCTACAATGAGTCAGGAACACTTGACTGGTCTTGCTATTCTTGCAATCAAACAAGACATCATTTTGTCTTTGTCATACGATGACATTATTACTGATTTTGCAGCCAAAAAAGCCAGAAAGATCGCTTTTAATTAAAAACTAATCGTTGTTTCAATACTTCTTCATAGAAATTTCCAATAAAATGTTGACAAATTTAAAAAAAATGATATTATTTGCATCATTCTGTCAAATCAGAATTTTTTCTATAGTGCTACTTCTTTAGTGCTAGTTCATCAGCACTACAGTGTGCTTAATTAAGTTAAACTGGTTTTAATAACATGCATGTGGCAAGTTTTCCAGTACCGTAAGCTTATGTTTGTGTTGCTAAGAGCAAGACAGGCACGGGGACACCAGTTTAATAATCTCACCTACGGCACCATAAATCCTAAGGACGGCCCTGCAACTTAGCTTGTATTTTCATTATCCTGAATAATTCTGAGACATCAGTCTGTTTATCTAAGCTATTTTAACATTTTCAGGTATTCCATTTATTTGCACGTGACCCTTATCACATCATTTAAACAGAATTCATTCTTTAACCCCCCTCAATGTGGATCTGCTATTCCAGTTTCTGCTCTAGAACTCAAATTCTGTGATATGGCATATAACAAAATACTGACACTGTCACTTTAGTGGGTGATACACTGGTGATAGAGTGTGAGGGATGCGAGGCAGTGGTGAAGTGGTAAATTGAGGCCCTGTCTCTGGCAACTGAAGAGCCGGTGGGCTTTGTTTGTTTGTTTTTAAGTGTTGTGAATAACCCAAGCATCTAGGCCAGCTCTGTGAGAACTTGAATGCTCTGTGGCTGCAGCAATTTACTCCCTAGTCCAAGCCCCTACTTGTATCTAATTTATTACTTTGTAAAACACTTTGAAATACCTTGAATGCTACATTGTCACACTCTTATGATATAACAACTGGGGTAGATCTGGAACGTGTGATATAGGATTTTGCATAGTATGTGGACAGGTAGCAAAAATGTCTATGTCCTGGCTCTATGCACCATGTATCTGAGATTAGAGTCTGGCCCAGATCACTGTTCGGAAGAAAAAGCCATTAAATGAGCATCTTATTAATAGTGCTGTGAAGTACACAGATAACATAAAGCTGGTACTGTAGTGCTCAGTGTACTTATCTCTTTCAAGGACTGACTCCTTACGCTGAATAGGGATTTTGTAAAACTTAGATGTCAAATAAATTGCATTCATGACAACAACTTTGAAATTCAGATAAAACCAGAGGAGGAAAATATTTTCATAAAAACATTTATTGGAAACCTCTGTGACTGGATTTGGCTGTATCAAGTAAATAATATGCTAACAGTGACTATTGCAATCAAGATGCAGATAGCAAATACCACAAGCAGGAAAATTAGGCAGCATTTGAAATGCTTCTTCTCTCTCTCTTTCTTTTTCAGCAAGGTGTCATACCCAGGGGTATAAATATCCCCCATCCAAAATTGTAGATCATTAGGATTTTCCTGAAAGAAAGATCAGAAAATGAACTCAGCTCCTCTGTATTGTAAGTAAAGTCACCAGAACATAGTTGGTCAGGAATATTTTGATTATCACTTAGTAATTAATGAATTTTCCTCCGGGGCAGATTGGCAGAGGCCCTGGAAGTTTTTCGCCTTCCTCTGCAGCGTGGGGCAGGAGTCTCTTGCTGGTGGATTCTCCGCAGCTTGAGGTCTTCAAACCACAATTTGAAGACTTCAGTAACTCAGACATAGGTTAGGAGTTTGTTATAGAAGTGGATGGGCAGGATTCTGTGGCCTGCTTTGTGCAGGAGGTCAGACTAGATGATCATATTGGTCCCTTCTGACCTCAAAGTCTATGAATTTATGAATTTAAAACATCACAAGTCAAATCAGAAAAATTTACACTTGAACTCTCGGCAGCACTAGATGCTGAATAATGTCCCATGGAGGACTATTAAAATCATAGCTCTCAGCCGAACCTAATGTAGGACACCAGCCATTAAAATGTGACAGAGACGCGGAAGAAACTTCCTGACATTCTCATCCTGATACAGAGGTGCTAATTTACAAATGCAGATCTGAGTCACTTCTCAGCAAGGAGAATGGTCAAATTCCCTCCCAAGTAATACACACTAACCCACAAGCAGACAGGAGTACTGGTGGTGAGGATGTGGTTATGAGAAGCTAAATTATTTGAAAAAGTACATAGAGGCATAATTTATTTGTCCAGGTTCTTATATGTCCACCATCAACATGGTATTTTAGGGCTAGATCCACAAAGGGACATAGCTGCTTCAGCGCCTAACATTTAGGTACTTTGACACCTAATGGAATCCACAGCCCTGATCGAGACACATGAGGAGAGAAGCACCTCAGAATGGAAAGCCAGCAAGCTGAGCAAGGAACCACCTACACTAGTCACTAGGAACTGCTGAGGAGAGAGGCAGGGCTTTGGCTAGTGAGACCTAATGGATGAGTTGCTAGCCCAGTGATTAGGGCACTCAGGTGGAAACCCTGGGTTCCAGACCCTGCTCAAATGAATGTTTAAGTATTTTATAAAAAGTTAGATCAGCTTCAACAGGTGAGATGGAAACATTCCCCTCCCCTTCAAAATAGCTGATTCAAGTCTCTGCTCCAAATCAGGCAGAGAGGGGCTTCAAATCTAGGTCTCCCAGGTGAGTACCCTAATTACTGGGCTTTTGGGGACCACCTCCCCTCAGCTGTCTTTTGTGTGGGCTAGGCATGCTCTGAGAAGGCCTATCTGATCACACTCTGCAGCCAAGATAGGCAGGGGAATGCCTAACATGAGACTATGCTGGTGCTTAGATGAGAGCTTTGTGTCAAGCAGATCAGCAACGGCAGGACTTAGGCAGCTGTGTGCATACACACTGGCAAACATTTAGGCACCTAGGGGACTTTACCAGCAGAAACTCAAGTGCCTAGTGACTTTAGATACCTATGGAATTAGGCAGCAGAGAGCAGGGCTTTCGAGGATCTCAGTAGTGGATAAATATTGGACTTAGGTCCCCTAAAGTGGGAGTTAGATACATAAATCCCTTTGTAGATCTAACCCTTAGTACCTCACAAACAAATGTGAATTTTTCCCCACATCGCCTGTGTGAGATTGGAAAATACTATTATATCCATTTTAAAGATGGGGAAAAGTGACATTAAATGACTTGCTATAGGTGACAGAGGACAGCTGTGACAAAGCCAGGATTGAATTGCAGTCTTTAGTGTCCTAACCATACTACTATCCTACCTCTCATGATTGGATCTGCATGAAATCCTTACAAAAACATATTCAGATTTACTTCTGAAACCAGAATCACCAGCAAATGAGCACAATATTTTACTCAGTGGTTCAAGTATAAATACAATGCATAGCATCTGGGTTTGTTCATGTATGAGTCTACAGCACAATACCTTTAAGTAGTTAGCCAGGTTAGAATGCAGTGAATGCTTGTCATAGTCTTGAACAGTCCAGGAAGGGTTTTTTTTCCTCTCTGCCCAGTCATCTGTTCGGATGTCAGCGTACAAGGGATTGCTCTTGATGGTGGATTTCAAGGTGATAGTGGTTATGTGTTTACCAAGAGCTTTGTCAATCATTGTTGGGCTGACCCCACTCAATTCTAAGCCAGGATGCTCAAAGACATTTCTTTTTTCTCTCTGTAGGATAGTTAGGACAAAAACTGGTTATCATCCTCAACCTTCTCATGACAAAGATGCCCTTAACATTCGCAGTCTATTGTGCAGTAGAACTAACTTTAAAATAATAACTGTCTATTCTTTTTGTTATGGTCTAGAAAGACACAAGAGGGCTGGTTCTCCACCTTGTGCAGCCTTTCTTCTCGTGTGGAACGAGGACCTATGCAAAATGAGTGCCAAATGCTGCTGTTGGTATGAGCTGTCATGGTAATGCCTGTTGGAAGAGAAGACTGTCATAGAAAACAAGCGCAACAAAATAACTGCCATAAGAATTGGGTTTAGAATTGCAGTTCTGATGAAGACAAAGGAAATATATGATGCTGAAGCAGAGTTGTGGGGACCAAAATTCATTAGCGATTGAGGGCCCAAAACACACATGGGTGTAACTTTGCATAGCTTCTCTCCTGCCTCATTTTCTGCAGAAACTGAACAGATTCCACTGATTATGCCTTCACAGAACCCTTTATTTTAAGCTCCCTCCAGTATTTCCACAACAGCCCCAGTGCAACAATCCATTTACAGCACCGCTATGATTTTTTTTTTTTAGCCCTCTCCTCAGGACCTGAGGAGCACAGAGGTCTCTAAGTAACTGAGCTCAACAAGCTCTGGCTCTTTATCAACCTTGAGCTGATTAAGTATTTGGCAGTTTATCCCAGCCAACCCAGACAGCCTGATTGTTTAATTCCCTCCATCAGTTTTCTTAAGAGGAACAAATTAGTACCTGAGTGATCAGAGTGCAGACTCACCTGTTTGTTCCCTGCACCCTGTCACAGTGGCGTATGCAGATATATCTTGATTGCCTTAGTGAAGATGCACCATTTGACAGCAGGCGTGACATTCTTATCCCAGGTCTGGATTCTTTGTGTCAAGCCAAAGGGCTGGATGAGTGTAAAGGGGCTGGTGAAGGTTCTGTAGAAGCCCAAAACTCTCGAAGAGTTGGCAAAGCTGTTGCAAATATTGTGCAGGACAATAGCCACTAATGGATCAGACAATCTCAGTATGCTGTTACCAGAAACCTGAACAGCATAATTTCAGCTCACCACAATTCCCTTTTTACTGCCACTTTAAATTAAATGAATTCTAGCAGCCCTGGAAGACACATTTATGATACATTCATCACATCCCTTAAATGAATTCATAAGGCAGTCCCAGAATTGCTCTTACAGCATATGTGCAGTACAAATGAAACTCTACTGGTTAGAAAATAACATTTCTCTCCTACTTCCTTAACATTTCTTTGGACTGGAAACTTTGATTTGAGACAGCTGAAGTCTGAGCCTGGACTAGTGTCTGCATTATAGGGAGCACTGGAGAGGAGTTAGAATCACATACTAAAGCAGCCTTATTAAAAAAAAAAAATTCAGAGAAGCGATCAAAACAGATTTTCAAATATTCCTCCCCACACTTCCATAAAAGGTCTAACCAGCTTCAAAATTCATTTACCCAAAAAAGGTTTCAGAGGCAAGGAAATGACGATATTTTTTCCAGCCTTCCGAGGGATAAATGAAGAGATTTAATATATACTAATTCCTCAACCATTATGTGTGGGGGACAGGGATGGGTATGAGGGGTTGGTTTCTTTTAAAATAATATGAGAGGGGAGAGAAAACAGCAGATTCTGTATACATAATCCAATGAGGAAGCATCATTCAGGCATTCATATCACTCTTCCGTGCACAAAGAACTAAGTGTGTTTCCCATCCATAATCATCATGATCTGGTATTAGAGAACAGATGGAGCCGCAGTACCCACAGCCCATGTGTTAGCTCACTGCAGTTGCCATATGTCGGTATTTAACTTTGACAGAGCTTTCACATCACAATTTTAAACTATTGGCATTTTAAACTGTCTACTCTTGCTGCCTGCATTTTACTGTGTTTCTTATTTAGAATTCTTCAGTTACTTTAATGATGCTTCCTGCAGGCTTGCGAGATGGATATACTTGGAGAACATAGCATAAGATCTGAAGAATGGCCATACTGAATCAGATCCATGGTCCATCTAACCCAGTATTCTGTCTTCCGACAGCAGCTGGTGCCAGGTGCTTCAGAGGGAATGAACAGAACAGGGCAACTGTTGAATGATCCATCTCTTGTTGTCCAGTCCCAGCTTCTGACAGACAGAATCTTAGGGACACCTTAGATTCACTATTCAAGATTTTATAGATGTCTGTAAGTTACCTTAGTTTCCTCTTATCTAAGCTAAATGGTCCCAGTCTTTTTGATCTCTCCCCATATGGAAGCTGTTCCATATCCCTAATCATTTTTGTTGCTCTTCTCTGTATTTTTTCCTATTCTAATATATCTTTTCTGAGATGGGGCAACCAAAGCTGCACACAGCATTCAAGGTGTGAGCATACTATGGATTTTAGTGGCATTGTGATATCTATGCCTTTCCTAATGATTCCTAACATTGTGTTAGCTTTTTTAACTGCTGCTAGATACTGAGCAGATGTTTGCAGCGAACTATCCGCGACTTCAGGATCCCTTTCTTGTGTGGTAACAAGTATGGTGTATGTACAGTTGAGATTATGTTTTCCAATGTGCATTACTTTGCATTTAGCAACATAAAATTTAATCTGCCATTTTGCCTCACTGTTTACCCATTTTTTACAGATCATTTATGCATATGTTGAACTGTACTGGTCCTATTTAGATCCTTGGGAGTTCCTGCTATTTACCTCTTTCCACTGTGAAAACTGACCATTTATTCCCACCCTTTGTTTCCTGTCTTTTACTCAATTACTAATCCATGGCAGAACTTTCCCTTTTATCTTGTGACCGTTTACTTTGCTTATGAGCATTTGGTGAGGGACCTTGTCAAAAGCTTTCTGTAAGTCTAAGAACACTATATCCACTGGATCGCCCTTGTCCACATGTTCGTTGAACCCCTCAAAGAATTCTAATAGATTGATGAAACAATTTCCTTTTACAAAAGCCATGTTGACTCTTCCCCATTGTGATCATCTATGCATCTGATAGTTCTGTTCTTTACTTATGATAGTTTCCACCAATTTGCCTGTAATGAAATTGGCATGCTGCCCTCTAATTGCCAGGATCACCTCTGGAGCCTTTTTTAAAAATAGGAGAAGCTTACATTGAAGAAATGTGCACTCTCACCAGGGGAATGTTCATTCTACCCAGGTTAAAATATTGTGAAAAGAATGTGCCTTGACAGTGCTGAGTTTTAAAGCAGTTGTTTTAAATAAAAATATTTAAAAATAAAGATAGATTCAAAATTGGTTCAAATTTTTCTCATAAAGCCAATGCATGGTGAATTGGCCTCATGTTATTGGTGATACCCCAGATATTCTAATTACCCCTTCATCCTAGCAATTACTATCCCTTCTGCCCCATGGGGAACAGTGATATAGGAATGTGGGTATACAGTACCATGAGCATGATCAAGGGTAAGAGGTGATGGCAGAGGCAACTAGAATTTTGATGAGAATAGGACTGGTAAATGTGATGGGAGTTTTGCAGTAAAGACATAGTGATGTGAAGGTGATGATGTAAAAGGAGGGAAAAAAACCCTTTGAAGTGATCATTAAGATGATCCATAGAAAGTGTGAGGAGAACTTAACACAGGAATCATAACATTCAAAAACCAGTGGGAGAACACTTCAACCTCTCTAACCTCTCAGTGACAGACTTGAAGGTGGCAATTTTGCAATAGAAAAACTTCAAAAATAGACTCCAAAGAGAGACTGCTGAACTCGAATTAATATGCAAATTAGATACAATTAACTCAGGCTTAAACAGAGACTGGGAATGGTTGGGTCATTACACTAATTGAATCTATTTCCCTATGTTAAGTTCTCCTCACACCTTCTATGGGTCATCTCAATTATCACTTCAAAAGGTTTTTTTCTCCTGCTGATGATAGCTCCTCTCAATTGATTAGACTCTTCCTGTTGGAATGCATACTTCCACCTTTTCATGTTCTCTGTATGTAAGAATATCTCCTGTCTGTGTGTTCCATTCTATGCATCCGAAGAAGTGAGCTGTAGCTCAGGAAAGCTTATGCTGAAATAAATTTGTTAGGCCATGGCTACACTGGCACTTTACAGTGCTGCAACTTTCGCGCTCAGGGGTGTAAAAAAAACACCCCCCTGAGCGCTGCAAGATACAGCGCTGTAAAACCTCAGTGTAATCAGTGCCGCAGCACTGGGAGCGCGGCTCCCAGCGCTGCAAGCTACACCCGTAGAGGATGTAGAGTAGGCACAGAGCTGGGAGAGCTCTCTCCCAGTGCTGGCACTGCGACCACACTCACACTTCAAAGTGCTGCCACGGCAGCGCTTTGAACTTTCACGTGTAGCATAGCCTGAGTCTCTAAGGTGCCAGAAGTACTCCTATTCTTTTTGAGAAGGAAAGATGCTGCCTTACAGAAGTAGAGATTTAGATTTAAGGGATAATAAGACAGAGAGATAGCAGGTACCCTGCAAAAAAGATTATGCACACAAAAAGCAGAGAAATAGAAGAGGGGTAATATGCAGAAAAATATTACACATATTAATTCACTAACCCTTTGCATAGACTTTCATTCTAACAAGATTGTGTTCATAAGAATGTTCAATGAAAGGGAAAGCATTGTGAATCCTGGTACAAATGTGCAAGTACACAAGTATTGATTATATATATAACACAAGTTAGAGAAGCTATCTTGACAACTCTTTGTGGATTTGGAATTGATGGGATCTAAAACAGAAATAATAGCATATGACAGGTGACTATTCATAGAATAGACATAGTGAATTGGGGGCAGTGAATGTGTTCAAGTAAAGAACATGATCCATCAAAACCAGGAAATCAAAAATTAAGGCAGAAACTTGGTTTCAAGCCCATTTTACTGAAAGTAGGGATCAAAGGAATTTCTACACAATAGGTGATTTTACATATTGTAGGTCAAATTCTGTTTGCTATATATATTATATAACACCTTGTAACAGATGTTCTTACATAATTGGTCACTTTACTAAACTAGAATAATATTTGGTTAGCCGTCCTTTGCTCCCACAGTGCCTCCTTCCCCTGAGCTTGCTGAGCCACATGACTTCTATGGTATAGCTGACATTAACCTTTAGCTCCTAGACATGTTGAAGGTGGGATTCAAAATCATGGGAAGGGTGGGGTAATGGACTCTGCCATGGAGGAAAATCTTGTTTGTTGATTGGCATTACAGAAATGCAGTCCAGAGGTGACAAAGACAATAATAACTGTGACAAGTTTCCTACTTTGGGGTAAAATTTGCAATCTTTGTGCCAGTCATAGATGACTAAAAAGTGCTCTTGGCTACAGCTGCACCATGACCATCTGGGTATTCAAGAGGCTTATAGATTGCAACCAATGCTAAGAAAATGTAAAGAAACTGCACCTAATGAGGGGCCAGATATCAGTTTCACCACCTTGGCTAGCTGTTATACACAGCCTACTAGCATCACCTTCATCTTGTCTGAACTGAACTTCAGCCAGCTAGTCCTAATCCAGGCCCCAATCTTGGCTAAACATTGGAGTGCTGAGCGACTGCCCTGGCTGAGTCCAATGAAAAACAGATGTAGAGCTGAGTGTCATCAACATATCAATGACAATGCAGCCCAGATCAGCTCAGTATCTCCTCCAGCGGCCTCAAATACAAACCGAAAAGGTAGAGTGACAGAATGGAATATTGGCAGAAACTCACATGAGAGAACCCTTGAGGCAGAAGAGCAATCACTCAGCACTATACCATCTGGGTCCTCTCAAAAGGAAGGAATGGAGTAATTAAAGCACCACTTCATCTATCCTTGTCAGTGTCCACAACTGTTCCAACAAAACCTCATGGTCAGTGGATCGAAAAGCAGGTGGTAAATGTGAAAGTGTCAGTGTGTGCACTTGGTCTTTCCAAATTGCAAGGAGGAGATAATTAATGAAAGAGGCAAGGGCTGTCTGTACCTAGCTAGGCCTAAAATCAAACTGATAGTGGTCCAGAGAATTTAAGTACTACACAGATTGCCAAGAATTGCTTCATCTCAAGATCCTCAATAACAATGAAAGTGGGTGGCAGGGAAACAATTACATTAGCTAATAATTAGCATAAGTTAATTGTGTGGAAAGTGTTAGAGAGCTTATTCGTTCACTCTCACCCTTCCCTGGTCGTTCTTGGATGAACAGAGAGCAACAATACCCGAAGTCCGAAGGTGCAAACAATTCGATGTTTATTGGGGTGAACTCCCAACAAGCTTAAATTCAAGTTCCTTTTCTTTATTTTTCGAATCCCAACTTACTTCCTGTTTGCTCCTAATTTATATAGTAATATTTTCAGCTATACCTTAACCAATCATTCTACTAAAATTTACCTAACCAGTCCTAACGTATTGTAACATGATTACCTAACCAATTATATCCCACCACCTTAATTAGTTTACACTTAGCAAAATTAATTATACAGCAGACAGAAACAATCACAGAACCAGACAAAGACCAGGCAAATAAACATACAAAACAATACAGCAGTAAGGATTTCACACTACATCTATACAGACATAAGGATTCTCCAGCTGTGTCTATTGATAAGTGAGTTCTTGCCAGACAGGATGCGATCAAACTGTTTCCTTTTACATCTTCTAGGCTCTTCCCTTTCTCTGGAGGTGATAGATCGAATCACCTTCCTAACAGTCCCAGATTGCCTTATTTTAATATGACTAGTTTGGAATGTGAGGACGTGACCATACATTTCCCAGTTTATGGCTGCTAAAGAACCAGGCCTCAGACTGTCACAGTAAGAGAAGACCACTACACAAACAGTGATTTTTGATTCTTTCTTTTATACCTCTATAACTAGCTAAGTGATAAGAATACATCTAAAGCCTTAAAGTATAGGCCTTTGCAGACAGGCCTGAATATCTATATCCTAACAGAAAGAGATTAATTTATTATACACCTCAGAGCATTATGTCACACCTCTGAGAAATGCACTAGCACGGATCCTTGTCTTTCTTTAAAGGCATGCTTCTGGGAAACTAGCCGTGACAGAAAGGAGCTGCTATGTACTATCTAAGTATCTGGACATGCAATAATGCTCTGAATATTATACACAGTGTTCTTGCAGCTGTGTCAACCCCAGGCTCTTAGAGATGAGGTGGGTGAGGTAGTATTTTTAATTGGATAAACTTCTCTCTCAGCTTGTATCTCTCAGCAATAGAAGTTTGTCCAATAAAAGATATTACCTCATCCACCTTGTCTGTGTGAATATTATAAGTGACCTGGTCACGGAGGTAAAGTTACTGTATAGCTATTGTGGCTTAGCATTTCCCATATGAATGTATCTAACTTAATGGGGGAGAGGGGAGGCTGTGGGAAGAACAAACAGGAAAGGAATACCATGGTTCTCTAGATAAGCAACCTCAAACAAATGCTTGGAAGACAAGGAGTCCAGCTGTTAGCTTCAAGGTTCCTGTAGCCAACACATTGCAAGTGTTGTTTTGCTAGAGCTGGCAGGCTGGAGATCAAAAGAACACAAAAGAGTTAAAAAAATGTTCTCAAGGGAAGAAGGGGGTGGGTCACTTGCCAGAAGCTGTCCAGGGAGACAGGTTGACAGATAGGGAGAGGCTCTGCTGAATGAGTTGCCTTAGGGAAACAAGCATTAGTATAGGTTGGTTTATTGTCTTAAATCTGTTAACTCTGAAATGCTTTTCATCTGATACATAATACTCAACTTGAAGGAGGCTGCCTGATCTCAGGTTACTGCTGCCATTGCTCCAAGAGAAAAGAATAGACAGGAGATTGAGAGCTGCCCTGTCAGTGGAGAAGCGGGTGGCTATTGCAGTCTGGAAGCTGGCAACTCCAGACAGCTACCAATCGGTCGCGAACCAGTTTGGAGTGGGAAAGTCGACCGTTGGAATCGTGTTGATGCCAAGTTTTCAAAGGCCATAATTGCATCCTGTTAAGAAGAACTCGTGACTCTGGGGAAGCATGCAGACATTTCTGGACGGCTTTGCACAAATGGTATTCCCTAACTGTGGAGGGGCGATAGATGGGACGCATATTCCTATTCTGGCACCACCCCACCTAGCATCCGAGTACATTAATCGAATGAAGGGTATTGCTCTATGGTTCTCAGGTGCTTGTGGATCACCTTGCGTGGGCGTTTCATTGACATTTACACAGCTGGTCGGAAAGGTGCATGATGCACGCATCTTTCGGAACGATGGCCTGTTTCAGGAAAGCTGCAGGCCGGGACATTTTCCCCAGACCGGAAGCATGCACAGTTATGGGGACGCTGAAATGCCCCATTGTGATTCCCTGGAGACCCTGCTACCCGTTAATGCCATTTGGCTCTTTAAACCGTATACAGGGAAGCTTGACAGGAGCAAGGACCGGTTCAACTACAGCCTGAGCCGCGTGCAGAATGACTGTGGAGTGTGCTTTTGGCCATTTAAAAAGGGCGCTGGCGTTCTCTTATGGAAGCTAGACTGAGGGGAAAGCAGCATCCCTGTGGTTATATCCGTGTGCTGTACCCTCCATAATATTTTGTGAAGGGAAGGGTGAGAACATTCAGTCAGGAATGGACCTCCAAGGTTCAATGTCCTGGAGGCTGAATTTGCCACAGCCAGATTGCAGGCTACTACGAGAGGCCCAGCACAGGGCTACAAGGATTAAGGATGCCTTAGGGAGGAATTTGAGGCTGAAAGCCAACAAGTAATGTTTTGGTGCCTTGCACGGGAGTGAAAGTGCAGTGGTTACAATGATTTGCAGTGCCTGTTTTTTTTCCTGGGCTACAATTATCTTACGCTTTCTGCAATAAAAGAAAACTGTTTTGAAAGCCACGAATTCATTACTGAAAGAAAAGAACTAAAAGGGCAAGGGGGGTAGGGTGGTGAACTGTACAGTCAGAGGTTGAATATGTCCTGCCTGGGAGTGCTGTGCAATGACTGCTGCACTTCAGCATGAAATGCTGCATGGTGATGGGGTTGAGTGCAGAGGGTAAGGGTCGTTGTTCTCAGGGCTGGTAGGTGAACGTAGAGGTGTTGGGGGGCAGCTGCTGGTGGTAATAACCTGGATGCTGGAGAAGGGGTTTGAGCTGACACATTGGAGGCATAAAGGGAAAGAGCTTTGGGACGGGGGGGGGGCTGCACGGAATGTAATGCTCTTCCTGCATGGCTACGAGTGACTGGGATACAGTCCATTTGGTGCGCTATAGGTATGCTTATCAGCTGCTTTGTGCTTTCTTCTTAGCTCTGCCTTTCTCCTGCCTTCTCTTTCCCTCCCCTGGCTGCATTTTTCCCCTGCCAGTTCCTGGAGTTTTACTCTCCTCTGGCAGATTGCTTTCACCATATCTTCTCCTTGCTTTTTCGTGGCTTCTTTCTCTCAGGTTTTTGTAAGCCTTTCAGCATCTCTGATCCAGCCAGTGGGTATTCAAGGACACTGTTATTAGAAAGACAAAAAATTTGAAACATTAAACAGAGAGACGAGCATTGTGTATAATCACAGTGAAGGAGTTTACAGTCTCACTTTGTAGCAATACTTTCCACATACCAACCGGAGCACAGAGAACACGCAGCAGCGAAGAAATGGTAATGGGCAATGAGTGCAGGAGTTAATTAATCCTGGAAGATATCTCGCTGCTGTGGGTCACCTGGGAAGGGGGACTGATTGGTCAGGGCTGTACTGGGGTATTCATTGCGTTGGGGAAAAGCATACTGCTTGCAGGGGGACCTACACTGAACACTATCCCAACATTTTCCACAGGAGTTATCCTGGAAGATATCTCGCTGCTGCTGGTCACCTGGGAAGAGCGGGAGGGTCTTCTACAGCAATGCGGATTCCGCCCTGGCCCCTATGCAGCTTGCCTGTGTGCAGCAATGGTCCCCCCACCCCTCGCGGCACAGTGGCACGGACGCGTTGGCCTGACTGGGACAAGGACCACAGTGGCTATCCCTATAAACTTGCACAAGCGCATTGCCCACGATCTGGCAGAAACTTTTGAAGAGATTACCGAGGCCGATTACCGCGATGTGATAGACCACATCAATGGGCTATTCCACATCTAGGCATGCATGTATGCAGGCATAACCCCCCCTCCTCTCCCGAAACATTTCCATCCTGAAAATAAAAGCTGCTTACCGGGAACCTGCTCCTCTGCTTCTCCTTCACCAAGTTCCAGCTGCTGCGACTGGCTATCTTCCTCCTGGCTTGAGAAGAGCTCCTGGCTGCATGCCTCCTGGGACTCCGGGGTGTCTCCCCCAGCCCAGTACCCTCACTCTCGGTTTCCTCCCCCCCTCCACCTCCCTGCTCTGAACTGTCCATCGTGGTCCTCGGATTGGCAGTGGGGTCACCCCCAAGTATCGCGTCCAGTTCCTTGTAAAAACGGCAGGTCGCAGGGGCAGCACCTGAGCGGCGGTTTCCGTCATGGGCTTTGCAATAGGCACTCCACAGCTCCTTTACTTTAACCCTGCACTGCACCGCGTCCCGGTCATGGCCCCTTTCCATCATGGCCTTTGATATCTGCCCATCGGTATCCTAATTCCTACAGCTGGAGCGCAGCTGTGACTGCACAGCTTCCTCCCCCCAAACTGATAAGGTCCATCAACTTGCCATTACTCCATGCTGGGGCTTGTTTGGTGCATGGAGGCATGGTCACCTGGAAAGAGTCACTGATTGATTGTACTCCACACCTGGCTGAGCAAACAGGAAGGGGATTTTTAAAATTCTCGGGGCATTTAACGGGCGGGTCACCTCAGGCGAGGGCAGTAGAGTGCGAACTGATGAGCAGAGTGGCTGAACAGGCATTCTGAGATACCTCTGAATACCCCGGAGGCCAATTACAGTGCTTTTGGTGGCCACACTTAAGGAGCAGCGCTGCATCACCAGTGCTTCAATCCTTATACCCGAGGCAGAGCAGGAGATGCAATGCTGGATGTGCCCCGCAAGCGTGGATGGTGAGTAAGTTGCAGTGCTGGTGGTGGGTTTACAGCGCTGCAACTCTCCAGTATAGCCAAGCCCTAAGCCAGACTTTTTGAGGTAAATCACAGTTGGTACACAGGATGCTGAAAGTACCAAGATTATTTTACTTCATAGTTATATGACAAAAATATACAATAAGAGGGAATGAATATTCACTCTGCCCGACACCAAAACAGAAAGTGAAAAAAAGCTTTTGCTCTGAAATGAAGATACTTTTATCAGACTGCCTTATATAATGGAATATATGAAGATACTTATAGGTGAAGGAAACACATGAGCACTTAAGTGCACTTCAGTTTGAATGATCTCATGACAAACATCCCAAGAAGCTCACAAATACATGGCTGAGAAGTCACTTTACACAGGGAGGCTTGAGCAGCAACATTTCTTAAAAGAAAATGAATTTCTGGACAGAGAGTTTAAGCCACCTGTTCAAAACTGAAACACACCCCTCCTGTTTCTGAATTAACTAACTCTTGCACCCCCATTAGCCTGCTCATCATGTTATTCACAAACCATTAGCTTTGCACTGTGCTATCATGTTCATTTTAAAGTCTGGAATGCATCAGGTGTTTAGTTCCTTCTTATTTGCACATCAGCAGAAAAGAGAAATAAAAATGCACATTGTGTTTAAGTACTTCAGCTGGATCTACAAATGAACATGGTGAAAAGGAGAGTTCATGCCTTACGTTTAACTTTTTTTAAAATAACACTCTAATTTGCTTTCCATGGAAAATGGTGATTTGAGTAGCTTCCTTTGAGAGGGCCACCCTAGTGCTGGAATGAATTTCAGAAGAATTATCTCCAGGGGGATTATGAGGAAGATGCCATTTTAAGGGAGAATATTCTCTATAGATTTAATCCTATTGGAAGTTTTCAGTGATGGCTCAATGACAGCTAGTCTTACTTCATTAAAATGGGCTGGGACATTCCCTTCTGAGGAAAAGGCTGTGTGTTTGGATCTCCTCATACCTGCACAAAGTGGTGGGATGGGAAATAAGCCACCATCACTCCCAGTCTCTTGGATCTTATGGGCATCTCTTCTTGAGGTTAGTACACTGTGCTGGGGAAGGGAGAAGGTGGGTTAATGTGTTACAATCCTATGTGAGGGGAAGAAAAACTGTCTTTGTTGTAAGGACGATCCTTATTTTAATAAAAGAATTGGCTGTCCCATACTAAATCATTCTATCACCCCTTGCAACCCTATCACTGGAAACTTACCACCCCTCAATTTGGCCTGGCTGACCATCTGCAGGTGGCTAAGCCTCTGGACGGGTGGCCAGGCCAAATCTGAATGGGACCAGCAGTTCTTCAGGTGTGCTGATAAATAGCCAGAGGTTAGAGGGGCATGCAGGGAAATTGGGGTCTCTGGCTGGGTGATTTGCAGGGGCAAAGATGAGGAGTCCAATTCCTGCTCCCCTCAGCACTGCAGCTGTGCTGCACACTGGGCTGGGCCCCTTGCGATGCCTCAGTAATTGCCAGGCTGTGGCCGTGGGTTCCATCGAGGTGGTCCAGTGCTGGGCACAGGATGCAGATTGGGAGTCTCAGAGCAAAAAGTGATGCTTTTAGAGACGGGTCAGGAGCAGAACCAGGTGGAGAGAATCCACTGGGGGCCCTGCAGCAGGAAAGCGGAGATGACGGTTCCTGAGGAAGCAGGATTTCCCAATCACTGTAAATTGGAGAAGCACAGATGGGCTTGGGCTTATTTACCCTCCTCAGAAAGTAGCCAGGCTACCCTGAGGGATGACCAGAAGGGAGAGGAGTGCACAGGCTACTTGCTTTCAGGACCAGTGACCTTCTTTCTAGAATCAAGCAGCATCTGACATCACAGAGGGTGGAGGGTGACAAGAAGTTAAGTGGGGAGAAGGTTACCTTCCGTTTTAAAGTAATTCTTTCATTTTACTCTTTCCCATGTCCTTCAGGGCTGTGATGGTGAACAAGAAGCAAAGGTGGGGTGTGTGGGGGAGAGAGAGGCAGCATCTTATAGCCCTCACATATACGACAGTTTTTCCTGAATTCAAACCCTGATGGCTACAGCTATGTGTCACATAATAGTTACTCTCACTACACCCTTTCCCCCAACATGCTGAGCTTTTCTGTGTCCTACTTTGGAAGCAGGAAGTTGTTCGGCCAGAGCAATAATGTACATTAAGATGTTTCGTGTTGAAGAAGCATCACTGCACCAAAGGTGTCTTACTTCACCAGGGCAGGGAGGGAGACTGACTAGACTGGTGTCACAGTGAGTTAATGGCAGAGTTGAAGAAAATCTAACTGCCCTCTTGCTTGGTTCAGGAGGTTCTCAATGCACAGTGTGCATCGTCCTTTCCCATACATTTAATCTTTCAGGTGGAAGAGAACTGAGTAACGTGTGGCCGTTATGGGACCTCCAGAACACAGCACTTGCCTTGAGGAGTTCAGTGTGACCTGTCGCCTCTGCCCTCACCTAGAGGCCTACAGATGTCTCAAGCTTCATAAGTCACCATCCCTGAAGAAAAAACAGTAACTTTCCTTACTGTCAGCACATGTGTGTATGTGCGTGCCCGTGCGCGCGTTAGGAAAACTGTCACTTATTTTTGCAATAAAATGTTGGCAACCCTCCTCCCTTCTGAGGAGAACTTATGGGGAAGCAGCAGTGGGAGTCATCCCTAGCAACTTGGCTCCAGTAGAGTCACATAGCTAGAGAGCCGAAGAGGGGAGCAATTGCCCCTCCTATCCCCATCATGAAGTGGTTCTGTCTTTCAGCAGATCCACTGAGGTCTGAGCACTTTCTGGAGGTCAAAACCCAAGCTGGTTCCATAGAGGACACAGGACTAGGTTTTTATATTTTGCAATCTGGGGAAAACTGTATGAGGGGAACCTATCCTTAAAGGGTTTCTTCTTTTCTTCCCTATTTCTGTATCTTCCTTTGTCTTTCACCCTAACTACTATCCAGGAATAACCCTCTGGAGTCTGCTTAAGTAACTCACCCAACAGCAGTCATGAAAGCCAAGTTAATTGTATGGTACACAATCATTGACTGTTAATGTCAGTTATTATGGGGAGACAGCAACTGCTTCTTATCGTTAAGGATGTAACTGAGTTTCCATTTTAAGCCTGAATTTTTCTCTTCCAGAATTTTCCTTCTCTCTAGCTCCTACCTGTGTGTTGTTCCTGGGAAGTTTCATACACATACTGGGAAATGCTAAAAAATACCACAACCAGGAGTTAGCAGGTCATTGCCAGTACTAAGAGGTGTGGAACTATATAACAGTGATAGGGTTTGAGCCCATGGTATCAGGAAGATTGTTCTCATACAGCCTGCTCCTGCTCCCATTGAAGTTGATGTCAAAACTTTCACTGACATCAGTGGTGCAGGATCAGGGACATGCAGTGGCTGCAACCACAGCAAAAAGCTCAAACCCAAATTTCATTTGTTTCTGAACCACAACATTTATAAGGAATAATAAATAAAGAAGTCAAACATTCAGGTCTTTCCTTTAGACCTTACCTGTAAATAGACTTTGTTGTGCCATTGCTGTGCGCCTGGAAAAGCTGCTTCTGGAAATGTTACTAGGCTGGCTTGTAGAAAGGCAGAGTTTTTCATTAAAGACTTCACATCGAGTTGTAGGAATTTATCAGGATGGTTGTTGTTTGGCAAAACAGAGAAGTCCATGTTCCCCATCTATTCAGTAATAATGAAAACAGCCCAGTCTTCTGGTTCCTGGCTGCCGTGGGCTCCTTCTATTATTAATGAAGTGAAAAGGGATCCTGCAATTGCCTGAAACTGTAACTGACCCCTGCTTGGTGTCACGCTCACTTATATCATCTACCAATGATAAAAAGATCATTTAGAAGCAGCATAGCAGGCAAGACATGCTTCCTTAAGTGCCTAGCTTAAGTTTTCAAGTTTAAGGACCATTTTGATAGATGTATATGTGCTCATTAAAACTAACAGAGTATCAGTGACTAGATGCATGAGACACTTCAATGCATACCAGCACTTCCTTAAGTGACTTGCCAAAGATCTCAGGTTTACAGTATTTTCTTTCTCAGCTAATTAGAAGCAGTTCATACCACAACAGGAATGGTGCAAGTCCTTCAGCAATTATTCTCTGGGGATACTAACTCATTTGATTTTGTCACACAGTTCAGCACGGTAGTTTGATGTTATAACAGTAACATACACATTCTCAGATTAAAGGGATATTTCGTCAGTAAGTTTTTCCTCAATATGGGGAATATTAGTTTATTTCATATACTGAAACTGCAAGCGTTCCTTAGGAGCTTAATCTTCAAATCAATGGAAAACTCTAATTGACTTCAATAGTATAAGATCAACCCCTTACTTTTCATTATTGTATCTGTGATGCTTGTATTTTATTTCAGAGTTTACTTTTAGTATTTCATATTTATAAAGTCACGTTGATTTTGACTGATGAAATTTCATTCCTTCAGCCTAGCCACCAATTATAACCAGTACAGGTAATAAAAAACAACAAGCTTTTACTCTTTGTTTCGATTCAAATTCACATTTCTAATTCTTGTATTTTATTTCAGATGTCCTTGCCACCTTGCCAAGTAGTTTAGATGCAAAAAGTAGGTTTTTAAAAAAAGATTTTTTACAAAAACACTTAAAAGAAATATCTTAATCTCTCTTTTTTTTAATTTATGAAAACTATTTTGGGTTAGATTAAACATTTGTGGTAACTGCAACATGAACTTTGCAGAGTTGTGTTAAAGCATAAAAAGTAGGAAGTGAAAAATGACAATATACAAAAGTTATGCTGACTAATCAGTTCTCACTCTCAAAAATGGGTGAAACAGAAAAAGGAAAACAAACAGTTTTAATACTGACAGTTTTAATAAAGCAGGATGTTATTGGTACCAAATAAATAATTTGTAACAATGAATTAAGACGTTTCACCTTCTTTTTTTTCATTGAGTGTCCATGACTTTCACCAAATGTATTTATTTGATCGCATTTGTGACCTCTGTTTATTCTGTAGCTGCCAGTTGGAATGCCATATTAGAGCAATATTGCTTGGTTGTGACTGGTCACAAGTCAGATGACATAGTTTCTTTTTGACTGGATAAATAAACTCTAGAAGGCCCTGCTTTAGCAATGTATGCAACTGTACATAACTTTAAGCATGTGACTAGTCCTATTGACTTAAATTTAACTCAAGTTAGTGTCTAATTTTAAGCATATGAGGCTCTTCAGCTCCCATTTAACCAAGCACTAGCAAGGCAGTTAGTCACTTTGCAGGACTGGCACCTATATAAATGGATAAACGGAGCCCCACACAATTTATTTGTTATAAATGTACAGTTTGAAAAGATCTGACTTGTTGAGCAGCTCAAGTTGTACTGAAATTATTACTCCCAACAAAATGGCACTTCAAAATGCACTGAAATTTGGCTTGACTAAATAATTTTTCAAATACCTCTGCGAAGTTGCATAGTTAGGCAAGAGGAGTTGCTGCCTCCTTGCAGGACCAACAGTATGGCTGGTGTGATGAATGACCAAATACAACATGTGACTGAAACATTTATTGCTCTATCTACTATTCAGTTTCTAATTTGGTTTTAGCAGAATGAAATTATTCAGAATTGGATCAAATATTACAATTAGTCAGTTGTTACTTCACAGCACCTGAACTCTCATGCCACTACCTCATTGGAGGAGAAGGGCTTAAGCTACTTTCCTGATACTCCAAAGATTGCACTAGCATACCACTCGTTCATTTTTGTTTGTGTCTTTGAAGGGCTTTACAGGGAAGACATGGAATGCTATAGAATGGAATATACTGGTAGATTACAGTTTGAGACATTCAGGAAGTTATTGATTTAGTTTAATAGTTGTACAGTGCTATGCCGCTTTATTTACCATGGTGACTTCAGCGAGTGTGGTGATTAGCAGGGGCGGCTCTAGGCCCCAGCACCCCAAGCGCGTGCTTGGGGCAGCATGCTGCAGGGGGCGCTCTGCCGGTCACCAGGAGGGCGGCAGGCAGGCAGCCTTTGGCGGCATGCCTGCGAAGGGTCCGCTGGTCCTGCGGCTTCGGTGGAGCCTCTGGACCAGCGGACCCTCTGCAGGCACACCTGCGGGAGGTCCACCAGAGTCGCGGGACCAACAACCGGCAGAGCGCCCCCTGAGGCATGCCGCTGTGCTTGGGGTGGCGAAATGTCTAGAGTCGCCCCGAGCCTGCCTGCCATGCTTGGGGCAGCAAAATCTCTAGAGCCCCCCCCGGCGATTAGTGGTGTTAAATACTTGGATAGATAGGCCCCATTCCATCTTTCAGGAGCACATAAATGCTCTGCAGTATCTCCCAGTCACAGGTTTCTCCAGGGTTGCTGAGATGTGGATGTCGACACTGGTTAGTTTTTATTTTTATTTTTAACTCTAATTTTCTACTCTACATTAAATATTTAATTTACTTTTCTTTTTACAGGGAATTCTTATGCATAGAAATGACCCAAAGGACACTGCTTCTTTCGTGCTCACTGAGGATGAAAGTGAACAGAAATGCTTCTCCAGAGTAAGTGACATGCAACTAAAATTCCAGGAGTACTTTACCTGTCAGACATGTGGAATAAGTTGTAATTGTTGTACTTTTGGCCAGGGCTGCGCTTTATAGTGTACATTGGGAGTGAAATTGCCTCCTGCGCAGAAGACTAGTACAACCTCCATGCAATACTTAAATCCCACTTAATCAGTCAAAATAGGGTTTAAATGGGATTTAATAGCACACAGGCCTTTTGCTGGACCCTCTGAATAGGAGTAAATTTAACCCTTATTGTCCAACTGAAGTTGGATAGTTGACATAGGTTGAAGAGTTACTCATCAGCTTGGAAGGAAAACTGATTAATAGAGACAGACTGTTAGAAGAACTGAGTAAATTCTGCTGTGACTATCTACTGCTGGAAGAGTACGAATGCCTCACTGAGCACATCTGGAAAGTACTTCCAGCTGCAAGTCAGATCAGTGTGGTCTCCGGAGTGGCAGTGCTGGGCAAAGCAACAATGCATTTTGAGATCATCGTACCTGTGCTCACATACCAGTGCAATCTTAAAAAAACCTTCTCCCTATTTTTCTAATCAAACGGCACATTGATCTGTATTATTTATTTAAATTATAGGGAAGTGCTTAAATAAAATGCAGTAACCAAATATATGTTACTTCATTTTTAATTCATCCAGAGAAGAAATATGATGCATTTACACTACGTGTAAACATAATGACTTCCAAGTTGCAGACTGCATGTACGTTTAATAGTCAAGTATTACAGCCACTGAAGAAACGAAAGCTGTAGCTAAAGTTGCAGGTAAACTTAGATGATAATTCCTGATTTCACTCATTATATCTAGAAAATATTCTCATTTGCCTCTGAAACTTTGCATCCTTGGTGCCAGCCCAAAGGTAATTTTTTTTGTGCATCCCTGACTGCCTATGGGTAGCAGCTCCAACCACTTCCATGCCAGTCACATTCCTCCTACAGCCAGTTTGCAAAAGGATCTTCAGGAGACAATCTATAGCTGTCTTTCTCTCCCCTCAGCTGTAGGACTTCTCCTCATCAGGTCCAGGGCTTTTAGAGCCCCTATATGCTGCTCCATCCCATGGACTTGTGCTATAGAGGCAGGGGTGGGGATGATGACATAAGCCCTATTTAAAATTAAAAAAAGGGAAACAAATCCAGGAGTATTTCAGATGCACAAAATAGAAAAAACAGAAATAAAGAAAGAGGTTTTACTTTTTTATTGAAAATGTAAAAATCATGTGAATCATGTACAATATTTTCTCATAAGGAAAATTTTAGCTGTTTTAAAATGTTTCACAAAATTGTAAAACTTTTCTTTGTATAAAGACTTCCATAAAACAAAGATGAAACTAAAGCAGTATCACAAAGCTATCTTCTATGTCATCAATAAAGAACTGGAAAATGTTTAAGATTATGCATACAAATGGCAAGAAAAGGACTCTTCCATTTGTAGAACTGCAAAGAGGACAGACAAAGGCATAAAGAAGCATGGGTCTTTTACTGAAAACATTTAAAATCAAGTGACATGTTAAAACAGTACAGACGTGGTTTCATAGGATGGTACAAATTCTAGAACTTGTGTTTCTCTAAACTACCTCAAACAGTGCAACAGTGAGTGATTCAGTGTAAATCTCTACAGTGTTTCATTGATTCAATACTTGTGTTCAAGTATGTGTTCATGAGCACGATCAAAAATTTTGATTTTTTTTGTTCATCATAGGTTATATGTTACAGTAGATTCTCTCCTACAGTATGTCTCTAACCCAAAGAGAAACTGATTTCACAATACATTCTGTAATAACCTGTTCAACAATGTTAGCTTAGGCACCTCAACATCTGTTGCAAAATAAACAAGGTCATTCTGACTCTGAATGCCAAAAAATTAAAATAAAAAAAATTGGGTTTATTTCCAAATACAGCAAAACTATCCAGCTAAATTAAAATAAATTCAAGATAACATGAGGGATTTTTTTTGGCAACAGAGAGATGATCCTACCGAACATAAACATTTAAAATACTATTTTTAAAAAAATTCTGATATATGTATCCAAAATTGTTCATATAAAAATTATGAAAACCTCAGAGAATAAAACACAAAAGCAATCTAACCAAAACAAGAAAGCATGTCTGGCAGGTAAAAATAAATTAATTTGATTAAATTATATGTAATCTGATAATATTTGGTCTGAAAAAGCGTGTGTGTGTGTGTGTGTGTGTGTGTGTGTATAAATAATGAGATTGCAAAGAGCTGAGAGCCAGCCAGCCTGACAGAGGTCAACTCTTTTGTTGCATTTTTTGCGCATAAAAGTCCCTGCATGTCTCACAGCAGCGTTGATACCACCTCATGTCCTGACAGAGGTTCTTCTCTCGTATCACTCTGCAGTACACAGGCCACTGGTCTCCCAGGCACTTGAATGTTAAAGCAGCTGTGAAACAACAAACAAAAAACGCAACTATATATCTATGCACCCAAATAGTTCATTTGATACCTAAGGCAGAGTATAATGTTCATTCATTCTATTATTACCTATTACTAAATTTATTAGTAAACCATCAGGTAGTAGAGATGTCCTTAAGGGTGTCTAAAGACTTCTGACACAACCGACCTCCCTGCTAGTGACTCCATTGGGTCAGGAACCAGGAGGTGGACTGGGTGAGAGCAGAGGCAGGAGTAACTGATAAGAAAGTGGCTAGTAGGCCTGGAAAGAGGGCACTCGGGCACTTTTGAGGGAGGCAGCAGAGAGAAAAGGAAGCTGGGAGGGCACTCGGGCTCTGTCGTGGGAAGGAATGGGTGGGGTGAAGCGTCTTTATTTTTCAACGGAAGAAAAAATTCTATCTTGGTGACATGCTGCCAATATTTTAACAATCAGAATTTTTGAGGGCCAGCTACGTAGACTCAACTGTCTCCTTGTCACAAATGCCATACACTTACAAGACAGCACAATTTCAAGATAATACTTGCAAAAGCATAAATAAAGCAAATACCTTTTATCTAGAAAAATGGACACTGCAATACATTAGTAATGACTATCCACAGAGAGAGAGAGATATTTCAGGAATAGGATGGTATACTTGGCCAGACACGATCATATCACTTCTTAATTACTGCAATCTCCTCCTCTCTGGCTTGGACAACTGCAACCTTACCCCCTCAAGTCCATTCAAAATGATGTTGCTAAGATTATTTTCCTACTCATCGCTCTGATAATACCACCCTCTTTGAGACCCCCCTTCTCTAATGCATCAAACACAAGCTTCTCTTCTTTACCTTTAAGACCCTTCATGGCTTAGCCTCACCCTACTTAGCTCTTCCATTAAAACATTATGGTGCTGACTAGTGCCTTCACTCTGCCAATGTTCCCACTATTCAAAACCATTCTACCTCAAAAATCTTTGCACTTACTCCTTCACAACTGCTTATGCACGCCTCATTAGTATCTAAAAAGCCACTAACTTATTCTCCTTAGAAATCCTTCCTTAAGACTCATCACTCCGTGATGCATACACAACTCTGTCAGCTGATAATGGTCAGGAAGGTGGTGAGCTCTGACTACTGCTTACCATACAAACCATGCTCAAAGCACTATTGCCTCATCCACCCTTCCTCCTCTCCTATTTGTTCTGTCCACCTGTTCCATCTAGCATGTTGTAACCAAAACTGTAAGCTCTGTGGGGCAGAATCTGAACTTTTACTTCACATCTGTACAGTGCCTAACATAATGAGACCTGGATCCCTCACTGGCCACTTACTGAGCTGAACCTCAAGGTCAGGGGTCACTTTGCAGGCCCTCCCACCCCTCAGGGTTCTAGAGTCCAGGCTACAGCCTGAGCCCAGAAATCTACACAGCAATGAAACAGCCCCACAGCCAGAGGCCTGTGAGCCCGAGCTGGCGGGCATGGGCCAGTTGTGGGTTTTTCTTTGTTGTATAGACATACCCACAGAGCTCTTGCTCCACCTTTCTGGCTGGATCTCTGGTCCTGGCTTCATTCTGTTAGCCACACCATGCAGCTTCCTGCTGCTATTTATGAGGAATTCCCTGATCCAACCCAGGTGTGCCTTTTTAGTAACAAGAATTGGCTAGCCTCAGCCTTCCAGCCCTGAAGGGGCAAGCCACCCTGTTACAGAGCCTCCAAGCACTATTAAAATACAAATATATAATAGTATCAGAGGGGTAGCCACGTTAGTCTGGATCTGTAAAAGCAGCAAAGAATCCTGTGGCACCTTATAGACTAACAGACGTTTAGGAGCATGAGCTTTTGTGGTGAATACCCACTTCGTTGGATGCATCCAACGAAGCTCATGCTCCTAAGCGTCTGTTAGGCTATAACGTGCCACAGGATTCTTTGCTGCTTTTACAAATATATAATAAATATAATTAAATGTGCAAATAACATTAGAATAGAAAAACAATTAGCGGAGCATTACAGATGGACCTAGTCCAAAGAAACACTAAATCAGGATTCCTTGAAGTGACAAGGTTAGGCTCAAATTAGATAAGATCTGTGTAGCTCTCCTTCCATTGCATGGGGGGGAGAGGGGAAGGAGAACAAAAACCAGAACAGATGTCAAAAGCTATATCTGAAGAAGCATGGGTAACAATATGACTGGAAGCCTAAATGGCAGCTCTACTCAAGGCAAGCATTGTCTCTATGCATCTGGTGGAATGGACCCTAACTCCTAGTGGATAAGGTTGACTTTGAGATTACAAGCACCAGTGCTACATCTTCTGATCTACTTAGACAACTCAGCCTTATGGGCCTCACTACCTCACTTTGGTCCTTCAAATAAAATAAAATAAATTTCAAATCAACCTAAAATTTCTATGTTGCATATTTCTGTAAAGTAGAACTTCATGGCCTGTCTCACATCTGAGGCAGGGAGATATCTCTGTCTCACTGGATGGAAAAAGTGTTCTGATGTTGGTGGAGGTAATTGGGCAATTGTGCACAAAGACACATAAAACATGAAGAACAACTTTGTCCTTATGAAATACTATATAAGGAGGTCTGTAAGCCTCAGCTGTCATCTCAGTGATCCAGCAAAACGAGACAATGGCCACTACACAAAATGCTATAAGGGTTCCAAGTTCAAAGGGAAATATCCTTCATTAGCTCAAAGGGAGGATTACAGACAGTTTATGACATCAGATTTGCTTTCCATGCAGGAATAATCTATTGACAAGAGGGTTTATCCTAACAAGGGCTCTGAAAAAATCATCGGGAAAAGCAGATCTTTGAATATATCCCAATCATTTTCAAGGCTCAGACTGACATTCTAAGGAGCTGATGGTAAGAACCTCATCAAAACTCCACTAAGGATTTTACTTGGAGGATAATTGGTAGGGTTAACAGATCTCTCTCTACACCAGTAGTAGAATTTCTTCCAGGCTCTCTAACGGGAAACAGAGCTTGAGTAACTTTTGGATTTTAAAATGGTCCCAGTAAGTTTGTCTCTAACCCCTTTATGTGGAAGATTTAATCTCTGATGTTCTACACAATCATGGACAGATGTAGTGATCTGAGTGAAAGACTGGCAGAAGGAACCATTTGTACACACTCCTTAAACCAGGGCCTTCTTGGTCCTTAAAGGACCATGAGAATGTTGGCCAGAAAACTTTGCCGAACTAAACTTTATATATTTTCTCAACTCTAAAAATGTGTGGTGCAATTAACCAGAAAAATAACTGGTTTGAAATAAATTTCTAACACCAATATAAAGATATTTACATTTTGATGTTTAGTAACTATAATAAGATGGAATACCACATCACATCCCCTTCATGGATACCAGTGTGCTTTACAAACATTTATGAATTAAGTTTCCTGAAACCCCTGCAAACTATATTTATCTGCAATTTACATATGGGGAAACTGAGCCACAGATATGTTAAAATGACATGCCTAAAGTGCCACATAATTCTACAGGAGATATAAGGATAGAATCTAGATTGTCTAAATCCCAGCCTTGTGCTTTTAATCACAGGACCATCATTTCCTTCATAAGGAAAGACAGAAAAAGATAACTTCTGCACTGTCATATGGCTTTTTTTCCAGCTTACCTAACCTGGGTGATGTGATTGTATTTACGTTAATTTTCTCGTTGCAGGGTTGAAGATGGCAGGGTCTGTATGCTGCGGGCTTTTCTGAGGAAAAACATTCATTGCCATGCCTTCCTGTGATCTTGTGCATACATTGGATTACTCGGGACTGCATTCCTTTGCCACAGGTAATGGAACACTACAACAGATGGAAGAAAGGCATGTGTCAGAATTCTGTTTTTTCCTGTAAAAACTTGGAGTGAAATTCTGACCCACCTGAAGTCAACAGGAGTTTTGACCTCAGTGGGGCTAGGATTTCAGGCAGATTCATAGTTTCATAAATTAAAAATGATTTGAAACAAACTAGAAAATATGGTTGCATTTAATACTTATGGCAGGAATTCCCAACCTATGGATTATCTCTCTTCCCCTACCCCAAAAAATCTATAAAACCTTGCCAGGGTTTGGCATTGGTTCCATCTACCTGTTACAATCAGGAATACACACATCTTGAAGCACCAGTTGTGAAAAAGCAAAGCAAAGGAAGCCTCTGAGCTCCAAGGCCTGCTCTCCCATCCCTATTTCTGAATTTTCCCTCAGGACACAACAAAAAGTGAATGGGTGGAGCAACAGAATATGCTCACAGAAACTGGAGAAGAGGAGGAGTGGACAATGAAGAGCCTGCCATATTCCCAACTCCACTGCTAAATTGTTCCCCTCACTGAGCAGAGTGGATGCTGATTCTTTTTAAGTCTGTCTTCTGGTTTCTCTTCATGTTTTCTTCAAGGACTCATCAGCCTGAAATGCTTCTTCTCAGCTCCTGCAAGGATTAAGGCACCCCAATAGATTTTTTCTTCCCTCCCATACCTAAGGGAAAGTGTGAAGAGGAACAGAGAAAAGGGGGGTGAAACAGAGAAAGGAGAGAAGGTTTTGTGAGAAGATACTGAGGAAAAAGGGAGTGATTCAGAAGGGGAGACCTAGAACAGCAGTAACAAGAAAATAAGAATGAAAAATGGAAATCAAACTCCACTAAAATACACAGAAAAAGGGAAGATAAACAGAATAAGTTGGGTCAGGGAGAAAGAATAGGCAAACAAGAAGAGAGATGTGGCAACCATATATATGGCACAAACTCACAATCAGAGGGGACTCCAACCCAAAAAGAGAGGAAATCAAGGACTTAAGAGTTCCATCCACACTAAATATAGCATGGCTTTTCATGTGTATAATCCTGCCACAGGCCATTAGGAAGTTCTCACATCTACTGAGACAAATCTCCATGGATATAATATGGAATCTATAGAAGTGGTGCCAAGAGAACATGACCATGGCTGTAGTTATGTACTCTTCAAGTGGCACCTGTCCCATAGGAAGTCACTCCTTTGTGCCAAGATATATAACAGTAAAGCAAACATCACTGGTGCTCTGCATAAAGGTAATTTCATGTTAGCAACTGACACTATACTGTAAAATTGTACACTCACTTGATAAATTAGTTATAGTTATAGATTTTAAGATCAGAAAGAACCACCAGATCATCTAGTTTGACCTCCTGTATATCACAGGCCACCAACTAATTAAGCGATAAACCTTTGGATCCTAATCAAGACTAGGCAATGGTTAAAAGTAGGACAAACACAACCACAGCAAAAAGAGCCTGAACAGTTGCTCTCTCTGGGATGCCCACCAGAACCATGTCATACATTGGGTATGATTAAAAGCAAGAATAGATGACACCTAGCACAGATACACAGCAGACAGATATTCTTCTACACAGTTGAGTGTGATTATTATGTTCCCAAACCTGAACACATCCTTTAACAAAGTACTGCCCAGATCAAGTAAGAATCATGTGATACAGCACATACTTTTCATGCTGATGGACTGTGGAAATGTTAATTTGCCACCCCATGGATGTCCCTGATTGATCATGCTCAACTGAATAAGCCTGACATTATATTAGCCTGGACCACTTTCTACATTTGAGAAGAAAGAGATGTGCCAGTTGGTGGTGGAGTGGGTGGAGTTTTGCCAAAACACTTACCTTAAATTCCATAGGAAGTGTGGAGAAAATGTTTCAGGCTTTAGAATCAAGATTAGGCTCCATGGCAGCTAAACAGTGATATAGGTGTAATCTTATCAAAATGACCTGATGCACGCAAGCACATTACACCACAGAATCAAACTTGCACAAAGAACTGACAGTGCAGTCAGAACCCAAGCAGCCGTGCCATCTTACTGTTGCCAAGGTGAATGGTGTCAGAAAAAAATAGTACAGTAACAGTAGCTTTCTTTTTCCATAAAAATGATTGTGAAATAAAATCCTGGAAGGCAAAGTAGGGCAGCGCCTTACAGATGGACATGAAATCTAATCTGAACTTGTGAAATACATCGTTACTCCTTTGCTGACTTTATGTTCACAGAATCTCATGAGACCCATGTACATTAATTATCTAGTCACGTATATGCCATTGTTTTAAATGTAATTTCATAGCAAAATAATGACACAGCATTACCATTTGTTCCCTCTCTGCTAGATCTACATCCTGAAGAATATTTAATCCATTTTTTGCAGTTATATACTTTATTAAATGTTTTGCAACAGAAAATCACTTGATATGTTTCTCTTGTGAATGGATGCCAGGGGCTCTGGTACAACATGGCCTGTACAATTCATGGCCTGTACAACATTTTTATTTAAATCTTAATTTCTTGAACAAGTTACTATATGTTTCAGATACCTTATTTAACATGCCCTAGGATCTATCAATGCTAGCCTTTGGAGCAGAAATTCAAACTTGGTGGCTTGAGCTTAACTGTACTGATAATGCATCTGACACTGCCATGCACTTCGCGCAGTCAAATATGGACAACGGTACTATTCTGATGTGGTACACTAGGCACAGGTGTAAATTACTTAAGATGCAAGGCAGTGGAAAAATCAGACACAACAAATCTAGATATGACAAATATACCATTTATTGAGACATCATTCCAGTTAGCAACATAGCACAGTTCTCTATTTCTGCAGGCCTGTTTGCTATGGTAAAGAAGCTGTGGGTTTTGTGTTTTGTTTTATAAATAGCATTTGCAGTTATGTGATATTAACTTGCTGAGTAGAGTTAAATCAAAGGAGGCTGTAAGGGGCAAAGCCCACAGGAAACAATAAAAAATGACAAAGATAAGATAATATAGAAAGTGCCAAGGGTCCTTAGGAGAAACAACAGGGAAGCTATTAACTAGGGAAATGAACCCCTAGGTGGCTTCAACTGGGCTAGAAAAAAATATTCACCCAAGTCCAAACCTAGGATCACAGAGGATAGTAAAAACTGAAAGATGCTGATCTAGGGAAGAGACAGGGTTGAGTGGGCTGTCAGCAGTGGGTGAAGGTGAGTCTCTAACAGAGAATAACATAGAGAACATGCTGCAGCAGTGCAGGCTGTTTCCCACCCAAGAGATGACAGTAACTGTATGAATGGGACTTACCAAAGCTTGGAAGAAGAGATTAAGGGGAGATATGAATATAGATCTTTATTTTGTTTACCCTTTGCTTTCCCTGCTATGTACCTATAGATGAGTAAATAATTCTTTATTTTGAAGGAGCTATTTTTGAGTTACTTAATCAGCCACTGTCACAGGCTGCTAGAAGAAAAGGTCTTACAGGTGCTGTCACCTTTGGACCTGTCCTGAAAACATAGTTAGGAAGTAGGAGGCTGCCACTCAGAGATCCAATTCCAGAGTGGCTGAACCTCAGGTTTCCACTAGGGCTGTCAATTAATTGCAGTTAATTCACATGATTAACTCAAAAATATTAATCGTGATTAAAAAAATTAATCATGATTAATTGCAGTTTTAATCATACTGTTAAGCAATAGAGTATGAAATGAAATTTATTAAATATTTTGGATGTTTTTCTACATTTTCAAATATAATGATTTCAATTACAACACAGAATACAAAGTGTACTGTGCTCACTTTATATTATTTTATTACAAATGTTTGTACTGTAAAAATGATAAACAAAAGAAATGGTATTTTTCAGTTCACCTCATACAATACCATAATGCAATCTCTTTATTATAAAAATTTAATTTACAAATGTAGATTTTTTTTTTTTTGGTAACATAACTGCACTCAAAAACAAAACAATGTAAAACTTTAGAGCCTACAAGTCCACTCAGGCCCACTTCTCGTTCAGCCAATCACTAAGACAAACACATTTATTTACACTTATGGGAGATAATGCTGCCAGATTCTTATTTTACAATGTCACAGGAGTTCACAGTTTTGTAGCCTGCATTGCAAGGTATTTATGTGCCAGATACTCTAAATATTCGTGATTCGGCCAACCATGTAGAGGACATGCTTCATACTGACGACACACATTAAAAAAATGTGTTATTAAATTTGTAATGGAACTCTTGGGGAGAATTTTATGTCTCCTGTTCTGTTTTACTCACATGCTGCCATATATTTCAAATTATAGCAGTCTCAGATGGTGACCCAACAAGTTTGTTTTAGAATGCTTTCACTGAAGATTTGACAAAATGCAAAGAAGGTACCAATGTAAGATTTAAGATAGCTACAGCACTTAACCCAAGATTAAGAATCTGAGTGCTTCCAAGTCTGAGAGGGACTAGGTGTGGTGCAGTGCTTAAGAAGTCTTAAAAGAGAACACTCCAAATGTGAAACTACAGAACCTGAACCACCAAAAAAATCAACCTTATGCTGTGGCATCTGACTAAAATGAGAAAAATGAACACGTGTCAGTTCGCGCTACTTTGGATGTTATCGAGCAGAACCTGTCACCAGTTATGGAAATTGCACATTATCTGGGAATGTGGTTGAAGCATGAAGGGACATATGAATCTTTAGGGGCATTTGGCACGTAAAATATCTGTGACAATGCTATAATGTGCCCATGTGAACGCCTCGTCTCAATTTCGACGGTGACATTGTAAACAAGAAGTGGGTCGCGATACCCTGCAAATGTAAACAAACTTGTTTGTCTGAGATTGGCTGAACAAGAAGTAGGACGAATGAAACTTGTAGGCTCTAAAGTTTTACATTGTTTTGGTTTTGAGTGCAGTTATGTAATAAAAAAAATCTATATTGTAAGTTGCACTTTCACGATAAAGAGATTGCACTACAGTATTGTATGAGGTGAATGGAAAAATATATTTCTTTTATTATCATTTTGAAATCAGGGGTTTTTTAATCATAATTTTACATTTGTTAAATTCAATTTCATAATAAAGAGACTGCATTACAGTAGTTGCAATGGGATTGAAAAATATTATTTCTTTATTTTTGCAGTGCAAATATTTGTATAAAAATAAACGAGCACTGTACACTTGTATTTGTGTTATGACTGAAATCATATTTGAAAATGTAAAAAACATCCAAAAATATTTAACTAAATGGTATTCTATTATTGTTTAACAGTGCAATTAAGGGAAGGAGTTTCTGAGCCTAACTTTCAGTTCCATTTTAATAGTGGTACCTCTGTTTTTATCTGCAGCTGTTGCAGTCTTGAGGTATTTCCCGCCATACCCAGGAATGCCTGAGTCAGATGAGAAGAAGAGAACTCAGATGCCATGTTTAGCAAGATCCTGTAAGCCAGTGACATCAGACCTTGCGAGGCCTGGAGTAGTAGTGCAACTCTGGAAGAGCAGACCAGGAAAAGGCCCAAGGATGGAGAGGGAGATGCAAGGAGGTGTGAGCAATAGATCTTGACTTATAAGGGTTTTGTTACGATCTCTGCTTGACCTTCTCATAAACAAGCTAGGGAAATGCAACCTAGATGGATGCTACTTATAAGGTGGGTGCAAAACTGGTTGGAAAATGTGTCCAAAATGTTATCAGTGGTTCACACGTCATGATGGAAGGGCATAATGAGTGGGGTCAGTTCTGGTCCAGTTCTGTTCAAACATGTTTATCAGTGATGAGATATGGCTGAGATATGCTTATAAAGTTTGCAATAAATACCAATGGGGAGGAATTGTGAGTGCTTGGATGATAGGATTAATTATTTAATTAAATAAGATCTCACTTATGACTATCAAATATCTTCCATGCTAATTTGTTAGGCAATTAATTTAATCAGAAAATATATGCAGTCAAAACGTTAATAAAATAATTAAACTAATTATACGTAAAACGGCACTCTACCCCACATTCCTTTAGCAAAGTTTGGGAGGTTCAGCACATGTCCTTTGATAATCCTAATTCATTCAACTACTCTCATTACTATGTCCTGGGGAATGCTCTCTCACGGTTTTTTTTCCGCCAAAAAGAATGTCAAACTTGCACACAAGATAGTTCATTTTTTGGTGTGTTCTAGTTCTACTCTGACTGTTCAGGTGACCTACATTGTTGAGGCCATGTAGTGATTAAGCAAAAATTCCCGTTAGTGATAACTGTGGTTTGTAGGTTTTAAACTAAATGCTCTAATATGGCAGCCAGAGCTTTTTTATGTGGCTGTTAATCTGGCAGTTTTGGCACAGTCCTAAAAGGTACTGTAAAACCATTCAAGCCTGCAAGTCCATGTAAAACATTGCTGTTAAAGCTTCACAAAAAAAAATCTGGATAAATATATGAAACAGCTATTTTTAAAGTTTTTTTGCATGAAATATTTCATATTCTATATGAATACTTGCCTATCTTTGAACTTCTTTTAAACATAATTTCGAGGGATTTGATCTAGCCGTGTAAATATAACAATCCTTACACTTGGCCATCACAAGGATTACCGGACTCTTTCTTCGTTTTCCTGCCAAAGTATTATATTTTTGAGAGAATCATAATTACCATGGCCAACAGCTGAGAAAGGTCTGTAAGCTTAGTTGTGTTCCAGCTGCTTCAGTAAGAAGTAGGAATTCCTAAATTAAGTTGGGAAAAATTTGTAACTGGGCGGCAGTAACGTCACAAATTGTCTCTCAACCAGAAATAGGCAATCATACCAGGATCTGACCTACAATCCTTAAATTAAGAAGCGCCAGATCTGTGACAATGTTAACAGAATTGACTCTGGACATATTGTTTTCAAGAATAAATAGATTGCTCAAAAATGGCGTTTTTACAAGTCTAAGTACATTCAAGAGTGGTAGAGAGATGTTTCCTTATAAGGAAACTCAATATGAGTTCCACTGGAATTAATTAGCCACAGCATGTTCCTAATGCATTTGTGATTAGGTTTGTCAGTTCCAGCGTTCAAGCAGTTTTCGACCTTAATAAATAAGTGTGAAATAACAACGAAGAATCAGAAATGATACAGTGCATAAGGTTAAGCAGTTTGCAATTTTTTGTTCACTTGCATTTTAATGTAGTCTTTGATTTTGAGGCTGAATACGATCATACAGTGTAGTGTTTGTATAAATGGTTTTGTTTCAAATGGGTTAAACATATCCAACAAAACTTGTTTCATCAAGCTAGTCAACTTTGCTATAAGCTGTTTATGTCCCAAACTGATATTACTTATTGTTACACAAGTAATGTAGTGTTCTAGTTAACACAAGGAGAGGGGGAATATGATGAAATCCAAATAAAATGAGTGCAGTCTGAGTTCCTTCATCCTCAGTTGCAGGAGATCTTGCCACACTCAACCGTGAACACACCCACACTCAGTATCAAGATGCCAATACTGCATAAGTTAAGCTGTGAAAATCCGTTTGGCACTTCCTATTTTAACCACATTACTGGATTTTAATGTTCCCTTCCTTTTTCCTTTTCACTGTAATTTCCTGTTTTCATTAGTCAAGACGATAGCTGCAGAGAAGTGTCTTCTGTATTGTAGCCAGACTATTGGGCTCCATCTTATCTCTGGTAAGTTCATACATAGGATGCAGCTATCATGCAATAACCCTCAGCCCCTTGCTTTTGAGAGTTTTGAACCTAGGCCCCATCAGTGTTAGCATTCCGCGATCAGGAGAAAAGCTGTCTTAGTTGTTTGTGCAAAATAGTTTGCCTTTAAAACAAGTACTATTCCACTAATGGGATTAATTATTAACCATCACTACTGGAACTTCTTGGTACCAAGTGGAGAGTATGAATGTTTTAGTTTCTCTTCAAGAGCCAGTGCCTGTATTCTGCCTAAGTGGAGCTCATTGTGTAATGTAACTTTACTCAAGCTCTGAACGAGGAATTACAGTAATCAGCTAGGAGATGAAAACAACTAGATCTGTAGTAGCTTAGGGTCCATGTGATGAAATCCATCGCTTTGTGGATATCTAGAATGAGTTCAATAGTATCCTGAGGCTCTGCACTTGCTTGTAATCAGGAGGATTAAGAGCTCAGAGCAGGCAGTAAAGGTCAAATAGCTTGCTTCGTTCATGAGTGTGTTTCCCTCTTTGTGCACCAAATCACTTCATATTTCCTTAGAACCATAGAATATCAGGGTTGGGAAGGGACCTCAGGAGATCATGTAGTTCTAACCTCTTGCTCAAGAATCCCTCAGACAGCATTTTGCTCCAGATCCCCAACATGGTCCCTCAAGGATTGAACTAACACACCCTGGGGTTAGCTAGACCATGCTGCAAACCCACTGACTCCTATCCTTCCCTCTAAGGAGAGGGGTTGGATCCTTCGTCCCTGGATCCACTAAAATGAGCCAGGTAACAAAACAGGAGAATGGCCCCTCAATATACTGCCCAACCACCGATTCTCACCCAAGCTTTCTTCCTGCAGACCTGAGGTCTATATGAAAGAAGGAAAGAGGAATAGTGATCTCCTGAGCTATGCAAGGGGGATACCCCAACAGTCTCTAGAGGCTAACAGATATTGAGGCTTCCTTCTGTGACCAGGAAGTCAAATCGAAACGCAGTCAGAGGTCTGCTGTAAGGTTATGCTATCTGGTTATTGTTTTCCAGAAAGGACCACAATACTGTCTGATAGGGATACAGTGCACAGTGTATTGAGCGCCATCCCCCAAACTCCCTGAACTGCACTCTGCACCAATGGAGTGCAGGAGGAAAATGTAGAGCTGGCTTATACTACATAGGGTATTTCCCCATGGATAGCTTCTACTCTGTAGCATGTCTAGCAGAACTAAAGGAGAGAGAACAGGCAAGAATTTGTCCACATTATTAGAATGTGGCATCTGTATCTTTGGACTACTTGTTACCCTCAAATTGAAAGTTGGGACATAGCAGCCTCTTAGGAGGATTCTGATGAACGAAGCTCCTCCCAGTGGACCCTAGGAACTTTAAAAAAAGGGAGAATTCCCTCACAAAAAATGAGTAATGGTTAAAGCATATCTACCTTTCAAGAATATTTAGAGTTGAGGGAAAAACCCAAACAAACATAAATCTCAGGAAGTAGGAAAGTGGGCCACTTCAATAAATCCCACACCTAAGTAATATATTGCACTCTTAATCCAACCCATAGAGCAAACTGTAAAAGCAAGAAAAGGAATCAAATTCTTTCTACTAAATGGTCTTCAGAAGTGCCATGGTAAAATGGCGGTAATGCTACAGGAATTGTAATAAACTTTATTTACGAACGCATACATTGCAGATTCCTTTACATCTAAACCAGGTTTTGGGACAGGCAAACCCTAGAATAATTGTTACATGGGCCTTGGTTTGCTGGATGGTCAGTGCATTAGAGAATTAGGGGAAGATTCTGGATGCAGCCCCAGGGGCGCAGGAAAAGTGGTCTGGATGGCTATCTTCCTGTCCTTTTCCATCTTTGCAGCTGCATACGATTATCCATCAGGAGTGACTTGTATGGTTTGCTAGTATGAGATGTTAAATAAGTGCAATACTTTGCTATAAAATTGCAGAAAACATCTACCCTTCATGCTCATTGGCTTCTTATTATCTGTTTAAGTCCAGATGTTTGCCGGACAGCCTGAATAAATGCTTTACAGACAGCCTGGCTCCTCCTTTCCTTGTAGTCAAAGGAATTGACGAGGACTCAAAGTCACCCCATCCATTTGTATTTTAAAAATATAACAAATTACAAATGTGTAGGGCACAAAATTAGTCAATTAGTTCACTCACCTCAAAAAATTAAGGTGGACTACTTGGGGAGAACTCACAGAAGAGCATCAAAAAATAAAGTGCAGCGAGTCAGTGAGACCATTATAGAGAGAAGGAGGCCAATTGTGTGGGTGATAGGGGCGATTCTGTGTATCTTTGGGCTCAGTGAGTTTCTCTATAAAAATCCCACAATGGATCGTATTCAGGGCTTCATAAAGGCCTGAAGTTAAGATATACCCTTGTCTAAGGGCTTCTTCTACATGATGCAGTTCAAGCGCATTAGGAGAGGCATCATCTGTAATGTGCTCTAATATACTGCCGTTCTAACTGCCCCGTGAGACGCTGCTGCGATAACTAAAAGTACCTATCTCTATTCACATTACTGGATGATCGTACCATTTAAGTTCTGGCCACAGATTGACAGCCCCTAATGCGCTTTACAGCAGTTGGCAAACCAAGCCCTAAAACATATTCCCATCAGGGAAATGAGGAATA
>NC_133774.1:83441084-83650049 GCF_003597395.2 Chelonoidis abingdonii | reverse complement strand
TGTTCCCAAACCTGAACACTCCTTTAACAAAGTACTGCCAGATCAAAGTAAGAATCATGTGATACAGCACATACTTTTCATGCTGATGACTGTGGAAATGTTATTTGCCACCCATGGATGTCCCTGATTGATCATGCTCAACTGAATAAGCCTGACATTATATTAGCCCTGGACCACTTTCTAACATTTGAGAAGAAAGAGATGTGCCAGTTGGTGGTGGAGTGGGTGGGTTTTGCCAAACTACTTACCTTAAATTCCATAGGAAGTGTGGAGAAAATGTTTCAGGCTTTAGAATCAAGATTAGGCTCCATGCAGCTAAACAGTGATATAGGTGTAATCTTATCAAAATGACCTGATCACGCAAGCACATTACACCACAGAATCAAACTTGCACAAAGAAATGACAGTGCAGTCAGAACCCAAGCAGCCGGCCCTCTTACTGTTGCCAAGGTGAATGGTGTCAGAAAAAAAGTACAGTAACAGAGCTTTTCTTTTTCCATAAAAATGATTGTGAAATAAAATCCTGGAAGGCAAAGTAGGGGCAGCGCCTTACAGGTATGACATGAAATCTAAAATCTGAACTTGTGAAATACATCGTTACTACCTTTGACTTTATGTTCACAGAATCTCATGAGACCCAGTACATTAATTATCTAGTCACGTATATGCCATTGTTTAAAGTTAATTTCATAGCAAAATAATGACACAGCATTACCATTGTTCCCCTCCTGCTAGATCTACATCCCTGAGAAATTAATCCATTTTTTTGCAGTCAGTTATATACTTATTAAATGTTTTGCAACAGAAAATCACTTGATATGTTTCTCTTGTGAATGGATGCCAGGGGCTCTGGTACAACATGGCCTGTACAATTCATGGCCTGTACAACATTTTATTTAAATCTTATTTCTTGAACAAGTTACTATATGTTTCAGATACCTTATTTAACATGCCCTAGATCTATCAATGCTAGCTTTGGACAGAAATTCAAACTTGTGGGCTTGAGCTTAACTGTACTGATAATGCATCTGACACTGCCATGCACTTTCGCGCAGTCAATATGGACAACGGTACTATTCTGATGTGGTACACTAGGCACAGGTGTAATTACTTAAGATGCAAGGCAGTGGAAAATCAGACACAACAAATCTAGATATGACAAATATATCCATATTGAGACATCATTCCAGTTAGCACATAGCACAGTTCTCTATTTCTGCAGGCCTGTTTGCTTATGGTAAAGAAGCTGTGGTGTGTTTTGTTTTATAAATAGCATTTGCAAGTTATGATTGATATTAACTGCTGAGTAGAGTTAAATCAAGAGGCTGTAAAGGGCAACCCCACAGGAACAATAAACAATGACAAAGATAAGATAATATAGAAGTGCCAGGGCCTATAAGAGGTCTAGGATGAGACAGAGAAACAACAAGGGAAGCTATTAACTAGGGAAAATGAACCCTAGGTGGCTTCAACTGGGCTAGAAAAAATATTCACCCAAGTCCAAACCTAGGATCACAGAGGATAGTAAAAACTGAAAGATGCTGATCTTAGGGAAGAGACAGGGTGAGTGGGCTGTCAGCAGTGTTGAAGTGAGTCTCAACAGAGAATAACATAGAGAAACATGCTGCCGAGGAGATAACAGATGAGCTGCACGCAAGCTGGTATGTCCACCCCAAGATGAGCACCGAGATGACGATAACTGTATGAATGGGACTTACCAAAGCTTGGAAAAGAGAAAGGGAGATATGAATATAGATCTTTATTGGTTACCCTTTGCTTCCCTGCTATGTACCTATAGATGAGTAAATAATTCTTATTTTGAAGGAGCTATTTTTGAGTTACTGTAATCAGCACTGTCACAGGCTGCTAGAACAGAAAAGGCTTAAGGTGCTGTCCCTTTGGACCTTCCTGAAAACATAGTTAGGAAGTAGGAGGCTGCCACTCAGAGATCCAATTCCAGAGTGGCTGAACCTCAGTTTCCACTAGGGCTGTCATTTGCGATTAGATATCGACAGTTTAATGTTGCAGTAATTCATATGATTAACTAAAAAATATTAATCGTGATTAAAAAATATTATCATGATTAATATTGCCAGTTTTAATTCATACTGTTTAATGCAAGATTATTAGGATGTATGATGAAATATTCAATATTATTAATGTTTTTTCTCATTTCAATATAATGATTTCATTACAACACGAATACAAAGTGTACTGTGCTCACTTTTTATTATTTATTTACAAATGTTTGTACTGTAAAATTGATAAACAAAAGAAATAGGTATTTTCAGTCACCTCATACCATACCATAATGCAATCTCTTTATTATAAAAATTTAATTTACACAATTAGATTTTTTTTTTTTTTTTTGGTAACACATAACTGCACTCAAAAACAAAACAATGTAAAACTTTAGAGCCTACAAGTCCACTCAGGCCCACTTCTCGTTCAGCCAATCACTAAGACAAACACATTTATTTACACTTATGGGAGATAATGCTGCCAGATTCTTATTTACAATGTCACAGGAGTTCACAGTTTTGTAGCCTGCATTGCAAGGTATTTATGTGCCAGATACTCTAAATATTCGTGATTCGGCCACCATGTAGAGGACATGCTTCCATACTGACGACACACATTAAAAAAATGTGTTCATTAAATTTGTAATGGAACTCTTTGGGGGAGAATTTTATGTCTCCTGTTCTGTTTTACTCACATGCTGCCATATATTTCAAATTATAGCAGTCTCAGATGGTGACCCAACAAGTTTGTTTTAAGAATGCTTTCACTGCAGATTTGACAAAATGCAAAGAAGGTACCAATGTAAGATTTCTAAAGATAGCTACAGCACTTAACCCAAGATTTAAGAATCTGAAGTGTCTTCCAAAGTCTGAGAGGGACTAGGTGTGGTGCATGCTTTAAGAAGTCTTAAAAGAGAAACACTCCAATGTGGAAACTACAGAACCTGAACCACCAAAAAAATCAACCTTATGCTTGTGGCATCTGACTAAAATGAGAAAAATGAACACGTGTCAGTTCGCGCTACTTTGGATTGTTATCGAGCAGAACCTGTCACCAGTATGGATGCATGTCTTCTGGAATGGTGGTTGAAGCATGAAGGGACATATGAATCTTTAGGGCATTTGGCACGTAAATATCTTGTGACAATGGCTATAATGGTGCCATGTGAACGCCTGTTCTCAATTTCAGGTGACATTGTAAACAAGAAGTGGGTCGCATTATCCCCTGCAAATGTAAACAAACTTGTTTGTCTGAGATTGGCTGAACAAGAAGTAGGACTGAATGAACTTGTAGGCTCTAAAGTTTTACATTGTTTTGGTTTTGAGTGCAGTTATGTAATAAAAAAAAAATCTATATTTGTAAGTTGCACTTTCACGATAAAGAGATTGCACTACAGTATTTGTATGAGGTGAATGGAAAAATACTATTTCTTTTATTTATCATTTTGAATGCAGGGGTTTTTTACATAATTTTACATTTGTAAATTCAATTTTCATAATAAAGAGACTGCATTACAGTAGTTGCAATGGGGAAATTGAAAAATATTATTTCTTTTATTTTTGCAGTGCAAATATTTGTAATAAAAATAAACTGAGCACTGTACACTTTGTATTCTGTGTTATGACTGAAATCAATATATTTGAAAATGTAAAAAACATCCAAAAATATTTAACTAAATGGTATTCTATTATTGTTTAACAGTGCAATTAAGGGAAGGGAGTTCTGATCCTTAACTTTCAGTTTCCATTTTAATAGTGGTACCTCTGTTTTTATCTGCAGCTGTTGCAGTCTTGAGGTATTCCCGCCATACCCAGGAATGCCTGAGTCAGATGAGAAAGAAGAGGACTCAGTATGCCATGTTTAGCAAGATCCTGTAAGCCAGTGTGACATCAGACCTTGAACAGAGGGCCTGGAGTTAGTACTGCAAACCATATGAAGAAAGAAAGCAGACAGGAGAAAGGCCCAGGAGTTGGAGAGGGAGATGCAAGGATAGGTGGGAAGCAGTAGATCTTGACTTTAGTAAGGGTTTTGTTACTATCTCGCTTGACCTTCTCATAAACAAGCTAGGGAAATGCAACCTAGATGGAGCTATTATAAGGTGGGTGCAAAACTGGTTGGAAAATTGTGTCCAGAAAGTAGTTATCAGTGGTTCACAGTCATGATGGAAGGGCATAATGAGTGGGGTCAGTTCTGGGTCCAGTTCTGTTCAACATGTTTATCAGTGATTGAGATAATGGCATAGAGAGTATGCTTATAAAGTTTGCAATAAATACCAAGATGGGAGGAATTGTGAGTGCTTTGGATGATAGGATTAAAATTATTTAATTAAATAAGATCTCACTTATGACTATCAATATCTTCCATGCTAATTTGTTAGGCAATTAATTTAATCAGAAAATCTATGCAGTCAAAATCGTTAATAAAATAATTAAACTAATTATACGTAAAACGGCACTACTCCCACCAATTCCTTAGCAAAGTTTGGAGGTTCAGCACATGTCCTTTGTAAATCCTAATTTCATTTCAACCTACTCTTCATTACTATGTCCTGGGGAATGCTCTCTCACGGATTTTTTTTTCCGCCAAAAAAGAATGTCACACTTGCACACACTATAGTTCATTTTTGTGGTGTTCTAGTTATTTCTTACTTCTGACTGTTCAGGTGACCTACATTTTGAGGCCATGTAGCTGATTAGCAAAAATTCCCGTAGGACAACTGTGTTTGTAGGTTTAAACTAAATGCTCTAATATGCAGCCAGAGCTTTTTTATGTGGCTGTTAATCTGGCAGTTTTGGACACAGTCCTAAAGGTACTGTAAAACCATTCAAGCTGCAAGTCATGTAAAACATTCCTGTTAAAGCTTCTACAAAAAAAAAATCCTGGATAAATATAGTGAAAAGCTATTTTTAAAGTTTTTTTGCATGAAAACTACTTCATATTCTATATGAATACTTGCCTATCTTTGAACTTCTTTTAAACATAATTTCAGGGATTGAAATCTAGCCGTTAAATATAACAATCCTTACACTTGGCATGCACAAGGATTACCCGAGACTCTTTCTTTCTGTTTCCTGCCAAAGATATATATTTTGGAGAGAATACATATTACCATGGCCAACAGCTGAGAAAGGTGCTGTAATGCCTTAGTTGTTTCCAGCTGGCTTCAGTAAGAAGTAGGAATTCCTAAATTAAGGGAAAAATTGTAACTGGCGGTCAGTAACGGTCAAAATGTGTCTCTCAACCAAAATAATAGGCAATCATTACAGGATCTGATACAATCTAAAATAAGAAGCGCCAATCTGTGACAATGTTAACAGAATTGACTCGGACAATTTGTTTTCAAGAATAAATAGATTGCTCAAAAAGGCGTTTTACAAGTCTAAGTAACATTCAAAGTGGAGAGAGATGTTCTTATAAGGAAACTCAATGATGAGTTCCACTGGAAATTATTAGCACAGCATTCCTAATCATTTGTGTATAGGTTTGTCAGTTCCAGCGTTCAAGCAGTTTCGACCTTTTAATAAAGTAAGTGTGAAACAACATACTGAAGAATCAGAAATTGATAACAGTGCATAAGGTTTAAAGGTTTGCAATTTTTTTGTTCACTTTGCATTTTTAATGTAGTTTGATTTTGAGGGCTGGTATTAGATCATACAGTGTAGTTGTTTGTATAAATGGTTTTGTTTAAATGCGGTTAAAAATATCCACAAAACTTGTTCATCAAGCTAGTCAACTTTTGCTATAGCTGTTTATGTCCCAAACTATATTTACTTTATTTGTACCAATATTTGTGTATCAGTTAAACACAAGGAAGGGGGAATGATGAATCCAAATAAATGATGCAGTCTGAGTTCCTTCATGCCTCAGTTGCAGGAAGATCTTTGCCACACTCAACCGTAACACACCCATCACCTCAGTATCAAGATGCCAAATACCTGCAGTAAGTTAAGCTGTGAAAATCCTGTTTTGGCCCCTTCCTATTTTTAACCACATTTACTTGGATTTTTAATTGTTTCCCTTCCCTTTTCTTTTTCACTGTATTTCCTGTTTTTCATTAGTACAAGACGAATGCTGCAGAGAAGTGTCTTCTGTATTGTAGCCAGACTTTGGGCTCCATCTTATCTTGGTAAGTCATACTATAGATGCAGCTATCATGCAATAACCCTCAGCCCCTGCTTTTGAGAGTTTGAACCTAGGCCCCATCAGTGTTAGCATTCCCATAGAGAAAAGCTGTCTTAGTTGTTTGTGCATAAAAAGTTGGCCTTTAAAACAAGTACTATTCCACTATGGGATTTAAATATTATAACCACTACTTGGAACTGTCTTCGGTACCAAGTGGAGAGTATGATATGTTTGTTATGTTTTTCTTGTTCAAGAGCCACGCTGCTGTATTCTGCCTAAGCTGGAGCTTCATTGTGTAATGTAACTTTACTCAGTCTGAACAGAGTGAATTACAGTAATCAGCTAGGAGATGAAAACACATAGATCTTAGTAGCTAGGGTCTCATGTGAGTGAAATCCATGCTTTGTGAGTATCTAGAAATGAGTTCAATAGGATCCTGAGGCTCTGCACTTTCTTGATAATCAGAGGATGTAAGAGCTCAGAGCAGGAGTAAGGTCAATAGCCTTGCTCGTTCATGAGTGTGTTTCCCTCTTTGCACCCAAATCACCTTCATATTCCTTAGAACCATAGAATATCAGGGTTGGAAGGGACCTCAGGAGATCATGTAGTCTAACCTCCTGCTCAAAGCAATCCCCAGACAGATTTTTGCTCCAGATCCCTAAATGGTCCCCTCAAGGATTGAACTAACAACCCTGGGTTTAGCAGGACCATGCTCAAACCACTGACTTATCCCTTCCCTCTAGGAGAGGGGTTGGATCCTTCGTTCCCTGGATCCACTAAAATGAGCCAGGTTAACAAAACAGGAGAATGCCCCCTCAATATACTGCTCCCAACCACCATTCTCACCCAAGCCTTTCTTCCTGCAGACCTGAGGTCTATATGAAAGAAGGAAAGAGGAATAGGGATCTCCTGAGCTATGCAAGGGGGATACCCCCAACGAGTCTCTAGAGGCATAACAAGATTATTGAGCTCATCCTCTGTGACAGGAAAGTCAAATCAAAGCAGTCAGAGGTCTGCTGTAAGTTATGCTATCTGGTTATTGTTTCCAAAAGGACCACATGTCTGATAGGGATAGCAGATGCACAGTGTATTTGAGCCATCCCCAAACTCCTGAACTGCACTCTGCACCATGGAGTGCAGAGAGGAAAATGTAAGAGCTGGCTATACTACATATGGGGATTCCCCCATGGATAGCTTCTACTCTGTTAGCATTGTCTAAGCAGGACTAAAAGGAGGAGAACAGGGCAGAGAATTTGTCCCACATTATAGATTGTGGCATCTTATCTTTTGGACATACTGTGTTTAGCCCTCAAATTGAAAAGTTTGGACATAGCAGCCCTAGGAGGATCTGATGGAACAGAGCTCCTCTCCAGTGGACCATAGGACCTTTAAAAAAAGGGAGAATTCCCTCACAAAAAATAGATATGGTTACAAGCATATTACCTTTCAAGAATATTAAGAGTTGAGGGAAAAAACCCAAACAAACATTAGAATCTCAGGAAGTTTAGAGAAAGTGTTGCACTTCAATAAATCCCACCTAAGTAACTATTGCACTCTTAATTCCAACCCATAGAGCAAACTGTAAAAAAGCAAGAAAAGGAATCAGAATTCTTTCATACTAAATGGTCTTCAGGAAGTGCATGTAAAATGGCGGTACTGCTACAGGAATTGTAATAAACTTTATTTACGAACGCACTACATTGCAGATTCACTTTACATCTAAACCAGGATTTTGGGACAGGCAAACCCTAGAATAAGTTGGTTTACATGGGCCTTGGTTTTGGTGGACTGGTCATGTCATAGAGAATTAGGGAGATTCTGGATGCAAGCCTCCAGGGGTCGCAGGAAAGTGTCTGGATTGGCTACTTCCTGTCCTTTTCCATCTTTGCAGCTGCAGTACAGATTATCCATCAGGAGTGATCTTGTATGGTTTGCTAGTTGAATGTGTTAAATAAAGCTGCAATTACTTTGCTAAAAATTGCAGAAACATCTACCTTCATCCTCATTGGCTTCTTATTATCTGTTAAGTCCAGATGTTGCCGGACAGCACTGAATAAATGCTACAACAGCTAGGCTCCTCCTTTCCTGTAGCAAAGGAAATTGACAGGACTCAAAGTCACCCCACCATTTTTATTTAAAATTAATCAATTAAATGTAGTAGGGGCACAAAATTAGTCAATTAAGTTTCACTCACTCAAAAATTTAAGGGTGGACCTCACTTGGGGAGAACTCACAGAAGACATCAAAAAAATAAAGTGCACGGGTCAGTGAGACATAAGAGAGAAGGAGGCCAATTGTGTGTGATGGGGGCTGATTCTTGTATCTTTGGGCTCAGTAGAGTTTCTTTATAAAAATCCCACAAATGGACGTATCAGGGCTCATAAAGGCCTGAAGTTAAGATATACCTTGTCTAAGGGCTTCTCTACATGATGCAGTCAAGCGCATTAGAGAGGCATCATCTGTAATGTGCTCTAATATACTGCCTTCTAACTGCCCCGTGAGACCCTGCTGGCATGAACTAAAAGGTACCTATCTCATATTCACATTACTGCGAAGTAGGTACCATTTAGTTCATGCCAGCAGATGCCAGCCTCTCTAATGCGCTTTACAGCATTGTGCAAACAAGCCCTAAAAACATATTCCCAGTCAGGGAAATGAGGAATTACAGCTGAACAGGCACTTTTTGAAGATAGTATTGGTGATAGTATTTCCCTATTATCCTGTCTGGTGAAGATCAATGCAAAAGAAGGATTTAGCTTGACTTAACTTCTTTGATTTGCACCCTGATGGTCTTGTGGATGCAAGTGTTAATCTGCAGGTTTTTATTACTGATATACTTAAAATATCTTTGAAATATTGCTCTTACTATACTTGTCTATTTGCTTTTATAATTTTCCCCAAGCCTTCTTATAACAAGATGGCTTGCCCCTTAAGGTCTGGAGGGCCTGGGACTCCCAACCCTGATTACTATATGATTAGCTCTTTTCCCTAGAAAGGGCAGCAGGGAGCTTCAGGAAAAGGTATGCTCAGGAAACTGCAATGAGTAAGAATGGCTCTTGCAGTGAAGACACTGACACCAGGGGCTTTTGGGGTCAGAGCCCAGGGAGCAGGAGGCCTCTGAGAGAGACTTTGATTGAGTTTGGGCCTGGAAGCCAAAATCAGAAGGCCAAGTGCCATCTAGGAAGAGCAGGGAGGACTGGCTGAGAGAACAGTCTGAGACAGAAAAAGAACTCTGGTGATGAGACAACACTAGAGCTAAGTATGAACTTTTGTGTGGTGATAGTCTTGTATTTTAGGACCCTGAGGACTGTTAAGAACTTTTCCGGTTAATAAACCAGCCTCAGGTAGTGGTAGAGGGTGTTAACCTAGAAAACCCGTGTGCAGTTTTCAAGGAGCCCTGATGTGGGAGAGAATCAGAGGCAGAGTGCCACAGGGTGACCTCTGGCCATGAGGGGGTGCTTGGCAAGCGACTGATGCTGCTACGCTTCCTAAATTACATTTTGTCAAAATTATTTTCTATTATATTACAGTTTGTACTGGACTTCTTTAAAAAATATTTTTGATCTAAACACAGACTTGTACCTGCTGTTTAACCACACTTCCCCCCTCTCTTCCACTTTGTATTTTGCTTTGTTTTGTAACTATAATGAGGTATTCTTTAACAGCCTCCATGCTGGTTCTAATTTCCTATCTTTTCCCTTTAGGCTATTTCTAACTCCCTTCTTTTTTAAAAAAAGGCAATTTCTTGAACTTTAATATCACAGTGCTATTTAATTATATGATTCCCCCCCGCAAAGATGTCAAAATTAATTATACCGTAGCCTCTAGCCACTCAGTGGCTCACCCACACTTCCTGAAACAACTTCTGTGTGTTACACAGTACAAGAGTAGCCTTTCTTCTTGTAGGTCTAGAACAAGCTAGTCCAAGAACTAATCTTTTAAAGTATCTTGTGTCTCCAATAGTTTTCTTGATATGACCTTCATAGCTTGTATATATGTAGCTGAAGTAACCCCCTTTTTAAAAAAAACTATTTTAGTATTTTTTTTCTTTTTTTGACATCCCAATTCTCTCAAAATTCAGACTTTGAAATCATTTATTAATTCAAGCATATTTTTAAAAAGTCAATGTAATACTATTATTAAAAATAACTGTTCTATTCTACATTTTCATGAAAATTGTATTTGTTCTATGTATGTTTCTTAGTGCTTAGTATATGTGATGGTACTATGTATACATTCAAACTATGGATGATGCTTTCTACCAGAAGTTCCACAATCACATACCTTTATTTTATTCTTCAGCTAGAAACTTCACAACTTACAAGAAAACTAAGTCTACCATCAGTAGAAGGGTCAGAACAGGACTTTAGTTTGAAGTACTAGGACATTATATTAAAAGGGCAATTATGTGTTGTAAGGTACTAAAATAAACATTATGTAGATATTTAATGTTTGAAGAGAAGACAAGATGTCATACTAACCTACAAATGTGGTCACTGTTTAGTATCTACACGTATTTGCAGTGGATCATGAGCAGATTAGCTATGAGGAAGTTAAAACTCATTCCATAAATTAAAGCTACTCGGGGCTACATTTCTTGATGCTTGTTTGAGGTTTGATTTTTGGAACAGGAGAATGTGTGTAAATTTCTTGGTGTTCTTTTCTTTTGTTTTTTCAAAGAATACTGTGAAGGGATCTACAACCTTCCACCCCAACAAAACACAGACAGGCAGGGGCTAAGAATCCTGTCTTTTTCCTACAAACAGCAAAACCAGCTTCCCCCACTCCCACCCTAGCTTAGCTGTGAGAAAGGTCATTTACAGAGAGACACATCTCAGCTGCAGCAGCAGACAAGCCCAAGTATAAAGAGAGAGGAAGAGGAAAAAAGATGGCAGAAGAACTTGTGATTTCAAGAGAGCAACACGTCCCTGCCAGACAATCTAGCACCAGGGTGTCTGAGCTGCTTAGATTCCAGGAGTGTAAGAGAAGAAGAAGAAGACAGGGATAAAAACTCTTAGGAGCAAGAGCTTTCTTTTGGCCTTATTTATGTTTTCATTTAAGCCACCTCTGCCTGGGTCAAGGAGTGACCCAGGCTGTTCAAACTAGGACTTTGCCCAAGGCGGTATTCCTGGCTGCTGATGTGGTACCAGAAATGGGATTTTTAGTCCCTGAAAGGGCAGAAATAAACAAACAAAAATCCCTATAGAAGTGAATCAGCTCTTACAGTGGCTAGTCCATTTGTAATCACAGCAACAGTAGTGTCTACAGCAGCTGTTCAAGCAGATGACAATGCACTAACAGTTACTATAATATACAACTGACCTGTTGTCTTCAAAAAGCCACTCAAATCCCTCAATGTCAGGAGACAAACCTCCTGAGATTCAGGGAATTCCCTTGGCCCTGACGCTTCTCAAGATGATGGCAGATGATGACACAGACTCCTTCCATGTAACCTTTGAGAAAGTAGCAACAGCATCACAATGGCCCCTAGAGAAATGTGCCATCAGACTAGCTGTCTTGTTGACGGGTGAAGGTCAGGCAGCATACCAAGGTTTTGATGGAATGGCTGCCCAAGACTAAACTGATTATGGGATTGATTAGGCATAACCTACTGTCAGCACTTCCAGAATGAGAGTACAATCCCAAGGCCAGGCCTCAAATGGTGGCGCAGAAGCTGAAGGGCTTTTGCTGGTGCTGATTAAAACTGGAAACTGAACAATACCCCAGGCTGTGGAGCTGATCATCCTCAAGCAGTTCATACAGACCTTCCTACTGGAAGGTTGAGATTGGGTCTGCAGACACCAACTGGAAAAGCTATAGGAAGCTACCTGCCTCATGGAGGACTCCTTGACTGCTCAAGCTCCTGAGAGGCCAATGGAGAGGAACCATAGACCACTATGAACAGCAAGGAGGAGAAATGTGCATCCAGGGAGAGAAGGGAATTACATTGGATGAGTCCCAAGAAGGCTTTAGCACATGCCTGGGCACCAAGAAGAGCCCAGAGTCAGTGATTCTCCTAAGGCCTTCCCAGATAACAGATGAATACCCCCAATATGCAACAGGACCTTTGCTAGCCACGTGTCAAGAACACCCTAAATCTTCACAGGAAGAGATCAACCAAAGTAGTGGGCTGCAACAGGATGCAGTTGTATGTTTCTCCTGCGTCCAACTGGGGCATATGTATATGGAATGCCCAAACAAGGAATGTGCTTTTGGCATGCACATGGCAGAAAATATGGCCTGGAGAAGAGGCCCAGGAAAACTTATGGTATGGTAAAAGTCAATGACAAGGAAACTCTGACCCTTGTAGACTCTGGTGGTGTCCAGACATTCATCTGAAAAGTAGTGGAAGCAGAGTGGCTACCTACAATAGGAGAAATTTGCATACAATACATCCATAAATATTTCAGACACTATCCAAGCACCACAGTGAAACTGAATGTTGTGGCATATAAGAGCCTCTGAAAATGTGTGTGTCCCCCAACACCTACCCTTTCTGGTAATAATATTGGCTATGCTTTTCTGAGCTGCTGCTGAAGCTTCTTGCAGGTCCTACCCTGAGGATGCTAGCCTGTGGGATAACATGGGGAACCTTTTTTCTAGATATTTTTCTACTGATTCTGGAACAAGAAATCTTGGCAGGAGAGGTGTATAGAAAGAAAGGAACAACAACAAGTGAAGGAAGCCACTGCAGCCATAGGTGTAGCAGAGCACTCAGACCCAGGAATTAGCCAAATCAGAGAAGAGGACTATGAGAAACATTCTCCACAAGATTGGTGGGAGACCCCCCTACCATAGTTCAACCCTGAGATGCTGACTGTCTTCGTAGACTTTTGACTGGAATAAAAAACTGACCAGACCTTGGACCGAGTACTTGAGCAGATGGCTGTGATTAATGACAAGGAAATAGAACCCCAGAGGTCATGGTAATATCCACTTTTTGCCTTCAAGACAGACCTTTTATACTAGGTGGTTCACGACCAGCAGATGAAGGAGGTTCAAACACAATTCCTAGTGCCTAGACTATATCGCTGCAAACTCCTTCACTTGGCATATGCCATACGCTGTAAAGGTCATTGAGGGAAAGACAAAACTAGGTCCAGAATTTTGGCACTTTTTTGTGGTCTGGTATCCACAAAGAGACCAAAGATTTCTGTGCCTTCTGTCCTGAATGTCAACTAATGGCTTCCAAAGGTATCTCCGAGGCTTCACTAGACATGCCTCAGCACTGCTGTTGCTAATGAGGATGAGAGCTTGAGGTTTCAGCTCGCCGTCAGACTGCCAGAGGAGCAGCATTAGGCTGTCTCTGAGCTAGTTAAAGCCTCCCGGATTACAAGAGAAGAAGATGGGGACAAAAGCCCTGAGGACAAAGGGCTTTCTTTTGGTCTCATTTATATTATGTTTATAGACTGCCTTTTTGTTGATTTAATTTAAGCTACCACTGTCTGGGTCAATGACCGACCCAGGCTGCTCAAACTCAGACTCTGCCCAAGGCAGTATCCTTGGCCACTAAAAAATACCCTCTTTTGCTTCACATACTTGTATCTGACAAAGTTTTGAGGAACAGAGTTTAATTAATGAATACAATGGTTATATAAATTACAAAACTGAATCATGTAATATACTGTATTTTAACCAAATGAAATACACCTAATTCTGAGATATACTTTGTGTGACAAAAAAATATAGGCTGTAGCTATTAATAACATTTTACTGGGTAATTTCTATTGGAAGGAAACCTTTGACTCACTGGGATCATTAGCTAGATCTCTGAGTCTAATACAGTATTAAAACAACAACTATCATATTCCAAAAATATGACAGTCCAATAAATAACTAGCAGGATATCTGTATAGAATATAGAAGGACAATTATATTTCAAACTATAATCAATACAAAATAAAGTCCATCTGATGTTTCTATATCTAACATATTCACCTTAAGATTAAAAATATTTATTACAATATGGTTTAATTCACATCCACTAATGAAAGGGTTTCTGCTGCTTCTGCTTTACTGCAATCAAAAATCTGTGTTGATTATACAGGCAATTCTACTTAGATCAGTAACACAGAGTCCAATCACTCCTGTCAATGTCAATTTTAAAAAGTGACAAACTTTAGTAGAGAAAATGGAAGCCAGACTACATAGTTTAAAGTTTCAAGCTATAGTTAGAACTCAGGATGTGGCTTTAGCAGACTGGAGGGGACAGTGTAAGAAATTTGTAAAACTGCCCTGTGATTCAAAATTTCTCTCTCTCTCTGTCTCTACACATCTATCTAATGATAATAAGCTCATATATACTACTATTTACATGTTGAAACAAAGATGCATTTTTAAAGATTTTCTATAGAACATTTTTATAATTTCTCAATTATTTTTCAGTATCCACTCTTATTCTCCTTTTGCTAGAGGTGAGTTAAAATACATAGTACCTTCATGTATTCTCAAAACCTCTATTCCTTGCGGGATCTTATCATGCACTCACATGGCTTCAGCTGTCATCTTTATGCTGATGACTCTGAAGTTTACATTTTCACTCCTGCCCTGTTTACTTAGATACTATTCTGTATTTCAGCCTGTCTCCCTTACACAACTGAAGTGAATTCAAATTCTATTGCAAAGATCATTCTTTTTGCCTGTTCTATGTTACCCCTTTCTTCAAATTTCTCCACTTGCTATCTTTTTCCCATTAAATCGAGTTCAAGCATCTTTTCTAACTTTTATAGATCCGCCTCTTTGTATTTATCTGCTCTCCTTTCCTTTTGCATTGACCTGCCTCTTCTTTTCCACGACAATGCTTGCTTTGACCACCCACTTGCCCACTTCTCCCGTGGCTGTCTTTGCACCTTTTTTGATGCTGCTCCCACACACATGGAATGCCCTTCCCAAACTGATCTATGGATAGTATAACCTGTCCTCCTTCAAATCCGTCTTTGATGCCCACTTTCATGAAGCCTAAAAGAAAGAACAGAAAAGTACAGCTGACTCTGGCTCTAAGAGTTTTTTCACTATTTAAAAAAAAAATGTATACAAAGGCAGAGGTGAAAGTAAGCTAGTAGGGTCTGGACCAGACCAGCTTCCCCAGGCTGGCGATTTAAAGGGGCTGAGGCTCTTGGCAGTGTCCAGAGCCTTGGGCCCTTTAAATTGCCACCAGAGCCCCGCTGCCAGAGCCCCTGGATGGCGGAGGCCACTCAGGCAGCGATTTAAAGGGCCCTTTAAATCACCGCTGGAGCCCCCAGCCGCCGTCACTACCCCAGGGTTCTGGCAGCAGGGCTCAGACAGTGATTTAAAGGGCCAGAGGCTCTCAGCCACCGCTACCACAGTGGAGCCCCGGGCCTTTTAAATTGCCAGAGCCAACCTCAGGGGCTCCCGGCTGCCGCTGCTACTCCAGGGCTCGGGGCTCCCAGCCGCCGCTACTGCAGCCAGAGCCTCAGGCCCTTTAAATTAAAGGGCCTGAGGATTTAAAAGCCCCACCTCTTCTGGCTGAGGCCCTGCCCCCTGCTCAGGACTCTGTAGTACCGGTAAGTCCTTTAATTTACTTTCACCTCTGTACAAAGGATATATATCTGATTGATTCCTTCTGCGCCACTCTTAGTATGTCACTTTTCATCAGCGGTTCCCAAACTTCATTGCACTGTGACCCTCTTCTGCCTTGGGCAGGGGGTATGTAACCTTAGCCCTGGGTGGTGGGGCTTGGACTTGAGCCCTGGGTGGTAGAGCTTGGACTACAGACTTGCTGGGGCCCAGGGCCAACACCAACTTTGGTGACCCCATTAAAATGGGGTCATTACCCACTTTGAGGTCCTGACCCAGAGTTTAAGAACACCTGTCTTAGATGATAAACCCCTTGGGTCAGAGACTCTCTCTTCCTGTGTGTTTTCTACAGTTCGGAGCACAATCCAGATTGAAATCTTGGGACTCTCTCACAACAAAAATGCAAAACAATAAAACTGTTTTCCTTAAAGATCCACCAGTTTTGATGGACAACACAGAGCTATGGCCAATTGTTACTTTTGTATACTACTTGTCATTCCTGAAAGCCTCAGTTTCACTGAGAAGACGTCTAGCAATAATAGAACACTACATGGTAGTCTTAGTAAACCACCCTGGGAGCTATCAAAATATCTCACTTAACTGTGATTTTATGCACATATAATATGAAATGGACACACACTTTTAAAATCCTATATAGTTCATCTGTGTGCTGTAGATTGATCTCTCTCTTTCTCTCTCTCTCTTTCCTGTTTTGTAATGCAACATGACATGACATTTATTCTAGGCAGAAACTAATAAAGTAATTTTGAACTGCTCCATAAGAAAGATTTGTCTAAAACAAATTATGCTAATGTTACAGGAAACGTTGAAAATGAACAAACTCCCACTTTTATTTGATTGCATGGACAGTTTGTGACTTATTTGCTTATTCATCACTTCTGAAAATAAAGACATACCTCATTTGTTGGAAACTAACTGTATAATTCAGTTAACATAAAAGTTATTACAATGATGCAAGGGTTATTTTTACTTCTATTATTTCACAAAAGTTACATAATATCTTTCTCCATAAATCTAGTATCAATGTCATATTTTGATATGTAGCCAGTACTGTTCTGTTCCCAGAATTTAAAAGAGCTAATAATTCTGGATTAGGAACCAAAGAACTAAACAAGGCTAATTATTTTCTCAGTACAACTAATCTCCTAAATAATATTACAAGCCCCATAGTTTCTCTTTATATTTCAACTGAAGGACACTAAACCATTTGCATCTATTTGATATGGAAGCACTCTGCACAGTTTAAAGGTTGAATTTCCTAGGTTCTTGAACAGGTGGCAAAAACAATGCACTTCTTTCACTCTTTCTCCTGTGTGCCAAGAACTGTTTCACTCACCGAGTGTGAAGGCAGTAGATGTCAAGACTGAATGTTTTCTCACTCTTCAAAGGTTTAAAAATTAAAAGACAACTGGCCCATTTTACAAGGCAGTAGAGGATGTAGCATCCCTACGTTGCTGTATGAACTGGCTACATATTGGGAGTGGGGCCCTCCTCTCTGCCAGTGATGCCAGCCTTAATTGCCTACTTGTCTGCTGCTTATGGGAGCAGGAGGTTCGCGCACATCCTTCTAACAAGCCTTCACCGATCCTAGTCTCATCTCTCCTTCCAGCTCAGGCCAGGGCAATTCCGGTTTCTTCATTTTTTTCAAGGTACTGAGGAGATCACTTGGTGGTCTCTTGCCCCCTCACATCCCCTGGGAAGATGTGGAACAAAGAGACAATCTGTGGCTCAATGAGCCCTATTAACTCCACACTACTGACAGCAATGTTTGGCGCTCTCAACTGGAAGATCACTCCATGGGTTATTCTGCCTGCTCAGTCTTTCCCCAGCCAGTTCTTAGTTAATTGAGAAAGAACTTGTTCTCACTTGGATTTCCACAAGGCACTACATATACACACTGTTATACATATCAGTTGAAACGGACTGAGCCATGGACTTCATCTGTGGGGTGGTGGGTTGCAGTTGGATGACTACATAAAAACTCAAGTTCAATTTGGAGTTTACTGTGATATCTTAACCAAATGAGCTCCTTACCCCTCCCTCTCCAAACCTTCTCCTTTATTATTCTTTCTGATCACTCTTGACAAAACCACCATCATCCCAGTCACTCTGGTCCATCACCTCAGTGTTATATTTGACTCATCCCTCTGCTTTTCGCAATACAACCATACTACTTCCAAATCTTGCAGCTTCTCCCTTGTCAACATCACCAATCCATCTTTTTCTCTCCATTCTTATGGGAAAATCTCCAGTTCATTATATCCCACCTTGATTACTGCAGTGTCCCCCTTCCATCCTTACAAACTGCTGTGGCTCAATTCATCTTCCTTGCCCATTGGTTTGATCACAGAATTCCCCTTTGAGTCCCTCCATTGGATTCCCATAGATTTTTGTAACAAACTTAAGATTCTCGTCACTACAGTAACTCCTCACTTAATGTCATCCTGGTTAACATTGTTTTGTTGTTACGTTGCTGATCAACTACAGAACATGCTTGTTTAAAGTTGTGCAATGCTCCCTTATAACGATGTTCGGCAGCCGCCTGCTTTCTCTGCTGCTTGCAGAAAGAGCAGCCCATTGCAGCTAGCTGTTGGGGGCATGGAACCAGGGTGGACCAGCAGCCCCCGATCAGCTCCCCAAAGATCCCTGTGCAGCAGCTGCCCAGGCAGTTCAGCTGTCCCTGCCCGCACTGCCGTGTGCTGCTCCTGCTCTCTCCCTTGGAGTTGCTCCCGGGAGCCTCCTGCTTGCTGGGGAGGGAGGGGGAAGGGGTGCTGATGTCAGGGTGTTCCCCTCCCTCCTGCCCCCCACTCCTTAACCCCATCTCCACAGAGTGGAGGTGACACAACAGGGCTCAGGACATAGGGAGCTTGCAGGCAGCAGCTGCCGTCTCAGCTTGCTGATCTACTTAAAAAGGAAGTGTACTTAGAGTAAGGTCTGGCGTAAAGGGGCAATGCGTGTCTCTTACACACATGGTGTGTATCTCTCTTTCTTTCTCTCTCTCTCTCTCTCTCTCTCTCTCACACACACACACATATGGTGTGTGCCTCTGTCTCTCTCTGCCATGCTGCATCTCCTTCCTCCACCCTCCATTTGTGCTGCCTGGTAGCATATGAGGCTACATTAAACAACAGTGGGTTAACCCTTGAGGGCTCAGTCAAAATCTAGTTCATCATTTAGCAGTAGGGCATTCCCCAGGAAATATCCCACCTTCTTCCACCCTCTGACTCCATCACCTCAACCAAGCTTCACAATCATCATTGTTGTGTGCAGTATTAAATTGTTTGTTTAAAACCTACATTTTATGTGTGTGTGTGTGTGTCTGTGTGTATGTGTTTTTTCCCCGCAACCTAACCCCTCCATTTACATTAATTCTTATGGGGAAATTGGATTCGCTTAACATCGTTTTGCTTAAAGTAGCTTTTTTCAGGAACATAACTACAACATTAAGCGAGGAGTTACTGTACTTTCAAAACTCTACATAATTGTACCCCTCCCTATTTATTCTCCTTTGTCAAGCTTCATATTGTTCCCCTCCTCATGAGCTTCTAACACAATCAACTCTGGGTCTTCTTCCATGCAGCTGCCTATACACAGTACGACTACCTTAAGTTCATCCACAAGGCCCCCCTAAATTGTCTACATTTTAGTCCCTCTTAAAAACTTACTTCTACTGTGCTACATATAGTCAATCAAGTTGATCTGTATATAAATGGCATATAAAGTGTCCTTTCAGTACCCCTCTATCTACTCGGTCATCCTTAAATTGTGAACTCCTTGGAGCAGGGACGATCCTTTTTAAGTCCTTGGAAAGTACCTAGGACATAATGGGTCTGAGCTTGGGTAGCACCATCTGGGTCCACACTGCTATTTTTAGTGCACTAGATACAGGAGAGTTAATAAGGTGAGTTTGTCTACCTGTACTGGGAATCACACGTCCCAGTTGCAGTGTTTGCATAACCTAAAAGCTATTATGAAGTTAAATTCAGCATAAATTCTAGATTATACTGGAAAATTCAGAACAAAACGTCAGAATTTTAGTAAAACTGTTGTGTTCATGGACCTTAGTGCAGCTGTCAGTTTTGCCCAGTTTCTTCTTTATCTTGTTGGCATTATAGTTAAAATGATGATCATCTGATCTTTGTGTTTGTTCTAAAATTAATTAAATTCCATTATCACATTAATAATAAATAATAATATATTTTAAGTAATACCCCTACTTCAATTTTAAAATTGTTTTAGGAGCTCAAGAGGAGCAGCAAAGCATACAAGGATCACATTAAACCTCCAGTTTCAATGTGTGAGAAGTGTAATTTAAATTTCTCTAGTCAAGTCTTGGCATAAACTCGGGGGGGAATTTGGCTCTGTTCAAAGGAACAACCTTCTGTCAATGTCAAGAATGATCCTAAAGAGCAAAACAGTGAACACAAGAGGCTGCACTGAAACCAACAGCAGTGAGCAAGGATTAACATTTATCTGAGCTTTCCATTTGTTTCTTTCATTGCAGGCACATTAATATGTATGGCATGACTTCATGTTGCTATATATTCTGGCAATGGAATAGTAAAACAACAGGAAAAAAATTAGAAAATTCAAGTACGGCATATTTTAAACTGATGTCTCTGCAGAGAAATTAAAATCAGGGCCTATATGCTAAATAAATAATCCACTTCAGATTGTACTGGAAGTTCAGTTAAAGCAACACTAAATGGATACTAGATAAAAAAGGGATTATTTGGAACTGATTTGAATATTAACAAATTATGTGGTAGAGTAAACAAGTCTTAACCAATCAGGGAGGTTCAACTCACTTGTAGGCATTTTGGTAGTGTGAATAAATGAAATGTGTAAGATGAGATGCCCAAGCATCCTACAGTGGGGAAAAAGGAGTCTAATTGCCCAGAGTTAGATGGTAGGACATATAAATGAGAAATGGAAGTCAGAAAAAGTATGTCCTGGAGAAATAAAGGATTGTTATCAAAGCCAGAGGAAAATATGCTCATCCTTCTGTAATGTAAATTAGAAATATCCTCACTGCACCAAGTACACTTCCATCACAGTACCAAAGGCTATGCAGCACAACCAGCCAGCATGACAGAATCAGGACACAGAACATCCAAGACTATGCCCACTGATGGACTTGAAAGGCACAAGGAAATAGGTGACTCATACAAAAAAGCATCTCGCAGCAATATGTTACATTGCATGGCCAATTGTCTATCCACTAGGTCAGCAGACACTAGGTCACAAAGTTTTGGTTGTGAACAAAAACTCAGTGCACTGGCACTAATCTCAGCACCTAACAGATGGCACCAGCAGGATGACAAGTCAGATGGTGGCAAGAAAATCTTAATAAATCCTCAGGAAAACTAAATATACATAGAGCACAAACTAGAGGTAACCACTGCTTTGCCCAACAGTGTGTCAACATCACAGCCAAGAAAGGCAAGAGATTTCAGAGATTTTGATACTTTTTTCTTTTTCTGGTGTCTTTGCACACACACTCCTTCGCTTTTCTTATGTTTGTGGTTTATATCGTTGAAAACAGAAAGTATTTCCTATCAGCATTGCTAGTTACACACTTCCATTGATTTGAGCTAAAGCTATACTAGTACAATTACACTTGTTCTACATTACATGGTCCAGGCTACCTATTTTACAATTTTCATCTGAATTTTGCCTACACTGGCAAGTGAAAGACATTTGTTGTTCAGAGGTGTTAAAAAAACACCCCACCAAAAGACAAAAAATTTGCTGACAACAAGCGCCGGTGTGAACAACACTTTGTCGGCAGGAGCGCTCTCCTGCTGACAAAACTAATGCCACTTGTTGGGGATGAAAGTTTATTGTTGGCAAGAGAGCTCACTCCCACCAACAAACAGCTGCTACACTGTGCGTCTTTGAGTGGTACAGCTGTAGCAGCACCATCCGTCTTGCTAAAAGCTGTTTAGTGTAGACATAGCCTTAAACTTGCCTAGTATATCTACTTTCTACTTAAAGTCTATTCTTTTGTCACAATTTGACTATAGAGTTCCATTTTATTTGCAGCTGCATTGTTCCTTGATTTGGGACATTGCTGAATCTTTGACAGAACTGTTGCATCTTTGATAAAACTTATTCCAATAAATCCTGTTGGAAAAATAGTTTTTGTTGTATTATGTGGTATTAGTGTCATATCCCACCTTGGACCAGTCTCCCATTCTCCAGATATAGCATTTGGAATAGTCCTCACAGTCTTCCTCTTCTTTAGGTCTTGTGGACAAAACACACTTCTTTCGGGGATTGGTGCACCTCACAGTCCGATGTCGTACTCCTTTGCCACATTTTACAGAGCACTGTAGAATACAGGAAGATATGATTTACACTTGTACAAGACAAAGTCAGGCTGTGACTCTGCAACTGTGCTGCCCAGAGTGTTGCACTGGTGGCGTGGCGCACTGAGGCTGCAGGGGTGGGGGGACATCAGGGGAGGGGCCCAGGGCTAGCCTCCCACGACAGGAGCTCAAGGGCTAGACAGGAGGGTCTCATGGGCCGGATGTGGCCCACAGGCCATAGTTTGCCCACCTCTGCACAGGCAGTGGGTGTTATTACTCAATCATCTTTAATTCCAGAGAAATTAGAGCTGTGGCATGAAGGACCAAAAAAACCTCCTTAATCTGGGATGTGCCACTTGTCAAAGTTCAATAGATATCAACTATTCCAAATCAGTTAAACTGAGGTAGTTTTATCCTTGTCTAATTCTAATGCCATATATGTGAGGTAATACTTTTTACCAGTAAAAGTTACAGATAACCCTCGGACTGTAGCTTTCTGTACCCCCCCAAGTGGGTTCCAACAAAATCTCTAGAAATTTTTAAGAAACTATAGTACATAGAGAATAATGAATACACTGCACCTCAGACCACACTCCAGCTTCCCACACAGTCATACAATCCTGGCCTTCACAGCGCTGTGCAGAAGCAGGTTTTGGCCCAAGACAATCTCTTTCCTTAGCTCTAATCAAGGTTCCATTTCTGAGCTGCTGTGTACAGGCAACTTGTCTATTCTGGGTTCCTTTTCCACATGTCCTTGAACAAGGAGTCCATTCGGTCATCATCCATCTACAAAGAAACATAAATAATAGAACAACAGAAATCAGGGATGGAAAAGACGGATTAGGTCATCTTGACCCTCTCTCTGTCAATAGGATTGTTCCCTAACATATATTTTGAGTGCTTTGTCCATTTTTAAATAACTCTAGCAATGACTATCACATTTAGAAGGAGATGAATTTAACTCAACTCACCACATATTTAAGAAATGTATTCTAACATTTAGGTTAATTTTTTCTTTCCAATTTCTAATTAGTCAGTCCTTTATATAACATAAGCTTTTCCCCTCTCCTTCCTTATTATTTTAATTAGAAATGTACCCAAATGTAAAGTTTTAAAAGCAGAAGGTTACTTACCAGTAACTGTTGTTCTCCGAATATTTCCCCTTGCAAATACACACTATAGAAATTGTATGTCCTGTCACACAAACCATGGAACTCTTTGAAAGCAGTGAACTGTTAGGAGTGTGCACACTCATGCCTCAGACTCACTATTCTGGTGTCAAGGGTATAAAAGTCCCTTCTCTTATGTGTCCTTTAGATCATCTCTAACTCCAGACACACAATTTATATTTCTGAAGTAGAGCGGAGTAAGAAAGGGTCAGTGTGGATCTGGAGAGCCAACACATCTGGAGAGCTACAGTTGCTAGTAAGTAACCTTTCCAGAACGTTCCAGAGCTCCGGATGATCTCTATGCATCCCTCAAAAGTCAAAGGTTTCTAGAGGGTTCTGCCCTTTGGTGCAGACTACACATGCATCCCAGGCATCTGTAACTGACAGTATTTAGAAAACTGAAGTTTACAGTGGACATTCCAGCTTTCTGTCATGCTCACTCTGAGCAAACATCACATATAAATATTTTAATTTGTTTTTCTTTATGATTAGTTCCAAAGGCTCAATGTCCATATTACAGCTTGTTAAGAGAGACATACAAATACGCATTTAAAAATGGCAGGTGTCAGTAACAAATAAATAGTAATGCTTAGAGAATGCACTAAACGCATAGGAATGAAATTCCCCCATTGGTGAAATAATGTTTGTTTTATAATTTTTTTTGAATACAAAATGTTTGACCACTCTGAATTCAGGACCATGAGATACTTTCTATATTGCTCCAGATAGGACTTCTTATTAGCAGCTTTAGGTTATGGCTTTATGTACTATTTAAATTATGTGATACCTCTGCTGTGTGTAAAAACAGTGCAACACATTTAAAAATAATTATAATTGATAGGATCTCAGAAAAGAAGCAGATTTCTCCCATTTCTATCCCTCAGCCACTACTGGGACATTTTTAAAAATCACTGCGTATAAACTGAAATAAAAATGCTCACTCTATAAAGGTGAAATTCTCCAGCCTATGTTATGCAGGAGATCAGAGGAGATGATCATAGTGGTTCCTTCTGATCTTAAAATACAATATATTTTTTACTTTACAGACTTTTTCGGTTAAAGACTTTCTAAGGAAACTGATGTTTTTTTAAAAAAAAGATGCATGCTTCGTTAAAATATTTTACTAGTAATTTAATTTGTTTTCTTCTCTCCTTTGCTTTATTTTAAAAATACTATTCTCTCTTCTATCCATATAATTTTGATCCCAGTCTTGCCAGTCTGATAGACACAAAATCCCCATTCATGTACATAGGAATTTTGCCTGTGTGAGGACTATGGCACTGGACACAGTCTTCATTTCTCATGATCACATAAGTCTGGTAATACCAGGGACTGAGTCTGATGATGATCATGAAATGTCATCTGATACCTTTCCATTTGAATTTACCTTCTCTGAAACATAGTAGCCATTGCAAACCTGCATGCTTGCTGTATTAAAGTCCAAAGATTCTCCTTAACTGTACTGCAGCAACAACTCAGAGAAAGGATGGTATTCTCTGAAGTTTAACAAAAGCAGCATTACAGACAGAATGCTTACTGTAGTCACCAGGGGCAGTGGATGCAGAACTACACATTTGCCACAGAAAATCCCCGTCATGCCCAGGAATGAGCCAGCCACTACACCCCATTAAGGTGGCCAGCTACATTTCCTGCGTGTCCAGCCAACTCTGCTGACTGGTAAAAAGGGAATGGCATGAATCTGCCTTTTCCCCAACAACTTAGCCAACTAGAACACTATCAGGGAGCAGTCTCTGTGCTTAGAGTGCAGGAACTACAGTTGTAGTCAGCCCCTTTGCTGGGGATGAAATTTAGAAAAAAGGCTAATTGTGCCTTTTCTACCCATTGCACACAGAATATTGATCCATAGACACTGGTGATGTTCATGCTTCAAAGAAATTGGGAAGATCAGTAAATGAAAAATAGAAAAATTGAAGTATTTACTTTTTAGCGTAACAAATGTTTAGCAAGTGCTGTTAAGGATTATGATCCCAATTCAACAAAGCTTTTAAGCACATGTTTAACTTTAAGCATATGCTTAAATCGATTCCTGTGATTTCCACCACTTAACATTAATATCAGTTGAATGTAATTGAATCACTATCACCTTGTCTGGCACGGTTGTTCATTGCACTTTCGGACCTGTGGCTCAGGCTTTGTTAAATATTTGCATTTCTTATTGTCCACAATACTGATATTCTTATTCATAATCTTTGTGCAAGATACTGTTGTCTTTCTTTCTCCTAATAAAACATAAAGCAAAGATACATGGAAAAATGGGAAATGTCCAGCTTTCTTTAAAAAAAATCTAGGTTGAGTCACAGGTAACTTTATCTGATAAAACTACTATCTTTATGTGTAATTTGGATGAAAGATGTGAAATAAAATACAGTAAGTTATTCTCAGATATAGTTTTCTATACATATGTACATTATATATGTTTTGGTTTCACATGTGAAAATTTACAAACCATTGATTAGAAAAGTAAATATTTTATGGAAAAAAACAAACTGAATTCATCCATTGGCTTAGAAAAATGAAGTATGCCATTTCTACATTTTAGAATGGCAATTATGGAAACCAACGATACCAGGAATAATTAAAGGTGGAGGGATCTGGTTGACTATAAAAGAAGTCGTGATTTATAATTGCACAGAAAAAATATATGTTAATTATAAATACACTTGCAAAAATCAGATGTATTTTATGTGTACCTACACACCAAAGCACACATTCTTCTCTACCCAGATACACACCTTTATCACTACCACAACTACTGTACTCCACAACCTTACCTCTGCACCCATGTGATGCTAGTTTTCCCCACCACCCTCCTTCCAACACACTAAACAAGCACATCAAACATCCACATAAATCGTGTAGGGAGCAAGTAGATTCATTGATTTTAAGGCTGGTGGGAACTATTGTGATGGTCTAGCATGACCTTCATAACACAGGCAACAGAATTTCACTCACAGATTTCTGATTCTAGCCCAACAACTTGCCGAAGAAGAACGTATCTTTTAGAAAGCTATCCAGACTTAAAGACACTAGACAGTGGAGAATTTACTGTATCCTTTGCTAATCTGTTCCAATAGTGAGGTACATCTAATTTGAAGTTTGCTGATTTAAACTAGTAATTTGATAATTTGGTAAAAGGGTGGGAGTAGGAGGAAGGCAGAGTTAAGACTATGGTATATGGTAGTGATAAGGAATGTGCCTATGGATGCAGCAGTAAAGTATGTGTGTACATATTTTTATATATAATTTGTGTGTGGCCACCTTAAATGATTTACATTTTTCTGTGTACTTCCGTGTGTATACATGCATACACACATATATGTGTGTATATATATGTACGTATGTATGTATGTAAATAATATTTGCATGCGATTACCTTAACTATTTTATAGTTTCGTGTATGTATGTATCTCCAGATATGTAGGTATACACACATACACCCACACACCAAACTTTTTTGCCACACAGCTTCATTTATACCTCCTTTTTATTATCCATTTTAAGTGTTATTTAAATAAATATATGATAGTAAACTGTTATTTCTGATTGATTAAATGTTGACAATAACAGTTTAAACTCAAATCTTTCCACATCACATAGTCTATAACATTTTACATTATGTTATTTGTGTTTATAAGAACAGACAATAGGACAGTTACAATGAATGTTTCTTTTGTCAAAAATAAATAATCTTGAAGCTGTAATTTAGAGCATTTGCATTAAAATATCTCAGAAAGACGAATTTTAGATTACCTAAACTAATTTAAATAACACCACAAGCTTATGCCAATTACAAAAGAAAAGGATTCATAGATTCATAGACTCTAGGACTGGAAGGGACCTCAAGAGGTCATCGAGTCCAGTACCCTGCCCTCATGGCAGGACCAAATAATGATAAACAGACATAATGAAACAGTTTGCTAAATGTTTATCTAAGTTGTCATGTAGAATAAATGACTAGGATTAATGTTACATTTGAGCTTTTCTCAGAAAATGAGAAACACTAGAAATGGTATACTTATGAGAGTTCATGATAAATGCAAGTACTGGAATTATAATAAAAATACAGCAGGAAGTCATTAAAAGTGTTAATATTCTAAAATGAATCCGAGGAGTGGCACTAGTTAGAAAAGGAGATGCTGCTTGTAGCAAGTACAGAATGCTTACAGAGGAGAGTTCTCTTACCAAACCGCAAACATACATATCCATGGAAACTCATCTGTAGAGAATTAAGGATTGTTCACAGAGTCAAAGTAGCTGGGACAGTGAGTCTTTAGACTATTATGATGAATAAGTGGTATGTTTCCAGCTTTTACTATTTGGGTCAATAAGAGAAGCACAGCAATTTTCAGGATTAGAAGTGACCATGTCAGGGTAGTGTGAAATGTAGAATACTAAGACAGTGCAACTTCGGGAGACTTGCTAAGCAACAAATAAAGGAGTGGATGGGCAGGGGATAGACATAACAGGAGTCTATGAATATTTAAAGAAGATATACATGACGGTTGAAGGTTAATTACTTTTGTTGGTACATGGTGGTATAATTAGGAGTTATAAGATTAAATTTTAGAAAGGGGAAATTTGGACTGTATATCAAAAATAGCTTTCTGACAATACTTCTGTTGGTGAGAGAGAGAAGCTTTTGAGCCACACAGAACTCTTCTTCAGGTCTGGGAAAGGTAATCCCAATGTAACAGCAAAATGCAAGGGGGAAAAGATTGTTTATCATAAATAGTTAGCACATATTGTAAGGGACCATTCAAGATAGAGTGGCCCGATAACATCTCTGCAGTCATAGGACAAAAAGAGGAGGTTAGAGGGTTAGATTGTTGTAATAAGTTGTAAATCCAGTGTCTCTTTTCAGTCTATGATTTTTAGTGTCTAGCTAAGTAATGAATTTAAGCTTCCAGGCTTATATTTTGAAAGCGTTATGCAGGTTTCCTTTGAGGATGAGGACTGATAAGTCAGATATAAAGTACTGGTTTTGTGAAAAGTCACCCCAGGGAAGTGGATGGTCAAGGAGAGAGACTACGTGGTTGATAATCAAAAACTTTGGTAATGGATGTCTTAGGAGCTAATAGAAGAACTAATATATTTTTCCCTATCTTCTGTGGTTCTGTGTGCCTTTGTGATCAAACAAGAAACACAGAGAAAGGGCCACTCAGCATATATAGCAGTGCAAATGTCACCTATGTTTTCAATTCTGCAAGAGTTTGAGAACGATAAAGTAAACAGGATAGTGAATGAGGATAAAAAAGCACAGCATATATTATGCAACACACCCGTACCTGCAAACAGGAGAGAACAGGCAAAAGAAAAAGATAGTAGTAATCAAGTGACTATAATTAGAAACACAGATAGCATTGCTTGTTGATGTGAATATGAGGTGTAGTGAGATTTTTCCAGTATGGTGTAATTATCACACTATCATTATTATTATGCCATTTGTGTACCTGCATGGTCCCACAGTATGCCAACATTTATATGTCTGACTTAGAACAGCGCTTCCTCAGCTCTTATCCCCTAGAACTCTTACTCTAATTGTGCTACACTGATGACCTCTTCATCATCTGGACCCGTGAGAAGGAGGCCCTTGAGGAATTCCACCAGGAGTTCAACAATTTGTTCCCCACCATCAACCTCAGCCTGGACCAGTCCACACAAGAGATTCACTTCCTGGACACTACAGTGCAAATAAGCAATGGTCACACAAACACTACCTATTCTGGAAGCCTACTGACTGCTATACTTACCTTCATGCCTTCAGCTTTCATCCAGAACACATCACACGATCCATTGTCTATAGCCAAGCCTTAAGATACAACTGCATTTGCTCCAACCCCTCAGACAGAGACAGAGGGCTTGGCTACACTCGAAACTTCAAAGTGCTGCCGCGGGAGCGCTGCCACAGCAGCGCTTTGAAGTGTGAGTGTGGTCTCAGCGCTGCACGTACTCCACCTCCTCATGGCGATTAGCTTGCAGCACTGGGAGCCGCGCTACCAGTGCTGCGGCACTGTTAACACTGGCGCTTTACAGTGCTGTATCTTGCAGCGCTTAGGGGGGTGTTTTTTTCACACCCCTGAGCGAGAAAGTTGCAGCACTGTAAAGCGCCAGTGTAGCCAAGGCCAGACACCTACAAGATCTCTATCAAGCATTCTTAAAACTACAATACCCACTTGGGGAAGTGAAGAAACAGATTGACAGAGCCAGAAGGGTATCTAGAAGTCACCTACTACAGGACAGACCCAACAAAGAAAGTAACAGAACACCAGTAGCCATCACCTACAACTTCCAACTAAAACCTCTCCAGATCATCATCAAGGACCTACAACCTATCCTGAAGGATGATCCCCCACTCTCACAGACTTTCAGAGAAAGGCCCATCCTCACTTACAGACAGCCCCCTACCCTGAAGCAAATACTCACCAGCAACTACACACCACACAACAGAAACACTAACCCAGGAACCAATTCCTTCAACAAACCCTGTTGCCAAATCAGTCCACATATCTATTCAAGGGACACCATCATAGGGCCTAGCCACATCAGCCACACCATCAGGGTAGCAGGATGGTTACCCACTCCAGTCCTGACAGGGTAGAAGTCAGCCTGGGAGAGAGCTAGGGACTAGGAGAAAAAGCCGAAGCAAATTGGGGAATGTGCTAGACCTGGGCCATGCACCAGTCAGGGCAGCTGGGGCTTATAAGAAGGCCAGGGCAGCCAGAAGCAGAGCAGAGTCTCTCCTCTAGCTGTGGAGGGAGACTGGCCTGGCTGCAGGGGAATATGAGGGTACCTGGGCATGAAGCAGGGCTGGGGAAGAGCCAAAGGAGCAGGGGAGCTCCAAGCTGGCTACTCCCCAGGCTGCAGGGCCTGGTCCCAGGCCCACAGAGGTACTGAGTGGTAGAAGAAGGCAGTAGGTCAAACCCTCTTGCCTGTGATGAGTGGTGTCTATACTGCAGTCTGCCCCAGTGAGTGAGCTAGGTGAGGACGGGCAGTAGCCCAGATTGAGGCAAGGTGGGGGTAGTGGGTGTGGGCCTACAGAGATTGTTGGGGTATTGCCAGGGGGCAGCACCCCAGAGAAAATGGGCACTGGGGTCTGGGGGGACATGGGGCCCAGTTGTGGCAGATCACCAGCCTGCAGAGGGCACTCTGGACTTGAAATTGAGCTAATTCCCTGAGGAGGTGCCACAGGGGTGAGTCTGCATGCTTACAGGCTCATTCATCTGCACATCTACAATGTGATATATACCATCATGTGTGAGCAATGTCCCTCTGCCATGTACATTGGCCAAACCAGACAGTCTCTATGCAAAAGAATAAATGGACATAAATCAGACATCAAGAATTGTAACATTCAAAAACCAGTAGGAGAGCACTTCAATCTCCCTGCAAAAAGAACAAGGCGTACTTGTGGCACCTTAGAAACTAACACGTTTATTTTGGCATAAGCTTTCGTGGGCTAAAACCCACTTCATCAGATGCATGCAGTGGAAAATATAGTAGGAAGATATATATACACAGAGAACATGAAAAAATGGGTGTTGCCATACCAACTATAATAAGACTAATCAATTAAGGTGGACTATTATCAGCAGGAGAAAAAAAATTGTAGTGATAATCAGGATGGCCCATTTCCAATAGTTGGCAAGAAGATGTGAATAACAGTAGGGGGAAAATTAGCATGGGGAAATAGGTTTTACTTTGTGTAATGACCCATCCACTCCCAGTCTTTATTTAAGCCTAATTTAATGGTGTTCAGTTTGCAAATTAATTCCAATTCTGCGGTTTCTTGTTGGAGTCTGTTTTTGAAGTTTTTTTGTTGGAGTATTGCGACTTTTAGGTCTGTAATTGAGAGACCAGGGAGGCTGAAGTGTTCTCTGACTGGTTTTTGAATGTTATCATTCTTGACATCTGATTTGTGTCCATTTATTCTTTTGCGTAGAGACTGTCTGGTTTGGCCAATGTACATGGCAGAGGGGCATTGCTGGCACATGATGGAATATATATCACATTGGTAGATGTGCAGGTGAACAAGCCTCCGATGGTGTAACTGATGTGATTATGTCCCTTGAATAGATATGTGGACAGAACTGGTAACAGGTTTTATTGCAAGGATAGGTTCCTGGACACTCAATAACAGACTTAGGAGTGGCCATTCTTCAACAAAAAAAAACTTCAAAAACAGACTTCAATGAGAAACTGCAGAACTGGAATTAATTTGCAAACTTCAAATTAGGCCTGACTAAAGACTGGGAGTGGCTGGGTCACTACAAAAAGTAATTTTCCCTCTGTTAAAAGTGACAAAGAGTCCTGTGGCACCTTATAGACTCTTTGTCGCTTTTTACAGATCCAGACTAACACGGCTACCCCTCTGATACTTTCCCTCTGTTGATATTCACGCCTTCTTTTCTGTTGTTAGGAATGGGCCACTTCCATCTTGACTGAATTGGCCTCATTAGCACTGACCCCTCCACTTGGTAAGGCAACTCCCATCTTTTCATGTGCTGTATTTTTATACCTGCCTACTGCATTTTCCACTCCATGCATTTGATGAAGTGGGTTATAGCTCATGAAAGTGTATGCCCAAATAAATTTGTTAGTTTCTAAGGTGCCACAAGGATTCCTCATTGCTTTTGCTGATATACACTAACATGGTTACCCCTCTGAAACCTCTCTGATTCCTTTTTCCTAGTTAATAAACCTTTAGATAGTTTATTACAGGATTGTCTACAGGTATTGTCTTTGGTGTAGGATCTAGAGCACCAATTGATCTTTGGTAAGTGACTGGTCTCTTGGGACTGGAAGCAACCTGATGTGGTGTGATTTTTTGTATAAATGACCATTATCACTATGTCTAGTTTGTCTGGGTGGCAAGATAGAGTGGAAAGTCTAAGAGGACTGTCTGTGACTTCATGGTAAAAACTAGCATAGGAGTTCACATTTGTTACAGGCTTGGTAAAATCTAATTACAGTACACAGCACCAGTTTGGGGCATCTTCCCTGTTTTTGACAGTCTATCCTGAAGTAGGCACTCATAGTTGTGAGCCTCTCTTGACAGTGTGGCACATGTACTTTTGGATCATTATCAAGACAAACTACTAGTTACATAGATTGGATCTGAGATTTGGGCACAGATTTTCTTCAGCATCACTTAGGAAACTTTGAAACGTATTTTACCGATAAATTATGTTCACTGATTCCAAATATTTAGTGGAACATAACAAAGCATACATATGTGTTTGTTATGTACATGCATGCACACACAATTGCTTTTTAATAATTTTGACCTTAATTCATTTTGTTTAACCAGACTTCCTTGCCTCACTGTCCTTTTTGACTATCTACTTTACTCAGATGTAAAATTTTACTATAGATATTATTGTTTTTTGAAAATTAAAAAGCAAGGAGATGAAAAATATACTTAATCTTTCCATGCCTATTGTATTATATCATCTGTAATAAGGATGGTATTATTAAAACACTATTAAAACTAACACTTGATTGAACATATAGTTATCAAAGTATATATAAATATATATTATAACTTTAAAAAAATTATTTACCTCCTCCGCATACAGCATCACAGTCCTCCCAGCCTGAGTGCGTCCACATAAAAAGAGGTTCAGGTACTTTTGAGCTCTGATTCTCAGAAAGAGGGTCCAGTGGAATAGTGTATTCATAATGCAGACCGTAATTCTGGTCATGAAAAAGCAGCACCTGCAACATACATAGAATGAAGATTCATGTTCACAGACATTGCTGAAGTCATATTATGACCAGAGAAAGAAATTAAATAGAGTAGTAAAGGAAGAATGAACACTACATCGCTCATGTGCACTTTCTCTGTTGGTACAGAGCTGCATTCTGGTCTTAGAGGAAACCATCACAGTCTTCTTGACTTTAAGTATTATGCTACTATGACCTAAAAAAAGGAAATGGACAGAGTATTTAAGCAGAATAGATGAAGGGATGTGCACAAAACTCACTAGGACAGGAGCAAAAATTGAGGCTGACTTTCTCAGATTAGAATTTTCTGTAGGAAGGGGTGGTTGGATAGTTTAGAAACTGACCATGTTAAGGCAGCCATATTGTTAACTCATTGTTCAATGTACATAGAAACCATATAACTTTTTCTCCAAATATGTTTCTTTACTATAATGATTGTCACTAGCAGCACACTGCAATTGTTGAACATATAATACAGTCAATGTCAAGTTATTGGTACTTATAAATCATTTAAATTTGGCCTAAATTCTTGTTAAAAAGGAACGTGTGACTTAGTTTTAGAGATGTGTACATGTTTATGATGGCAGGAGAATTTTGTTCCCCAGAAATAACCTATAGCAGAAGCATACTGTGGCTTCTTCTGGCTCATTGAATAAAAGTGATTTTCAGAAATAAATTTGGCTCACAAACCAATTTTTGTTTCACAGTTACAGACAAATATTTTGAACACCTCTGTCCCACCAGTGTAGTGAGAGAATGTCATCACACAAGATCTGATTCTAGTTAACCCATTGGTAAAGGATGGATTACAACTTCAGGTTTCTGCATGAAAGAATACTAGATGATATTACTCACAAGGAGGATATAGTTTTTGGAGGATATCAGGTTTTAATTTTATTTTTGGAGGGATCTCTCTCCCCAGATTCTTGCATTTGGAGGATTTTAAAATGTTGAGTATTCTCCCATCATCACTCTGAGAATCACCATACTCTCTCTCCCTCTTCCAGTTGAATCACCATTATTATCAACTTCACCTCTCCTCCATTTCAGTAGGTGACCACCACAGCCCACTGCTCCTACAATGTGAAGTCTCCTATAATGTTTGTCACACAAAAGATTTCATCTCAATTATGGCTTCTAGCTATCTCACATTAGAAAAAACTGTCAAGCTATTTGGATTGCTAAACAATTCCAGAAACATAAAACACCAACCTCACCACCATGCTATTTCATATAAAACAGGTAAAAAATATAATCCATATTGTCATACCAGAAGATGTAAAGGTGATGTTGTGGGACCTTTGGCAGAGATTTTCTCCCAGAGACCTCTCCGAACATAATGGACAGTAGTCCCAGCAATATTGAATGTTCCTGAATGTTCTATCTTCCAGTCACTATTAATGGACTGTTTGCTGGCATCTCGAAGAGCTGTGGAAATATTAAAAAATGATGTGAAAGAGAACTATACTGTAATACTTTATGGCGTCTTCATATTGTGCTGTCAGTATAATTTACAAGTTTGTGGAATCACAGGATCCAATTCACAAAGCTATTGGTCATTCATAACCTACATAAATAAACTTCAACAACAGCACATTCTAGATTTACTTTCTGGCAAGGAAACATGACAAAAAACATATGTCTGCCATTATTTGGATTCTTCTGAATTTAGGACAGTTTTATTGGCCTGATTACAAGGACTAACGGCCTGTAGCATTATTCAATAACTTGATTAAAACACAGGTCAGTCTGGTCTATACAAGTTCTTTGCCCCCAATATGGTAATTTTTATGAATGGACAAGACCTAAGGAATAAGGGGGACAAATGGAATGCTTCAGAAATCACAGAGCACTTCTCTGGGTCAGTGCAGATTAAGATTTAGAATCCTCCTGCTTTCAAATCCTTTTCTTTTTGACTAGTAGACCCCATTGCTTACTAACTGAAAATATGGAAATACTGTAATTGTCCCAGACAGGCTACATTTATGCACTATATTTCTGTTTTTTTTTAAAAATGACTTTTCTATATAGGCACAATTTGATATTTCAAGCCAGGAATACCTTTTTGGGGGGAGGGCTCTTTCCCCCTTTTGGCTTCATTGTAAGCACTGATTAGACTAAATAAGATACACTTCAAGGAATTGAGGATAAACGATTTTGTATCATTTTTGATACATGAATTCAGTATTTTTTTCTCCTGTGAAAAGTCTGTAATTCTTGAAAGAATCAAGCTCTTGAATAGCCATGTGAAGTAAAGTATACTCAAAGTCACCTTGTGGCAAGAAGTTTTACACATTCCCCATTTAAATTGGATGTTTGGCTTCAGAATTATGTGAAAGAACCTCAACACCTTAGTTCGTGCCCAGAATTTCTTTTAGAGTTGTACATTAATGTGAGTCATTCCTGGTGATCAACTTCTCTCCTATTTATATTTATACTGTTATGTTATGTTTCTATGGGAAACAATGGCAATAGGACCATCGACTGGCAGGAACACAATTGCATTATTCACCAATAATGTGTGCCACTACAGCACTGTACAATAAATAGTAAGACTATAAAATCCATTAATGCTGTAAAATATTCCTGTACTAAAAATAACCAGTGATTTTATAAGTTTCAAAAATTGGCCTTTTAGGTTTAACAATTCAACTGTTTAAAGTTAATTAAGTTCCATTTAGCAGTTGGTAGTCAATTCCAAATCCTCTCCCCAGCACACAACCAACATAAATGGGCTAAAAACTGGGAAGGTCTGCAAGGGTCAGAGAGGGTAAGATGGAATGGAATCCTCTCCCTGATCAACAGAGGAGCTGCTATGCAGCCATATGACTTTAACAGCCTCTTCAGGTTTTGTACCCAGTCAATCATAGAAAAGAGGGGGTTTGGCTGCCGAAGTAACATAACTGTGGATCCACCTAGGCAACCCCTGTCCCATCGCCAAAACACTCCATGTTGGCACATAAGGTGTGCAGAGGGTGCAGATCTCTGAACAGGCCTCCCATGTAACAGAAACGTTCTGGTTCTTTTTGTATTCTTGTCACATCTGAGGGCCCATACTTGAGCTGCAGAATTTGACTCAAAGAAAGGAAAGGTGGTCCTGTGATTAAAGCTCAGGACTGAGAATCAGGAGATTTAAGTTCTATTCTTGGCTCTGCCAGAGCCTATTTCACCTTGGGCAAGTTTATCTAGATACTACACTTGATCCAAGCTCATAGTCCTAGTCCTAATTACTCCAACTATTTTCATTCTAACTCTGACAATTGCAATCTTGATCCTCTCAAGTCCATTCAAAATGTTATTGCTAAAGTAATTTCCTTGGCTCATTGGTCTATGTCTTTCATTTCTTTGTATCCCTATATAAGGCCTTTCATAGTTTAATTCTGTCTTACCTATCAGTGCTAATATGTAATAAGCCTCTATTCTACCAACAGTGTCAACCTTCATCCCCATGCATGGGAAATATTCCTTATTAATGTCCATAAAGTCAATACATTATTCTCCTTTAAATCTTTTTAAAACTCATCTATGCCACGAGACTTGCAAAAAAAAACTGGCTAGACAGTTGGTATGCTGAGACTTCTGCTTAATATGCTAATCATGATGGCTCTATTTACCTTTCCCTCATCATTTGTTTCTGATCACCCAATCTCAAAAGTTATAAAGCAGAAATATAAGGGATCCAAAGGTGGATGATGAAAATGACTAGTCATGGAAAGACTTTCATATGAGAAAAGACTGGTCTGCTTGATTTAGAAAGAAGATAACTGTGGTATACAGAATAATGAATAACATTGAGAAGGTAAATTAAGTACTCCCATTTACTCTCTCTTATAATACAAGAACAAGTGGCAATCAATTTAATACTGATCAAAGAAAAAAAATTAAACAGTATGTGTCTGACCTGTGGGAACAGGTTACCACTACCATTAAGACTAAAAAGGTTAATTAAACATTGTGTGGCCAATGAGAATACATAAATATTCATACTTCAGACTACACAACCATCACTAACTGGTAGGGAATAAGAAGAAACTTCACCCATCCATTATTTTCCACTGTGTAGTTTCATGCATGTTCCTGTGAAGCATCTGATATAAGTCACTGTTAAATCAGATTCTGGATAATCTGGTATGGTAATTCCTATGCTCCAAATTTCTCTCTTGTACCTATTTTTTCTCGGGCTTACGTATATGAACATTTAGTTCACAGCAAGTTGTGGTGTAAATCATCGTCACATTAGCCTGCTGCGCACTAACTGTCCATAGTGCCATTTGCTCTACCCTACTTTGAAATGGGAGTAGATTAAAGCTTGCTAGGGAACTGAGAGCAGGGTCCACAAAGACAGTTAGCATGTGGCAGGCTAGTGTGAGGTAGATTTTATCACCCCAGCTTGCTGCAAACTAAGTATTCATACAGACAAGCACCCAGTCTGTAAAATGGGAATTCCTACTTCACAGCAGTTTTATGAAGCTCATTTAATTTCATTTTGTAAAGCCCATGAAATAAATGGAAAGAGAGTGCCACTGCACTACAATAATGGAAAGTATAATTTACTACTTTTCATTACTACGTAAACATATTTACAGAATCTGTTTGCAGTACCTCGTTAAAGTTAAATACTAAGAGTAATCTGCAAAGGTTATTTTATTTCAGTTATTTTCTTCACCAATCTTTCCCTAGGGTTAATTGAGCATCCAACACATGCATATCTAAACATATGTCAGATCCTGTGACATTCTCCTCAGTGCCTTTTCCTGATCAATCTGATGCCACAGAATGCACTATTCTGTAATACAGATCAAAAGCTAGCCTGTACCAAAAGAGGGACAGCTAAATTTCATTTACTTAATAACTGAGGAATGTGGTACATTTGCTGGATTTATGTACTGTAATGGTGAGTTCTCTCTCTTCATGTGGACACTACTGAAATAGCAGCTTTGTTCTGATATTTTTATTTTTGATTAAGTGGAAATTGCCAATTTTTGTAGAGAAAGGATAAAAGATTTTAAGAAAAAGGGGATTGAGTTCAAATGAGGGGGGAGTTCACATTTTTGTGAATTCTGAATTGATGGGCGGTATAGCTTGTGTGCAAAGAGGGAACAAAACTTGGTGAGCCACCACATGTAAAATTTCATAATGTAATTTTGACCATTTACTACTTTTCTAGGAACAGTTACCAGTGACCAAAATAGTGTAAAAAATAAAAAATCATAAACCCCTAAAAGTGTACATTCTACCTTTAGTTTTTTTTAAGTAAGCCACTGTTTCACATTTTCAAAGCCAATTACAAAACCTCAAGCACCTTCGAAAATTTCAGCTTAATGGTGTGTAAAAGGCAAAATTATGTTACAACCTTATATTTGGAGCCACTATCAGTGCCTCTAGAATTAGATATAATTTGACATAATGTACCAATATTAGTGTTATTTCTATTTAAATGTACTTTTGCAACCACATTTTTCAATTTTTTATTAACCAACAATGGGACATTTAAAATATTGGAAGTAATATATTCAGTACTCCTTTAGTGCTAAATAATGAATATCATAGTTTAATTGATAAATATCTTTGATTATGTGAAGAAATTTACCTTAGACATTAAATTACTTTTATATAGAGATATTATCAGTTGAATAACCTAAACTCCCCATCATCTCTCAAATAACTGAGGGTGACCTTTGATATTCTCTCTCTGTAGGAAGCTCTCCTATTAGTTGCTTGTCCCTTGATTTATGTCAGGCCACTGTTGTGAGCATAAGGAAATCAAAGAAGAATAGTTATCAGGACCACACAACTTCTTTGCAATAGTTTGATTAGGTATATCGCAGCATGCACAGTGTCAAAAAAAGAATCCCCCTTCCCCAAATGAAGAATTTCAGAAAAACGTTCACAGTTTTTACAAAATCACATACTTCAATAATTAAACAATTAATTAAAAGCTATGCAGGGCAGTAGTTAGAATGTGCCTGAGAAATATTTCCAATAAGATGTGTAATAAAAAGGGAAAGATATAATATGGAGGTAATCCTGTATAATAGGAATAGTACAGAAAACAAAAAATGACAGTTTATATTGATCATCAGGTTTTCCTAATACTGAAGAGAATATACTTTTATTTTCCCCTTTTAAAATACAAATAAAGAATTTAGATATTTGTGATTCAATGTTTATTAATGTTTTTTTGGTATAACTGATGTGATTCTAAATATATATCCTGAATGTGTGTGTGAATATTACATACACTCATGTGGGTAAAGAACAAGTCTATGGGGGCCTTTTTTTTTTTTTTTTTTAAATAGTAATAACTATCAAAGCACTGGGTATTTCCTGAGGATTACTGATGGGCAGGAAGGAGATGATGGCACCTCAGCAGAACCTCAGGCAGTTAACCTTAACAGTTCATTAATCCTCAGGAAATGCCATGTGCCAAGGTCATCAAGGTTACTACAAAATGAAACCAAGGAGACAGGGTGTTGGGATTTTAATGGATGATACAACTTTAACTAACTTACGTAAAGCAATCTGCATGTATTCTCTCCCAACAGTTTCTGCAAATAATAAGGAGACCATCACTATTCAACAAGGCATATGCTTAAATCTCATTGAAGTCAGTAGGACTTAAGCATATGCGTAAAGTTAAATATGTACTTAACTGCTTTGCTGAATAGCAACGTGATTTGAGTGTTTTAATTTGTGTAACTGTTTTCACACATATATGTTTAAATCTTTAGCACTGTGGATAAATTTTCACATATTCTGTCACTTCCATTTTGTACCTACTCTGACAATAAAGCTGATGAATCCTCTAAGTACGCAAGACAATTTCTCAAGAATAGTAACTTAGTAGCATTTATCAAAGAGAGGGTTGTTGTACAATTCTTCTAAGTGGAAGGACCAGATTTAAAAAAAATAAAAATAAAAAAATAAAAGAGTCCAGAGGCCCATATTAAAGTATGTATGTGCAAAAATGTATACCTAATGTTTGTGTATATACTGTAGTTACGTTTGTGTGTGCTATCTAGATACATGGATCAGCAAATGGCTAATTACATGTCTAACTAGCCATTTCTGTTTAATTACCCATTTTGCATGGATAGTCTTTGAAACTGAGAATGCAAATATAGGTGCATAATTGTTCTCACATTTTTGTGCTTTGCTCTTGTATTTAGACCTCCTCCTTTAAAAATGAAAACAACACATAAGCAAGATATAACGTGGGTCTTTTCTGAACAGAGGTATCGGATTTAGCTTTCATGAATGAGAAGGAATAACTAACATATTCATTTCACAATTTACTGCTTTGGCAAGGTGAGAATTCTATAAATGTTTTCACCAAGTTTAAACAAATATCAGTTGAGCATGATAGATTGTCATATCCTTAATACTGGGTGTTTTCTGAAATGCGTTGATCAATTGCTACCAGTCCTACCTATTTCGCATACACAAAACATTGGACTGGAAGTCTAAGATCTGACTGTGACTTTTTCTTCTCTAATATTTGAATGAACTGAAAAGGACTGTTACAGACAGTAAATTCCACAGAGTCTTCTTTGTTACTAAATTAAAACAAAATAAAACCACATAATCTTCTCTTAATGAAAAAAAATGTAAATCCACATAGTTTTTTTTAATTTGGCAGCGTTAGTTTCTATCATTATAAATCACAAAATTCATGAAATAAAGTACTAACAACTACCAAGGATATAAACCATTAGCAAATTCTAAAAATCATATGATTACTTTATACTGGTATAAAATTAGCTCCAAAACTGCTACATATTAACCATATTATATGAATTTTTAAGTACAGGGAAGTTGGAGGGAAATATGCTTGGTCTTAATACACAAAGTTGTACAAATTCTTGTTGATAAAGACCAGATCCTCAGATGGTGTAAATTGACTTCAACTGAGCTATGATAATTTAGACAAGTTGAGGATATGGCCCAAGATATTTAAAAGCATTGTCAGAGATGATATTTAAAACTGTGTGTGCTTTGACAGACTACATAAAAGGACCATATGACACATTTTTTTCCTCAGGAAGCATATTCCATAACGGAAACCACATGCAGCACAATTATGCATTAGATGCCTCGAAATGGAACTGGTGATTACAAATTTGTGTAGCATTAAATTCTCAGGACTCCAAAAGGTTTACATCTTTGAAAGAGAATGACTGTATATCTGAGAAGTCAAGAGTAATCCACTTCTGTGCTACATATGAAAATAACTGTATTTTTTCCTTCTAACATCCGTTTAGCAGGATACCAGAAGGTAAGGAGATGATTATAGTTGTTAGACTATAAAAGAATTCTTATATTCCATTATCCATTCTTATTAAATCTTAAATCTTATTAAAATTAAATTATGGCAATGGGTTATATCATGTCATTATATAATACTGTCACAAAAATGAGAATTCTATTGTGAAAGTCTAATATATTCTTTATTAAAAACATACTGTAAACTACCTTTTTTACCCCATATTAATGAGGTTTTAAACAAAAAGTCATTGTAATGCCAGCCTGTTAAATTTGAAAACTGAGGAAAGGACAAAGCACAGCATTACTGTACAACAATTCAGCTAATACACAAAACCCTGAATTTCTCATAACTTATTCTTATGATAGAGATTGTAAAGCAAGAGAAAATTAATCAAGTCTCCTGGCAACAGTGTTAACATGATGAGAAATAAAACAAATGTTAATCTACTCCTTAGACAGAAATCTCAAATTTCTTCTTGAATATGGTGTTTTAATTCTAAAATTAATTGGATTTCAGATGGCTGGAAACGTTATTAATTAAACATCTCTGTTTTCTTTCTTTTTGTCATTGAGTACAATTTCTATCCACCCATATGATCTTAAGAATGATGTACTGAAGAAGGATCATTATTGCCATTTTGACCATGTAATGTATCTAGGGCTGACTAGCTAATATGTGATCTTTCACAGGTAACAGAGATTCTGTAAATCTTTTGAGTCTGTGCAGGACATAGTCACAGTGTGGCTGGGAGTGCAAACACTGTCTCACTCCCATCTAGGAATTTAGCCCCCCAAAGGGGTGAGAAGAGAGAGAGAGAGTGTGAGGGTCGGACCATGGCAGAGCTGCCCAACTGCACAGAGGATCATGTGTTGCACCCTCTTCTCTCCTAGGATGGTAGAGTTGCTGCCAATGACTCTTATCTTCGCTGTAGGGCTCATGAACAATTCTGGCACAATCAGTCAGAATTCCTCCTGAGAGTTGCTGCTGTAGAACAGCCAGCCTCTCTATTTACTAATGTGGACTGTGGTTAAAGGCACAATTTAGCCAATACAATTGCAGGACCCAGGTCACAGTGCTTCTGCTCCCCACTACTTGTGAAGATGAAAGAACAGTTCTGATCACCCCCATAATGAATTTACACTAGTACAATAAGGGCCAAATGTTCCAACAGTCTTAACCTGGCTTCTGCTTTGGAAGTGTATGTTTTTGCAGCCATATTGCATACCTCTCTACAGCATTTATAGAGGTTATTTTCTGAAAAATTGGCTCTGAATATGTAAAGTTGACACAGTTTGTTGTTAGGGCGAGAAATTAAGAAAATAAAGCATTCAACATTGTAAAAATAGCATAAAGAAACTTATAAAATTAAAAAAAGAAATGAGAATAGTTAAATCGTTTATAGGATTTGTGATAGGGAATGCTGGATGTAGCTAAGGATGTATCAATATGCATAACAACTGCCATTTTTCAGTCACAGAGTTTTCTGCAAAATGATCTTTTTGAGCTGAAATTTTCATTCTTGGTCTCAAACTTTGGAATTCTTTTCATTCTGCTCAGACTCTTAAACTACTCTCAGAACTGTTGCAACCAAGCAACTTAAGAAAAGTTTAAAGGAAATTCCTTCCCGCAGTAAGAACATATGATTTTCACTTGAACAATATTATTCAAGTCCTTTTCCTGCTCCTCAATAATTCAAAAATGGCTTAACAAATGCCTTTCAAATATAACAATAGCTGAACCTCAACAAGGTTGAGTTGCTTTGTTGAGTTCTTAAAAAATTAAAAGTAAAATGACAAGTAACTAAGAATTAGTGACCAACCCCGATAAGGAGCACATTTCCAAAGATTTGTATCATGTCTAAGGATGCCCCTTATGATACTTTGTGATGTTATGAAGTGACACGAAAAAAATGTATATATTTCTTGTTGAGCCTAACCAAAGTATTGGTTAGAAGAAGAGTTGGATGCTTCTCACAAATGAGTTTGATTCCTCCAAGTCAAACAGAAGCATAGATTCCTCACTCAAGTTCTGACTATTCTGTATGTGACCTGAGTGTCCCAGGTGGGTATGGGCCAGATTTTTAAAGCTATTTAGGTGATGCAGCACTCAACATTGCAACGTTTAACTGATTTAGGAGCCTAAATCTTATTTTTCAAAAGTGATTTAGGCACTTACGAGTCTAAGGGCTGGTCTACACTGAAAAGTTAGGTCAACTCAGCTATATTGCTCAGGGGTCACCTTGAGCAACACAGCTGAGCCTATTTTACCCCTGATGAAGACAGCACTATGTCGATTGGGACAGTACCCAGTCTCTCATTATTAGAGTGTGCTACAAGAAGTTTGGACAAGATGAAATGGACTAAACGATGAAGCTGAGTGGTTCATATGTAATAGGAACTAGGGAAGTAAATACACTCAAGTTTACTAAATATCTGAGGTATGTTTGGTTTTCAACTTGCATTATTTAAAAATGAATACGTATTACTCTTAAAAAACAAAAATACCCTAGAAAACTTACCACTAAACGGAGGTTATCAATTTGAGATTCTGTTGTACGTGCTGACATCATTTCCAAAACCCCACCAAAAGAACGATCAGTGTATTTACACAACAGAGAAATCCAAAATACTGAACTTTTTCAGATATTTTAACAGAGCAGGAGCAGCTCTCATGATAACTTGAAAGCAAACCTTTGAACTCCAGGGCTGCTATTATTAAGATTTATTATCTTAATTTGGTTTCACTTTCCATGAAAACAGTGAGATTAATCAGATAAAACCTTTTTTATAGGTTAATTATGCTTATACAAAGATCAAACCAAAGACTTTTCATTTCATTGCACTATTAATTCTTACTGGTTCTGTTTCTCAGTTTAAACTGAAAACATGGAACAGAACAGCAACAACTGTAATTTTTCAGGAATCTATTAAAAAGCAAACACACAATTGTCATTCCCCTGAGGCTCAGTTCCTTTAAAGGGCCTTTCCACAAAATTCACTTTTTTTCATATTCTCTGTGGTTCCCTTCTTAGTCAGACATACCAACAGTAGCTGTGAGCTACTTAGTCAGACATACCTAAGTAGCTGTGAGCTGGTTTTTCTTCCACAACTTTGATTCTTCTTGCTCCTGCAGGTATCACCAAAGCTTCAATGTAACCTAAGCATGCGATCAAATGTTGTAAGTTAAATACAAAACTATAGAACAGTAGAATTTGCATTTTTTAACCCGCTATTTGTTTAAATCTAATATTTTATCATATTTTCCAGGATGTCCTGTCATAAACAGCCTTTACAAAGATAGCGTGTACTGTGAACGTCCAAAAATAAGTTCACATAAAGGGTATGTTCCATGGTCATTGTGATTGACTGCTATGAATGCTAATAGGAGATGCCCATATAGAGCTAGAACATCAAAGCTGTTGAACACTTACAACTCTCATTGACTTCACGGGCCCTGATACAGCAAAATATTACTTTAACATGAGCTTTATTTTAGGTTTGTGAGTAGTCATAGACTGTCTGGGAGTCAAGGGTGCTCAACACTTCATGGAATCAGGCCCATAAACAAGGAGAAAATATATCCCTCTGTGTCTTTAATTAGCACTCCTATATGAAATAAAATACTTCAAAGATAAATTTCACAAGGCTTATTCTCTCTCCACTTCATGAGATAAGGAGATGGAACTGCTAGGTTTCCTGACGGCCCCATTAAAAACTCTGAAACATTGAAAACACACAATTATCCATGTGATGTGCTATATATAACATATACTATGATCTATAGCCAAATGAACACAATCAAGCTGATATTCCTTCAAAAAGTTCTGGGGGCAGAAACCACATGGATGAAGTTGGCTCCAGATAAATGGAGTGCTCTATCATGATGGGCACTTGACGCCCATGATGGAATTCCAACATTATGTGGCATGTATAATTTTGATGTTGAAGGGTATAGTTGTGTTTATTTTAGATAAAATGTGGTTTACAGGGTGCTTATGCATAGGGAAGCATGCTGTGGCTCACTGACCTAGGAACATTCTGGAGAAGGCCACGGGGAGGGGTGTGAGCTCAGCATGTGGACTGGAGAACTATAAGCATGTGATAAACAAACCCATATATGGGTTTGTTTAACTCTGATTGGTTAGAAGTTCATATTATGTAAATTGTTATATAACTTGTTATATAAGCACCATGTGCTATAAAGTAGCAAGGGGAGGGGCTCCTGGCTGGAGGGACTCTGCCTGATTCTTGGTACCAGGGGCTCTCTTTTGTGCACATGTTGAATAAAGCTTTATTGAATTGAATTGAATCGCATTGGATCGAAGTCCCCTGATTCTACCCAGCATCAGACTCACTGGGAACCCCCAAATCCCAACAATGTTCTGGTTTTAAAGAATTAACAAATAAAATACATTGAATGTGGTTTCTAGATCTCCTGTGTTCCTTTACCATACTCAACCCTTATTCTGACATAGATCTGAGCTTACAATTGTGCGTATTAATAACTTGGTGAACTTTTAAGTTATTTTTTTCAGTTAATAAGAAAGTAGGATTTGTTAAAATGTTGCATAGTCAGCTGCTTTAAATTAAAAAAAATGGTTAAAAGGCAGTGCAGGGAACTAGGTATTGGTGCAAAGCTATATCTAATCAGAAATTTTATTTATGAAACAAGACTTTAAAAACTCCTAGACAGACCTCACAGAATAGATGACTTTTCATTTTGTAAATGTGGTTGTCATATGAAATTATATTACTGAGTATTGACATCATTGTGCCTGATATCCTATAGCTGAAATGCAATTATCTCATTTAAAGTAGTATATTTTTTAAAAATTGTTAAAAGTTAATTAATTAAAATTTCAGGTTCCAAAGTTAGAAAATATCTCTTCATATAATCATGCTTAAAAGTTGATTAGTACTGCTTCATGATATTCCTAACCTAAAATCCTGCAATATATTTGGATATTTATCTGTTATAAATGCGAGTCGACAGATTTTGACTGATGTGGTCAGCTACCTTTTCTATAGCTTTGTAGATTCAAACTTTGATCTGTAACTGAACTTAGCAACTCTTTCTTTATATGTTTGTAGTCTTCAGACTTGTGTTTCAGTTTTCCCTGTCCTACATTACCTCCAGCCTCAGAAAGGGCTAAATTCAAGTATCTGAAGGCTGTGTCCAATTTTCTTTTCTAAAACACTGCTTAGTTTAGTCTAGATTGCACTGAAATCTCTCTATTTTTCAAACATATACTTACAGTCTGCTTCTCATTATACTATCTTGTGCAAAATAATTTACTCGCTATCTTGAAATTTTGCAAATTTCTTTAGAAAGAAGCAGAAATCATAACTACACACAAACATTTCACAGCTGAAATAATGATCTGTCAAATGCATGTTCAGATAAAGGATTGTTCCAAATGTGTTTGCTTCTAGACGCAGCAAAAGGTGAACAACCTTATGGCTTTAGGCCCCAATTCTGCAAACACTTATGTGCATAAGTCATCCCATTCAGCTCAATGGAAACACTGACATATGAGAGTCAGATCAGCCCTTAGCTGCTAAAACATTTCAGAAATGCCATTCAGATTTATTATTCACAATTTTATACTCATGTTATTACACTTTATAAGAATTTTTCCTTGGACATTTGTCCTTCATATTCTTTATTTCTTCTTTTGGTTAAAGACTTTGATGTAAGTGATGTATAGTAATCTGGATAACATTTATTCTCAAGAATGGTAAACAAATGCAGGTACTGAAGTGGGGGTTACTAAATACTTGTTTCTATCTGTCAAAAACAGCGTCTTCTATAAAATAGTGTCCTTCATACTGGGGGAAACACTATTTTATACAACTGCAGCCAATGCAAATTAGATAATTCCTTCTCTATTGTAATTTAATAAATACATAACAGACAGCATCATTTTACAATTTCTTCATTAGAAAATTTTCATGTGAATTCTCCACTCACATCTCAATTACTGCATATCATAATCAAACAACAATCAATAGCTTCACAGAAGTTTTCTGCAGCTCTCTGAACATAGTTCTCAAGAACTTAACTGTTAAGCAAAAATGAAGCATAGTTCTTGACACACAATTCCATCAAAACACTGCATGGTTTCTTAAGTAAAAAATACGCAGTTATACCTGCTCCTCTGGTATGGTTAAAATCGCCTTTAATAACTTTGCATGATTTTCCATTACCATTGCAGACACCACAATGATCTTCTCGTGCCAGAGATCCTAATATTCCATCACAGCCAAATTTCTGTGGAGAAAAATAAACCTATCATTGTAATTAAGTGTAGGATTGTGTGTTTAGACTGGTGCAGTGCTGTCCCATCACAGGGAGAGCACCACAAGGCATTCCAGATGACAACTTGCCTCCCCCCTTTAGAGGGCATATGCAACTTATTAACAAGCCACCACCTCACTCATGTGGCTGACCAGTTCTGTTGGCTGGTGTATATAGGATGGAGCCATGTCCCAGACCCTTCCTTGCTCTGCCCCTTCCCCTTTGTGGCACCGTGCACTCTTGGGGGTGGTCAGGACAGCACAATCCCTCTGTTCACCTGATCACAGAGTCAGTAGCTTTATCTGGTGCTTACACTGGCTGTGCAAAGCAGGGAAGGTTCTTTGGGCTCCTCTGTATACGCACCCACACAAGGGTCAGGCACAATCTGACACCAAATATTTTACTGTGCTAGTTACTATATTAAAATAAATGTGAATGTGTTTGGAACTTGTATTATGTACTTGGAAATGTAACCTTTACTGATGTTTTATTGAAAGGCTATCAACACAAACACTAACCTTAAAACAAGAAACATTTATTCTAGCAGTACACAAATTACTTTGCTATGCTTATTTCTATTCATAAACATCATTGCTAATTTGATGATAAAAAACAGATTACACTGAATACCATATGTGGTTCTTATATAAAAAGTCTAGAGATCCCAGGGTAATCAGAATGAACTGTATTCTTATAGGTGCACTCATCCAATGAAACCAATAAAACCACCACTCCTCCTCATAAATCATCAAGGCCAGGGAAGAATAACCATAAAAAGAGAAATTACTGTGAACTGAAATCTGTTCATGTTCAATTACATGATAACTGTAATTGCATTTCTCCATCAGAGTTCTTTTAAATTAAAGACAGGAAAGTAACAGATCAGGATTTTCAGATGAGAATTGTATGCCTATTTCCTATTACCACATATCTAGACTAGGATAACACGGACATTTTTAAAGTGTATAAGTTAAAGTGTTTGAATTAACATGTTAGCTGGTTAAGACGAAACCTACACATTAAAATACAACTTGCCTCATTTACAACAGGGTTTTATAATGTGTTGATTAAAACTTTTAACTAATACTTTTAAAAAATCTCTTTTTATCCTAACTTAGGCATACCCTGATGTGGCAGGGTTTAGAGGATGCCTGTGCAAAGATCTCACACACTGCAATAAAGACAATGACTGAGTGGTGTAGGGCTACACACTATTGAATTAGGAAGGAGTCAAAAAGAAACCTGTGGGACTAAAAAGAAGGGAGGAGGATGAAGGACCACCAAACAAGACAAAGAAAGAGCAGCTAGAGAGATACGGATTTGCACATACCAAATGAAACTTTAAGGCAATTTATGGCATAAACTTTTAGTAACATGCACAGAATTAGTATTAAGCTTCTATTATACATGATTCAGGCCCCTGGGTTGTCATTTACCTTGACCTGTAATTCTATATTTCTGGAAATCAGGCTGAACTAAATATACACACACACTCTACATCAGTGTTTTCCATGCTTCTGAAAGATAAACCCCTCTTCAAGAAAATGAAATCAATCATCCACTGCCTCACTCCCACTAAATGTTGTTAAGATCTGCTCATCTGAATGTATACATTTTTTGTGCTGTCTTTCCCCCCGACCCCAGCTAGTCCTTCAGGTGCTGCTCCACATAATGTATTGTAATAAGTGAAATGAATTTAAAATGTTACATTTTTATATAGACATAAGAGAAAGACAGTGACCCAGCTCTGGACATTTCTTATGCAATATTATAAAAGAATTAACATGTACGTACAGTATGACAAAAGTTGAGTCTAAAGGATTGATTTATACCTGGCATCTACCATTTGCGCAGATATCTAATCCATGCTGACCACAAGAAGTCCCATCCATCACCTTTTCTGTTAGAAGAATAGGTTGATCCTTTCCAACAGGGGAACAATACAATGCACAAGGCTTTTCTGTAATAGAAATTGATGAAAAAAAATGCCAAGTTAGTAAAACGGATTTAATAAAAGTAAAATTCTTCCAAACCGAAGTTTTTAGTGGTGGTGCCCAGCTTTCTTAATTATATTAATCGACATTAATTATAACAAAAGCTTATTTCATTTTATTTAAGGCAAATGAAAAAAAGATACTGAATCTTTCTTCTACGGCTCCTCTTCTTGTTAGAAAACAACTGTATTAAAATCTTCAGTCTACATAATATACATTATGTTGACTGCTAGAATTAGAAGAATATGCGCATTTTAGCTGTCTAATATTTTGATTGTAAGAGGAGATTACTTACTTGTGTCTTGAGGTTCTTCAAGATGTGTGGTCCCTATTTGTATTCCAAACGTGAGTGCGCATGCACGCCATGCGCTGGATCAGAAAGTTTTCAGCAGCAGTGTCTGTTGTCTGCCCGGGCACCTTACTTTGTAACATGCTCCAGAAGAGGTTATAAGAGATTGTGTGGGATGATGCGCCCTCAATCTCCCTCTTATCACTGAATAGAGAGTCCACAGCAGAGGGGATGGTGGGCGAGTACTGGAATACAAATAGAGACTACACATCTCAAAAAACCTCCAGTTACAAGTAACTCTTCTTCTTCTTCAAGCGATGGTCCCTAAATGTATTCCAAACTCGGGTGAGTATGAAACAGTGATCAGCTTAGAGGTGGGTGTGAGGACATGGTAGGTAAGGCTGACTGCAGGACGGCATGTCCCATGGTTGTGTCTGCCCCCTGGTTGATGGTGTAGTGTGCTATGAAGGTGTGGATGGAGCACCAGGTTGCCGCATGACAGATCTCATGCCAGGGGACGTCTGCCAGGGAGACAGCAGTGGTTGCGTGTGCCCTTGTAGAATGGGCCACGATTTTGCTGGGAGAGCACACAGAACATTCAGTAATGGACTTAGGGATCCATTTGGATATGCGCTGTGAGGAAAGGGCTTGCCCTTTTGACCATTTTGCAGTGGCCATGAAGAGGTGTGGGGAGGTGCAAAATGCATGAGTCCTGTCCAAGTAGAAGGTCAGTGCCCTATGCAGGTCCAGGGAGTGCAGTGTCCTGTCCATGGGAGTGGTGTGCAGCATAGGATGGAAGACCAGGAGATGGATGGACTGGTTGAGATGGAAATCAGAAGCAAGTTTTGGGAGGAATTTAGGGTGGAGGCACAGGGAGACTTTGTCCTTATGGAAAATTGTATACTGGGGGTCAGCCATCATGGCCGCCAATTCACTGACATTCTGGGTGGAAGTGATTGTCACAAGAAGACTTTCATAGATAGGTGTGTGAGGGAGCATATGGCCAGTGGTTTAAAGGGAGGCTTGGTGCGGGCAGACAGAACTAGATTAAGGGTGGGGTGAGGGTAAGGACCGGTGGGAAACAGTTCATCAGGCCCTTCAGAAACCAGATCGTGGTAGGGTGGGTAAACACCGACTGTCTATCCAGTGAATGGAGGAAGACACTAAGTGCCACGAGGTGGACACAGATCGAGCTAAGTGCGAGGCCCAAGTTCTTAAGCTCCAGGAGATAGCATAGGTCATTGGGCATGGAGATGGCCTACAGGGGAAGGTGGTGGCATTGCACCCAGGAGGTGAAGTGCTTCCACTTCATGGCATAACATGCCCAGATGGAGTCCCATCTGCTTTTCATAAATACACAGCGGACAGGTGACAAACAGGCATTGTCTACATGTGAGCCCCATCCAAAAACCAGACTGTCAACTCAAGCGGGCCTGTGCTGGGGTGTCGAACTCTTCTGTTGTCATGGGTGAGGAGGCTGATTGATGAGCAGGCGGACAGTCTTAGTAGATCAGGAAACCAGAACTGTCTGGGCCAGCACCTGGCTACCAGGATGACTGTGGCTTGGTCTCAGAGGATCTTACGCAGGAACCTGGGAATGGAGGAGAACTGGGGGAAAGGAGTACCAGAGTTTGTCACCTTTGGAGTCTCGACCCCTGGTCCCTCTGGAGCAATAGAGGGGCATTTGTGGTTTGCTTGAGTTTCCAATGAGGCACGACAGATGGAGTAGAGAGTGGGGTTGTGGAGTTCCCACTCGTGGTTGAGGTATCAGGTCTGCCTAGTGCATCTGTCAGTGAGTTCCAGGGCATGATGTTGTCACAGAAACACTAGTTCCAGAGCCTTCATGCAGAGCGGCCAGGACCTGATGCAGTCTTGTTTGTTTATGTATGCCACTGTGGTGGTGTTGTCCGAGAGGATCTAGACATGTTGATTGTGGATCAGAGGCGGGATCATGTGACAAACCAGGTGGACCATGTGCAGCTCCAGAATGTTGATGTGCATGTGTGCTTTTCGGAGAGTCCATGTCCCTTGCATGGCATGGCCATCTAAGTGTGTGCCTGACCCTGCCAGGGAGGTATCTGTGGTAAGCGTGGCTGTAAGGATGAGAGTAGTGAACGGGGTGCCTCTGAGCACGTTGGCAGGATTGGTCCACTAGGTGAGGAATGTGCAGACCCAACGTGGGACGGTCAAGGGGGAGTCCGAGTGAGCGACATGGGGCCTGCAGACTGAGAGGAGCCACAGCTGTAGACAGTGCACGTGGAGGCGAGCATGTGGTGTCACATGGGTGCAGGCCTCCATGTGGTCAAGGAGGCACAGACAACGGCATACTGTTGTGCACACGTTGCAGTGCAGGGTTGTCATGAGAGCTGTGAGGGTGGCTACGCGATCTGCTGGGAGGAAGGCTCGCTCTGCTACAGACTCCAGGCACGCTTCGATGAAATGGATTGTTTGCATTGGGAGAAGCATGGATTTCTCATCATTGACACAAATGCCTAGAAAGGCAAGGAGCAAGTGGAGCATGGTGACAGCTGCTGCCATCTCGGCAAGGGATAGTGCCACCAGGAGCCAGTTGTCCAAGTAAGGGAATACAAAGTGCCCAGTCGGAGAAGGTGGGCTGCTACAACCGCAAAGACCTTGCTAAAGATCCTGGGGGCCATCGCGATGCCGAAGGGAAGAAACTTGAATTGACAGTGATTGTCCCCTACGCTGAAGAATTTGTGGTGGGCCAGATGGATGTCGATATAGCTACAATGAGTCAGGAAAAAGATCTTGGATTCAAAGTGGACAATTGTCTGAAGATGTCCATGCAGTGTGCAGAGGCTGTCAAAAAAGCAAATAGGATGTTAGGAATCATTAAAAAGGGGATAGAAAATAAGACTGAGAATATATTATTGCCCTTATATAAATCCATGTCACGCCCACATGCTCGAATACTGTATACAGATGTGGCTCCTCACCTCAAAAAAAATATACTGGCACTAGAAAGGTTCAGAAAGGGCAACTAAAATGATTAGGGTTGGAGAGGTGCCCATATGAGGAAAGATTAAAGAGGCTAGGATCTCAGCTTGGAAAAGAGGAGACTAAAGGAGGATATGATAGAGGTATATAAAAATCATAGTGATGTGAGAAAGTGGATAAGGAAAAGTTATTTACTTATCCCATAAACAAAAATTAGGGGTCACCAAATAAAATTAATAGGCAGCAGGTTTAAGCAATAAAAGGAAGTCTCTTCACGCAGTGCACAGTCAACTTGTGAACTCTTACCTGAGGAGGTTGTGAAGGCTACGACTATAACAGGGCTTAAAAGAGAACTGAGATAAATTCATGGTGGTTAAGTCCATAAATGGCTATTAGCCAGGATGGGTAAAGGATGGTGTCCCTAGCCTCTGTTTGTCAGAGGATGGAGATGGATGGCAGGAGAGAGATCACTTGATCATTGCCTGTTAGGTTCACTCCCTCTGGGGCACCTGGCATTGGCCACTGTCGGTAGACAGATACTGGGCTAGATGGACTTTTGGTCTGACCCAGTACGGCCGTTCTTATGTTCTTATGTATGTTTATGCATCTTTCATGTTGAAGTCTGCAAACCACACATGCTGGAGGAGGAAGGGAATGATGGATGCAAGCATCATTATATGTAACTTAATCTTTCTGATGGAAGTGTGGAGTAGGTGGAGATCAAGGATAGGGTGGAGAACCCTGCCCTTCTTCAGAATGAGAAAGTACAGGGAGTAAAAGCCCTGGCCAAGGAAGGGGGTGGGCATGGGTTAAATCACACCCTTCATGAGGAGGGCATCTACCTTGTGTTGGAGGAGGGTGTCATGGGCGAGACTCCCTGGAGGCATACTAGGGGGGTCCCAGTGGGAGGGAAAGGTGAGGAACTCTATCGAGTTGCCATGTTGTATGATCTCCACTACCCAACTATCCGTTGTGGGCCATAGATAGCGATGTGGCGGGTTCACAGATCTCGACCAATGCATCAAAATAGGGCCTTTGATTGGTGCTGTGGCATGGTGGAGGAGGTGGCCATGGCAGATGAGTGCTGGTACTTGGATCTAGAGCACCGTCAGGCCAGCTCCTGGTACCGGGTGTAGGTGGGCTGGTACATTGGGTATGGGTGCAGAGGACTGGAGAGTTGCTCTTGAGTCCTTCACGGAGTGCAGAGCTTCGTCCATTTTGGCAGAGAATAGCTTCCTCATCAAAGGAGAGGTCCTGGATGGTGGATTGGATCTCCCTGGGAAAAAACTGAGGATTGCAACCACACTTCCTGTCGTATTACAATGCCCATGGCCAGGGAGCAGGAGGACATGTTCACTACATCCACCACAGCCTGAAGGCTGACCTTGGCTCTTAGGAGCCTTCCTCCAGGAGGACCTGGAACTGCTGTCATTAGTCCTGTGGGATGTCCTCCAAGAACTCTGCCAGCTTTGCATAATTATTAAAATCATACTTTGCCAGCAGAACCTAGTAGATAGATATACAGAACTGCAACCCAGGAGGTCTAGTCACTTCGCTGCCTTATCTCAATGGGTGGAGGTAGTGTGTTGGTGTGTCTGTTCTGTGACTGCACGCGCTACCAACATGGTAGGGGGCATAGGAAAAAATAAAGTGATGCCCCTTAGCTGGCACAAAGTATCTATACTCCCTCCTCTTGGGGCTTAGGACGCAGGAGGCCAGCGCTTGCCATACTGCCCGTGCAGGTTGCAAGATGGCCTTTTTGATGGGCAGAGCAATGTGTGTTGGGCTCCGAGGCTGGAGGATGTCCAGCAGCTGGTGAGGTTAGCCCTGGACCTCCTCCAGGGGGATACATAAGTTGAGGGCCACCTGTACAGCAACTCCTGGTATTGGTGGTGGTCATCAGTAGGTGAGAGGGTGGAGGAGATCAGGGCCTTGTCCAGAGAAGAGGAGGCCACCATCGGGACCAGGGACACTTGCAGTACCGGGCTGTGCTCTAGGTCTTTTTCTGGGTCTGAGCCGGGTGGCTCCGGTGGAGGGACCCAGTGGAATGGTGCGAGACCATCAACAGTGGGTACACCTGGTGATAAGGGTCCCATGTGGGCTATTCCTTCCATGAGGCTGGGTCCTGGGAGTACTGTGGGCCGCAAAGGCACAGATACCACTCCGATGGGATCAGAGAGCAAACTGTCTGGTGTGGCAGATGTGCTTGGTAATCTGAACTATGCTGGGAAACTAGGGAGAAGGATGTCTCTTCCACTGAGAAGCCCTCTGAGCCCAAAGAGACCTCTGGAAGTGCCGGAGATGTCGGTGCAGGCAGTGCCGCAACCAGTGGAGGCGGTCCTGGCTGAGGAGGATTGGTGCATCTGCCAGTGTAAGAGGCTGAAGAGTGAAGAGAAGTGGCAAGGGTGAGTACAGAAGGTCTAAGTGTACTGCAGGGATCAGCGGTTCCACCCGTCCCAGTATCCAGGGTACATCCCGCTGGCTGCTGAACCAAGAGGGGTTGCGCAGAGAAGAGCCCAGGGACTCCTGCTGGGGCTGAGGGGCACATGTTGGCGGGCTGTCCTACCACTCAATTGGCATGGAGACCAACGGTGATAGTGTCTCTTTCTTGCACTTGGCCCTGCCCTCTGCCTTAGGGAGTGGCATGGCAGAATCCTCACACAACCTCTCACTCAACTGGGCCTGGCTCAGGGTGGGAATGCAGTGTGTTTCAGCAGTGTGCAAGAGAGCTCGTGGTTCTCCTTCATCACCTTGTCACGTGTCGGCAGTGCTGGTGGATCTGGGCAGAGGCTAGAGGGTGGAACGCTCACTGCTGGTGAAGGGCAGTGCACAGTCTTTACTAACAGTCCAGGACTGGACTCTGTATGAGGACAGAACACTTCTTCCATGAGGAACTTGGGGAGTCACAAGACATGGCTGTCACAGGTCCACAATGGAAAGGACTTGCAGATGTCACAGCACGTTGCGAGGTATGCCTCTCCCAGACAACAGAGACAAATGTGTTCATTTCTCACTGAGAATGAGTGAGGGCACAAGGCATAGTTTTTAAACCTCGGAACATGGGACATAGTCCCCCAACAAGGTTGGGGTGGTCCTCATAAAGGTTGATTAGCTACACTAACTATTTACATTATTTACAGAACTACTAAAGAAAGAAACGGAAATAACTATGTACAAATGGACTATCATTCTTGTAGCAACTATGAGTGCTGAAAACGTCTGGCTTCAGCACATGGTGTGCATGAGTATCCGCATTTGGAATACCAATCCAATAGGGACCATCCAATAGGGACCATCACTTGAAGAAGAATCTACACTTTTATTTCGCTATACTTCTGACAGATCATAAATACTGGTTAAAAAAAGAACTTAACACATTCCGGATTTTCTAACTATGCAGATAAAAAAAAAAAAAGCATTTATTTTTAAGAAAGTACATTTCCAAAAGAACCATACACACATTTACAAAGAACTGAAAATGCTTCCCTACTGTTAGAATAAACAGGGGGGTTTCCTTACTGCTTTTACATCTACTTTATGAAAATACTGCATGAATAATTATGTAAATTGATTTTTTTAATTCTAAAAAGCCTGAAAAATGATCTTACCAAAAGGCTGCTTTTCACAAACATAACAGTTTGCACTATCATTGCCAAAGCAATCAAAGATTAAAGGTTTAACAGCCCTGGCATTGGTAACATGGAACAAAAAAATGAACCACATGTTCATAATATCTTTGTTTACAATTAGCCTGTTGATTTTACTCTCAAACTGTTTGTAGATTTTTTGATCAATATAATTACAATTCTGGCTTTAAAATTAATTTCACTTAGTCACATGTACTGTCCGCCTCTGTACCATACTGACTTCTAGATAGAATCTCAGAGGCCTTTGGCTTAGTGAATGGTTTTATCAAATATCAAGGGTTCACATCTCTGTCAAATTAGAAAGTGTACTTGAGCTAAACTTTTCACCCTTTTAAATTTTGTTTTAGCCAAGTCATAGAATACTGACTTTCTCCTGGAGAACATGTATCAGCACTTTTGAAATGAATGTCTTACCAAGACATAATTATTTGCTTAAAGTAGTACCTTCGTATAATTTCTTTAGAAAAGTAAAACAAAAACAGATAAAATAAAAGAACACAACAAAATGTGGTTAAGGTTGATGGGAAGCATACAATGAGACATACTTGGCTGCAACAAAATAAAGAGGCTGGTTTAGCTCTCCCTCCCTCATTTCCATTATCCCTATTTTGCAGTCCAATGTAATTCTGCACAACTGCTACCACACAAAACCTCAAAAACTGGCTTAATATTCAAAGTCCTATCTGCCCTTTTCTAATTTTAAAATAAAATTTATTCTCCCTTCAGAATGCTATTCTGAATTACCTACTTCAAAACCCACCTATAATTTATACCAGGGTAGGCAACCTATGGCATGCATGCCAAATGTGGCACGCAAGCTGATTTTCAGTGGCACTCACACTGCCCGGGTCCTGGCTACCAGTCCAGGGGGTTCTGCATTTTAATTTAATTTTAAATGAAGCTTCTTTAACATTTTAAAAACCTTATTTACTTTACATACAACAATAGTTTGGTTATATATTATAGACTTATAGAAAGAGACCTTCTAAAAACGTTAAAATGTATTAATGGCATGCGAAACCTTAAATTAGAGTGAATAAATAAAGACTCGGCACAGCAATCTGAAAGGTTGCCAACCCCTGATTTATACAATACTAATTTAAGAAAGATAGCTGTAACGTTCACATACTCAACTTGCCTAACTCCCTTCTCAGTTCACGAATCTTACTTCTGTAGTATCTAGTCCAGTGAGGACTACTCCATAAATGAGGTACTGTTCAGCAGGAAGGTGACAGAATGAGGCCCTTTATTATTTGTTAATTTTTCAAACTGAAGAAGTCCAAACCAGTTGTGTATCATGAAGCACAGCTCTGCACCAGATTGACAGTGAAGAAGGAATGGGAAGGTTGAATTCAGGACTACTTGGATCATAGGCTAGATACCTTCCATGCAATGGGAAGCAGTAGCTTTAGACTACTGGAGCCCTGAGGCTTCATGGTAGATAGAATCTCTGTTTCCACTAAGCAAACTGAGGGAAGAAGCCATCCTTCCCCTTCCCAGCACAGAATTACCAAAGAGGGAGCTGTGCAACGGAACCAGGATTTTGTCAGCAATAATTATTACATTGGTAGAATTTAGATTCATATGTAAAATCTAGAAAGGACTATGCAATCACTTATTACTTTTTATTGATAAATATACTATCGCAGAATGGCTGTATGTTGAACAATATTAAAAATAGTAAGCATAACTTGTTGACCATTATCAATATTTGAAGGACGACACTCACTATTAAACTAGGCAATTATTATCCTCAGACAAAAACCAAAGAGATAGACCTTTCACTAAGCCCCAAAGGTCAAGAGAATCTGGCTCTGGCTGACCCACTGAGACAGTGAATTCCAGAACCAAAGGGGCTCCACTGAGTAATAGCTATCTTATGTACTTACATGGTGCTCATTACTGTAGTATCTGAGTGCCTCACAATCTTTAATGTATTTATTCTCATTACATTCTGTGAGGTAGGGCTATTATCCCCATTTTACAGATGGTGAACTGAGGCAGAGCGAGACTAAGTGCTTTGGCAAGGTCACACAGGAAAGTTGCGGCAGCGATGGAAAATGCCCTAGTCACTGGAATATCCTTCCTTACAGACATCCTCCAGACATTCAAATTTAGAGTTACCAACATATCTAACCCCAGTGAACTTCAACTGCTGTGATGGAACAGATAAAGACAGTGGTCTCTTGAGCTGTCATGATGCAAGGCATATAGGACTTTACAGATCCAGTACCCACTCCCTGAATTACATTTAGATTATCAAATAACAACTTTCCACTTACTGAAATGTGTACAATACTGACATCTAAAGTTTAAACTGCCTTCCAGTCTCAGTGGTTGGGTGGTTTGACTGGATTGGCAGACGCCCTTTTGCTGCCTGGGTGAGGGGAAAGTCCCTCTCCTCCCCTAATCTATGTGGCTACGTTCAGCTTGGAGGGGAAGGGAGAGAGTGAGGTTGAGTTGACGATAGAGCAGAGCATTTGAGTCAATCCCTGAGTGTCCAAATGGCTAGTTTAGAGGAGATGGCTACCCAGGATTGGTTGCTGGCCTGCCCACCTCCTCCCAGTAAACAAGGCCCCTCGTTGGGTTTGAGAGCCAGCAAAGACAGTCCTGCTATCACCTGCCATGCATCCCCATGAACTAATGAACATGAGTGTGGCAGAACTGAGTGTCCTGGTATACCATGGAAATAGCCTGATCAAAACCACAGAGGCAGCAGAGGTGCAGAAAAGCCCTTTCCCTCAAGACAGAATTAACCACTGCTCTGAGGGTTTTTCCACTTCTTCATAGAACTCAGGAGGCCCACTTGGGTGCATAGGACTTTCTGAATTGTTGCAGCTTTCAGTAGGGCCCAGTGCAGGGTTATGGCAGCTATCAGTTGGCTAGCTCCTAAACCTGAGTGCAGGGTCTATGAGGTGTCCAGCAAGTTTGGGTTTTGTCAAGGATGATGAGGTCTCTTGAGATCTAGCAAGGATCCTCATCTAGTATGTATCCCTCATCTCTACCCTCATTGCATGAGAGGGGAGAGTGACACAGGGATCTCAACAGCTGACTACATCGATTCAGTGACTTAGTGGGCTAGGCCAAGGGTGTTTGACCTCTTGTTGTAAAGCCAGGAATATCTACACTAGACCACAGTTTTGCTTGGCAAGGTTTTGGGTACAGTACAACTAGTGTTAATTTAGTTCAGTAAAGTTACAGCCTGCTCCTTAAACCCATGTTCTATGTAGTGTGACTTCATTCTCCACGTGTTCTTTCAATCTTTAAATTACACTTAATAATGTTTATGATGCAAAAGCTATATTGGATATTTCAACTTAAAGTACCTCTTTCAAGCTTTTGATTAATATATAATGCTCAATACAGGCATCACATTTTATTTGTATGTCAAATACAAGTGTTGAGTGAATCAACACATTACAAACATGACCCTTAGTGTAAATGAAAGGGGACCCCTGTGAGTGACACACAGTAAATGAACTATGGGACACCACTTTTTTATGCATATTTCTGTATTCATTCCTTTTTCTATACAGTGCCACTTGTCTTTTTGATACCTGCACACCCTCTTCATTTTCTGACTGAAGAATTGTGACTTGAATTTTAAATTAAAACAAGACCCTATGGTTCCAAATTACAACTTGCCTTTATTCCCATTTTTATTATTTTTACAATTTCTCATTTATTTTTCTCTTATTTCTGTTCTTCTTAAATAAAGGAGCTTCATTGATCTTGAGGCAAGGCACCAGGCCACCATATATATATATGCACATATACAATGTAAATATTGTATTATACAGTGTAGGTAGGGTACCACACCCACCTTCAAGAAAGAAAAAACTTGGACATTGGACAAAGGTGTAGCACTGAATATATGGAAAAAGATCCTTCCATACTATAGAAAGTCCAATTAGAAGAAATCATAGTTCACAAACTGTATATTCCCCAGTTGGGAAGCTGTCAAAGAACTTGCATGCCCTCTGTTAAATCATATTTGTCTATGTATTTGCAAACACACACACAACATGTATTCAATTAAACTGTTTTTATCTAAAAATGTGATCTCATTTACTCTTTCTTTAATGAATTCTGGAGGGAATCAATCACACCTACTCTATACCTCTGCCAACTAGTGGCTCATATACAAATGTTATTTTCAATGGGAATCAAAGAAATTATGTACAATTCTTTCAAAAAGAATCTGTTGCTCACATAGTGAGAAACACAGGTAATGTAAGGAAACAAATTATATTTGAAGGTGCAGTGTCTAATTAAAACTGGTATTTCTGAGCACCTTGTTGAACAATGGCACCAATTTAGATATTTCTTTGTGGGGAGGATGGAATTTTGGTCCCTCCTCCTGGCAGGGACCTCAATCTGTTCCATGCTCATTCTCCCTAGGGCTCCGGGTCTCCTTCAGCAGAGAGTCTTCCCTCTCATTTACTCACCTGCTGTTGCCAGGACTCATGTTCTTCCCTGCACTCTGATGTACAGGAGAGACTCCTCATGTGCCAAACTACAACACCATTTGACCCATCTGCCCCACTGTCTGGATGGAAGGGAATCCAGGCCAAATTTGAGAGGCATTGAGATCCCGTGTGCTAGGTCTCCAATGCCACTCACTGAGGTTTCCCCAGACTGCTCCTTTGTATGCACAGAGGGGCTGCTAGGTTAAATTTCAGTGGCATTGAAACCAGACAGCTTGAGTGATGCTCCAGATTGCTCCAGCAGCAGCTGTACTGATTTAGTGCAGGACCACTGATTAGAATTTGTCAGGCTTTACCCCAAGCTCTGCAGCCTATAGAATTTTGGGCAATTGCAAAAACCTTGGGGAGGGCATTCACATCCCCTGCTCCCCAATTGGCACAACTGCAGCTGCAGAGTGACAGGATTTGTGACCCCAGCTGTAAAGGGAACCCTTGATACAAAACATAAACCAGTCTCCATCTTATGTTTTAGAAACAGCACAAGGAAATATTTGTTTCTATAACGGGGATTTTAAAAAATATACCAGGCAGTAACATTCTTTCCTTGAATGTAAATCAATGTATAAACATAATGAAAATTAGTTTATAGCCTTCAACTTTGACTTTGGAAAGCCCAATGTCACAAATGTCACTGGGAGTGGGTGTACCAGGATTTCTCAGCCTTTGCTGGAGATGTTGCTGGAAGGAGGCTGTAGCAAATCAGAAACCACCAGGATACATAAGAAGGATTGCCTACTTCTTCTAAGCGGAAATTCAGGGTGAAGCTGGAACGAGTGAGGAGCATCTCAGTCTTAACTCGAAGCCTTGGGCCTGGGCCTAACCATTAGACTGCATCTTCAGTTAAGCAGTGTGACAAACTGATTATTTTTGTTGTGAGGTTTAAAGGCCCATGCAGGTAAATTTTGAGTTTAACCTTACTTAACTGTTAAAGGACCACAAAAAGCTCACTGAATGAGATGCTTTGCTCTTGGAAAGCTTTGACAGTCGCCTTTGAGCAAACAATTCATCAGAATGAATTTGTGAGTGACCTCAGAACTTTGGCACTTAGCAATTCAAAAATGTTATTTTAAGATGTAGGTACATAATTCTTTCTGACATAGATGATTGCTGTTAATATGAATGATTCTGACATTTTCTTTTAGTGTTGCATTATAAATTGCAATAAAGCATTTCCAAATGATCTCACACCTCAGATTGAGTTTTAATACACATTAATTATTGCATCAGTAAGTCATATGTTATCTTTATCAACAGTTGATTATTTTAAAAATGGCTTTTGTAACTCAATTCATCAAGTTACTTTCTTTGAGGAAAATACAATATGACTAAATTTAAAGACAATTCACTATAATAGCAGCTATCGTCCACATTCCTAGCCTGGACTTGGGTAGAATATTTTCTTTTCTAGACCATTAATATTTTGTGCTAACTTTAGCTTACAGATATCATAAACATTTGGTATCACTCTTTCCTTGGTGAGTGCACACTTTAAGGTAATAAAGAACATTGCATGCATTGCTACAATGAAACAATGTGGATCTTATTTTAAAGCTTGAGCCTGATGAATTATAATTTTCTTTTTTTACACTGCTTTCTAAATGGACATTATAATATTGGATCTAATACTTAGAAGTACATCAAAAGTTAAATGGGTTATAGTTTACTCTTACCTTCATCTATAACAGCCTGCCACTGGAATACATGCTTCTGATATGAAGGTCTGACAGCGAAGGCCTGACATTGCCAGTCCCTGAACGTAGGCATTCCAGCAGAACAAGAAGGATTCTCACATATTTTGTATTGTATTCTGGGTCCATGACAATCTCCTTCAGGACCCGGCCTAGAGAAATGGAACAGACGTCTTTTATTTGTTGGTGACATTCTGCCAAACTCTTAAAACACAGTCCACTTCATTCAGTCTATATAAAAAATTGCTTTAACAAGCAGACATCTTTTGATGAAATACATTAACACATTTTAAAAACAAACAACTACAAAATCAAACAAAAAAAACCTTTGGCTTCTGTTTTTCCATCAATTCTCTTAAGAAAGATTCACAAATTCCAAATTTTCGTTTACACCGGGGAATAGATGGAGAGGGAAGTTCAGCACAGGTATTCAAGACAGGTTATTATAGCCCTCCAGCTGCTTTTTTCAGTATAATTCAGGTGGTTTTTTTTCAACTCCTGATTAAGCCAAAGCTGAGTCTAAATCATCAATGAATGGGCACAACACTTGCATATACTTCAAATTCACAGCTTTCTGCAATTTACTGGTGCACTGTTACAGTTTTCACATTCAATTCCCCTCCCTCTACTTTTTCTTCTGGCCTTTCCGTTGTTCCTATGGGTGCTAATTATGGAAGAGCAATAGCAGACTGCAGAAACTGGACAATCTATGGAAAATCTTGCTTGGAAAACTAGTGAAATTAAGACATCCCTAAGTGCTGGACATAGTTTATCGGTATCTTATAATACAGCTAGAAGTGACATTCACATGGGAGGGAGCTAGGGAATAATTTTGCACACAGCAAAAAAAATCTTTTCTGTCAGAATACCTTGTTCAATACACCCATTTCCATATTTTCCTCATCTTCCATTTTACAAACTCCTCTATCCATTTATCTCTATCGCTGGTATGTTTTTCCTCACTTTTTCTCCATCTTTTTTCTTCTTCCCACTTATGTTACCCATTCCTCTTATCGCTAATTCCCTCTTCACTATTTCTCTTATATTCCTTTCCTATGAAGGAAAAAATGGTGTTGAGCAATTGAGAGGGGATGGTATTTTTTTAGACATATGTTCAGAGTTCTGGGATGAAATCCTGGCTTCACTGAAGTCAGCAGTTAAACACTCCTTGCTTTCAATTTGGCAACTTTTTTTGTTTATTTTTGTTCAGACCTATTTAACTTAAATGCTTGTAAAAATTGTTGAGAGGAAAGATCTCTCTATGACAGGTTTAAGCATCTGTCCAATTGAGGGTAAGACAATTCCCATTCCAGTTCTCATCTCCTTCAAGGACTCCTCCAGCAAACACATGGAAGACAAGACCTGATATTCTGGATATTTTTTTTCAGGTGAAAAACATTTAAAAGGCTTGAACTCACTTATTTTTTCCTTTGTAGGTCACCTTTAAAATATACTTGTATTCTTTGATACAGTACTTCCAAAAAAGTTTACACTAGGTCCAACTTTGCTGCTCTCACTACACTTTTGCACAGCGGAAGCTGGTGATACCAATGATGAAGACCAAGCTTCCTCTCACTCCGTTACAGTGACAATAAGCAGAGCTGTGCAAACAATCAAAAAATGTTTCTCATTAATATCTGTTTGATTTTAAAATGAATTTGTTTCAACTATGTTTGTTCCTGGTATATTTGCTATTAACAAACATTATTGGAAATGAGTTTACTGTCAGGGCTGTTCATGGAAATAACAAAATTTACATGACTACTGGAAAATATATGTGAACTTGAAAGTTTGTAAAGTTTTGTAACAGAAACCTCATGGTAAAAGATCTCTTCCCTGGTTGGATGGGCATAAACATACAAAGTGGTTTATATACGCAATCAAAAGTAAAAAACACAGCTCAGATCTCAGATATTGAGTTCTCACAATTAACTGACTGTGCACAATCTCCAGAGGAAGAATATTTTGCCAGAATTAGTCAGAAAATTAATTTGAAAAACAAATAGCTAATAAATAATATAATAATGTATCCACTATGAATTATTTTTTTAGGTCTCATGACAAGTTTGCATGAATAAATTCCTGCTGTTTCTTAGCAAGACAAACTCATATGACCCATTTTTTTGGAGGAAGGTTGAACTTCCCAAACCCTACAAATCTCCTATTTCCCATTATTCAGTATTTATGGAAAAAGAAGAATTGTATACATGTAGCACAGCTGTCTATGACCAGCTTTGACTACAGTTAAACATTACTAAGAAATTCTATAGCACAAAAAGGGAAAACAGAACTTTTTTTACCCAGTGCATTTGCGCTGTCGACTGCTGATTCCAGTGTTGCAAGTTCTGCTGCAAGTGCTCCATGTGCTCCACTCCCCCTCCAGATGTTCAGGAAAAGATGTCCTACCGGTACATTCTCCAGCCTTACACCACTATGCCAAAAGTCAACTCTCAGATGAATAAATCAAGGCACATCCAAAATAACTTGTTGCCTTCTGTTTGCGCTGGTAGCACAGCATAAGCAGGGCTTATTGAATACACTCTTAAAAATATCAAGTCAAAGAAAATACTGGGAATTTAGGGCCTCTTCCAACTCCCCTTAAAATCAATAGAGTTTTTCCACTGATGCCCATCATAATTTCACTTGGTTCTTACTGCATAAAACATGCCATTCTGAACTTCAAGATCATTTGGCTTCCCCTACCATTCAACTACTCCAAAAAAGCACTGAAGTGAGGAGGATGAAAGTTAATACAGGTGAGAGATAATCTATATCTAGCTTTATCAATATGCTTATATGAAGTTCTGGGCTTGATGTATACATTCACATGTATTTCTGCAGTTTATAATGAAAACTGATGTAATGCAGCACACAAATTTTAGGGTAAATGGCACTTTATTGATAATGGGAGGTAGGAATGCCCTACTTAGCTTTCAGAATATTTTCGGTGGAATCCTGGCCCTAGTAAAGTCAAGGGAAGTTTCAGTTGGGCCAGGATTTCACCCATTATATTTCTGTACATACACATCATTTGCCAGGAGAGGACAACTACAGTTCTGCTCTCATTTATCTACTGTGTAATACGCTGTGTAACAGTAAATCACCTGTTAGATTTAGCTTTCAATTTTAGTTTTCTAAGAGGTGTCCAGATGCCATGGGGATAAGCACATTACAAGCGTATACATATAATTTTGCAGAGTAGGTAAATGGAATACCCCTCCCACACGCACACTTAAAATACACACACATATATAATGTGCCTATCACATGGTATCTGGGCACTAATGGCAAAACTAAAATTCAAAGCAAATTTTTTCAGAAATAGGACCTCAACATTTCACTCTCCAGCAATGAACATTTTGGAACAAGTTATGTACTTGATAGGGTGCATATTATAGGATGCAGCCTTTGTGTTTATTAAATTTTGATCTTAGTATGGGTCTTCAAAACTGTATCCCTTCCACCTTATGAAGCTAAACGTTCAAACGGGCTGGGCAAAAATGAACATTTTTCACACAGCTAGTAATTTCTGTGCTACTGTCTGAATATGGCTCAGAAGTCAATTTAGGAAGCCTAAGTTACAATTCACTTTAGAAGAAATAATATGTTCTCTTGAGCTTCCTCAGACAATCACAAGGGAGTTATCTGGTTACACACATCTTTCTGCTAATTCAGAAATACAAATGAAAATCCATCCTCCAGTGCATCATGTTGATTTGTCACCTTCACTGGGGTATTTGTGGCCAGAAATCAATGACTGGATTACACTAATTGAGAAACAGTTTTTCCTTTATGACAGACATAAAACTGATAATATTCTTTACTTAATTGATTCAGAACACGATAATGTATGTGAGAAACATAGTCACATAGAAACGAGTGGTACATGAGAGGTGCAATGTAAAATAAAAGACTTGCCACAGGCTAACTTTGAAAAAAAGCAAAATCTGCATATGACAAAACATAAATAAATCCCTTCTGCAAAATGCAGTAATAGATATTGTTCAGCTATAAAAGAGGGGACAGATACAGATAACAGTTAATAACTTCTCTTTTATCATCTTTCTAGTAGTGTATGAGCAATCTGTACTAATGGTGCTCTCCATTATAAATACAGACGGCAATACTCAAACCAGTACTCTTTTACCTACTAATAAAAAGATGTATAAACTTCTTTTTAACTGTACCCACTGTAGTGTATTATTTTGCTGGATTCTATGGTTCAGATCCAAAGCTGATGTAAATCAGCATAGCTCCAAGGACTTAATGGGGATGTTATGCTAATTTATGCCATCTGAGAATCTGGCCCAGTATATTTTGTAATTGTACCAGGTACAAAATAATAAGAATACAATAACTGGGCATAATGACTACTGAATTTCAGTGGCATCAGTGACTCATCAAATATTTCTTTTCATTCTGAGTGAGTAGTGAGCTAATGCCCTAGAGAGCTGTCAATGTATACTGTGTAGTTCTGGAAAGGACATCTTTCAGATGAAACACACAAATCAAGGCCTTGACTATTCGTGGTCATGAAATATCTGTGTAATTTAACACAAATTTACTTGTTACTCCAGTGTAATTCCCAGTTGGAGGTAATCTTAAATTTCACCTTAATCTTTTTCAATTTCTGTCCTGAAGTGTTGTGCAGTGATGTTGGTGGAGTTATACCATATAGTTACAATATCCTGGAATGACTGCATTTCTGTTAGATTAGCAACTTCTATATATGCAAACTGTAAAATGCTTGGGGATGCCTCTGGTTAAAAATGCCCATGTACATATAAAAAGGCTTGCGAGAATTCAATTTTTTAATATAATTTTGACAGGTAATATTGATGTTTATTTTTAAGCAATTTTAGATATTTATCCATTTTAAATTTTCATGGTGTGCAAAATTATGGGTTATGCACTTATCTCCCAATTTTTATCTATTTAAATATTCATTGTTGCAGGAAATTACGGGGGACGGGGTGTCAGACAATAATTATTTAGTGGCAGTAGATGTTGAGATTCAAAAAATTTAAAGTTTTATAATCATTAAAACACAAATTGTCAATATTACATGTCAAAATATACAAATCAATATCCTTAAATCAAACTCTAATAACTTTTCAGGCACCATTTTTCTTACTTTCCCTATCTGTAAATTTCAGTTATTATTAATGGAAATATGTTTTCATCTGTGCATGTGTGCAGTGAAATTAACATTTACTGACATATACCAACAAAAATCTAATCCTTCCAATCTTACATATAAAGGTATATATAGTACTATAGATATATGGGGTAAAAAGGACTCTCCAGGAACAGTATCTGCACTAGGTAGAGGCCGAGGAATGCTCACAAATCCTTCACTTACAGAACAATTTAATCAGGATGAGCATGAAGCAAGACAGACTGAGTAAATGAAATTTCCATCATCTCCTAAATGAAGGAATGTTGTACAACAACACAAAACTGTCATGCTCTGAGCAAGACGGAGTAGGGCTGACTAGTTAATATGAAACTCATTTTGAACCGTGACAACGGAAAGAAGAAACTTTCCTAGTCCAGTAAGATAATTACGATGTTTCAGGGATGTCTGCTTACTTTATTCTGCTAGATGTGTCTCCCACCCCACACGGCTCCTTGTGCTAGACCTAGTCTCTCCTAGTCTCCATCTTGCCTCATTATCCCAATCCAAGTCCCTCTACCCTTAGCTCTATATCACAGTCTCTCCCCATGTCCCTCGGCTCCACATCCCAATCCTCATGCCTAGCTGTTTGTGGCAGTTTTCCCCCAACACCTCTGGCCCCTTGTCCCAGTGTCCCCACTGCCACCCTCCAAGCTTGGACCACCAGCATTCCAGTCAGGCTTCTTCTTTCTCCATGCTGCCTTGGCCCCACAGGGTAACACTGAGAGCACCAGATAGGAAGGCTCTTTTCTCTCAGTTTCACTGTCCAGTGCTATCACAGCCCCTGGCTGCTCAAAGGAGGAATTGCTGGGAATGGTCTGCTCGGCCCTTGCAGCATGCTCAGTATAGAGGAAATTTAGCTGCTAAATACTAACAAATCTCTACTGAGCACATGAGATCTGAGATTTTTTAGAGGCACATAGTCTGACCAAATTTGAGCCTATTTTCATGTGGATGTCAACAGGCACATCCCTGGTACCAGCGACCCCTCTGACAAATTGTAATTCCCTGTTTCAAAGAATAGAGGCTTATCAGTTAAATGGTTGCAAGGATTCTTTTAACAAAGACAAAACAATGCATTTTTTCCTAATTTTGTTCTGAGAACTGACTGAACCATTTTTGATGAAATTTTCCAAAAATATTTAACATGAGGTAGACACCTAGCATGGAAAATTTCAGCCTGAACAGTTAAAGGTTGACAAAAAGTTATAAGCAACAGAAAACAAGGTCTTACAATGGAAATTGTTAGGCAACATTAGTATAGCTGACCCTGCACCACTTATAATATAGCCTTAAGGCTCTCTTCTCTCAATGCATGATGGATTTATACATATATTTCTCTTTTCTCAGTAAAGAATGCTACCTTCAGCAAGAAATAGTAGTTGTTTTAAAATTTTAAATAGGCTACACAAGTCTAGGTTGCCAGTATCATTAGGGTGACACAATTTCATTATTCCAGTGGAACAAACATAAATAATGGCTTGTTCCCAATGTACACCACTGATATTATCTGAATACTTTATCTTATTCTGTTTATGGTTTTGTTTGGTTTTTAGATGATGAAAACTGTCCTTGGCTCAATGTTTTATGATTCAAAGAGTAAATTATCCCTTAGGGAGACTGCACGAGGGCTGGCAGTGTAATACCACGAGAAGAGCAAGATATATGAATGTTTCTGTGCTGTTTATTACTTTTTTCTAAAAAGAGAGTTGGCTTACACACTTGACCTCCATTTATTGTGATAGCACACATTTGGCAGAGGCCCTCCGAAGCATAAAAGCTGTTGATGGACATTTAACAGAAGTCTCACTTTAAGTGACCATTTCATTTCTTTGTTGGTGAGTTCTTTAGGAAATCTGTCACTCTTTTAGGTGCCGTGACACTTTAAAACTTCTTTGAAATAAACCTCTTCTGTAGTAATTTGTATACAGTCATTCTGTACTGTTTCTTTGCATTAGATTAATTCTAGTAAGTAGTGTTTGTGAGAGTCTGAAAATTCATATTTCTGCTTACAAATAAAGTACTGAAACAATGCAACAATGACAATCCATTTACAAAATGTATTCCAAAAAGAGAATTAGCTTTAAACAAAAATAGTGAAAACGTGAAAACATATTTTGGTTTGGTTAAATTAGAGATTTTTCACTCTTCATAGGGATAAATACCTTTTCCCCCCACACAGACAAGATGCTGATCTACACAAATAACTATTTAATTAGGAAAATGCATATGTGTATTCTCCCCAACCCAAAAATATTTACATTGTATATAGAAAAAAACTATTTTTCTGGTGCTAATCAGAATAAACAGTAACTGTAATGGACTCTTTCAAACGTCTATTAATCTCCTTTCTAAAACTGTTATATCTTCAGTACAATTATATTTTGTTTCAGGTGTACACAGTAAATAGGGGCTTATAGACGATCAAATCTGTTTATTTGAAAACCTCAGACCTCAATGCTAGAGAAAATTAAAAATTATTCACTGGTACATTTTATATTTTCCCTTTATGTTAAACTTAAATGACACTTAATTATCTATTGCCAGACAAAATAGTGTTTAGGTGTTGAGCCTGGTAATTTATGTTAAAATATTCAATAACGACCCTACAGTTATTATATAGTTTGTATAAAGACTGCAGAACTGGATAGTGTTCATATTAGATTTTTTCCTATAGTGAAATTCATTTGTATATTGTCATTGATAGATTTATATTTTGAACTGTTGTGAGAAACCCATTAAGACATGCTAAAACTATGAAGTGTATTTGCATAGACAGTGATATCCCTATTGTATACTATGGTAATGTTATATTAGTAACAGTTATTCCCAGATATATCTAGTTATATACTGTATTTCCTAAAATTTACAAATTAAAATGATTCATCTCCTATTTCAAAATAATGTGTGTGCAATTTTTCAGAAGCAATTTTTAAAATTTAATCACAATAAATTAATTGTTGCATTACTTCCATTAGTTATATTAGGAAAATCAGTGGTCATACCTTTCCAGTATCACAGTCTGTTCCATCCATTGGTGGATCCAGTTTAGTTTTGCACTCCTTCTCACCTTCCACCTTACACCATAACCCAGTGCAAATAACATGCTGAAAAACAAACATACATTGCTAAGGACAGAGGACTTAACGACTGTATATATGTAATTCATTAATTTCAGCAGACAGTTGCTGGTTTGGTGGTACTGAAGCATGTACAGAGTTAAACATCAACAAAAACTGTGGATATAGTATGCAGCAAATCCTGGATACACCCCCTTGGGCATGGACATAGTGGAACAAGTCCGCTGGAGTGGGGGACGGATGCCAGGACCCTGTGTACAGAGTCACAACCCTTGAATGTTGCCAAACTGATACAGGTAGGGCTTTGATAGGCAAGGTGGATCTACTACTATATTGATCGACTCTCTTAGAGGTAGCTGTAGATGGAGTGCTACAGCCACAGTCTGAAATAAGGACTCTGTTTCCACCCACCAGCGCACTGCTCAGCTACTTGACCTATGGGCTGGGCCCCCACAGCGCATATGGACAAAAAACAGGTAGGCACAGGAGGGCATAGTGATATACTTCTTTCTCCACAAAACTCAGAGCTTCTTAAGAATTAAGAGGGCTGATAGTTTATTCCATGATTATTTTACCACTCATTCAAGCACTGAAAGGAAAGAAAGCTAGCACTGTCATTAGAAATGAAGGTATGCTTTAGAAATCAGTGAAGTGTTAGGCTGTGAGTGTGTGTGTGTATATAACTTGTGAATTATGTTGACTAGAGGGCTTTGAGAATGAAGTATAATAGACTTTATTTAAAGGTGTAAAACTGAAAAGCTAAATGGAAATTGAAAGATTAGTGCACTGAGTCACCACTTCGAGAGCATGTGTGGGACAATCAAGTTAGTAAGCACATTTAAATAGTTTTTCCTGCTATTATAAAATTCATCTAATACTTCCTAGTTTGAATAATTTTAGAGCACCACACTACTGCAATGACAATCTCAAAGAATGATCTGTTTTGGTGGCTCTCCAACAAACCAGAATGTGGCAGGAAGTCATCACAGATGAAAATAAAAAAGAATTTTTAGGTTAAGTAAAATTTATTTTTCTACTGAATATCCTAGACAGTCTGGTCAATAGGGCATTCAGCTCAAAAATGCTTATGTCTATTTTAATTTTAGCTTTGCAGTTCACCCTTAAATCAAATATGAATTTTCTAACACAGTCAAGACTGAAGTGAGTTTTCAAAACCCAAGTGAATATTTGTAAAACTTCTGCTATTGCTCAAATAATATACAAAACATTTCTTAGACACTATTAAGCTCCCTGATGACTTCCTCAAATGATCCCTGTTCACTCCATCCCAATGGTTCCGGCTTCCTGATGTACTTCCATTCTTTCATAATCCTCTCTCCCCTGGAAACAACTCAACATTCAACTGAAGCTGGCATTCATGTAGAACAGATATCAAATAAGATGACAAGGCAAATTATAATGGTTTTTCATTGACAGATTATAGATGGAAAGAACAATTGGCCCTTCAGCCCATCCTCTAGCTTCAGGAGAAGACAGTTTTTATTTTTCCCTGAAAGTCGCGCCATGAATATTGCTGCCTATTGTAATTCCTCAATGACTCCTGAAAGCCTCTTCTTTTGTCCCTACAGAGAAATTACAAGGCTATCTTATCCTCGAGAGAGAAATCAAGTTCAGAATTGTGACTTCCTTCCCCTTCTTTCCCCCCACTTCTATTTTGTTCCAGATGGAAGCGAACAGGGCCAGCTGTGGCTGGATCACTGCTTGAAGGTTATAGCTTGTGCAATTTAATGCCTACAAAATATGGACAGTGCAGGGGCAAGAAGGATCAGGAGAGATAGTGGGATAAAAGAAACAGATCAGCACCAGGTTCTCAGAATCCAGGGTCACTAGAAGACAAGATGTGGTCTGTCTGTCTGAAATTATTTATTATTCTGCCAAAATTGAATAATAGTTTCCGGTCTTTGATATGATGCATGAAAAATGTGTTTATATATTATGGTACCTGAAAAAACCTCATTGTAAGGGAAATATCGTTTAAAAAATGTTTGTATCTGGGCCAGAGCATAGGACTACCTGCAAATGTCAATGTGTGTCTTGTATGTAAATATGTCAGTAGTAACATCTTACAAAATGAAGAGATTTATTTCAGTAGGTAAGAGAATTCTACAGAAAAAAAGGTCAGGATGACAATGAGCCAAATTCATCCCTGGAGTATTGCCAATGGACTTACACCTCGGAAGAAATTGGTCTAAAAGGCATCATATGTTTATAAATATCTCATAAAAACTGTAAAAAAAAAAAAAGTTAGAGCTAGCTGTAGCCTAAATACTTATACATCACAATGTAATTTGTTTTATGGTTTAAGGTCCAAAGAGAAAAGCTAACTTTGCATTTCTAAAACTAAGTTTTAAGCAAACTGTAAGGGAAGCATTAAAGTTAGGAACAAGCCTTCCAGGCCAATTCCTGAAGACTATGCAGATAAGGCAGCCACCAGGCCTTCTACTGTTGTAGTCCTATTCCAAATAAGAAATGAGAGAAAAGGGAATAGTAAGCTCAGTTCAACCTCGCTGAAGCAAGGATATAGGTAAACTGACAATAACAATGAAATCAAAACAAGACTTCCTATTCATAGCTCAGATAAGGGCCCTATTTGTATTTTATATCCTGGATCCACATACCTAAATGACTGCATTTGAGGAAACAGTTCTCCAAGATTTCAAGATACAAAATCCAAAGTCCTTCCCTTTTAGAGAGTATTTTATCCCTTTTAACTTTCAACTTTTACCCAAAAAACTTCAAATACATAGGCTGCAATTGACCATAAATCATAAAAGATTGACTTCCAATTATAAACGATGTATGACCAGATTTACATAGGTCTATTGGTGCCTAAATATACAGATGGGTTTCTAGTTACACCACCACCTAAGCAGCTTGTAAGTCAGTGGCAGTTAGGTGCCTATCCAGTTTTGATGCTTTTGTAAATCTCACTAGATGTCTAGATGTCTACCTGCTTCTAGGCACCTTAATACCTTTGTATATAGCCTGTGGCCCTTAACCCCCACCACCTAAACTTATCCTAGAGAGAAGATGTAACCTAAAGTCAACTATCTCCTAAGTTCACTCCATCCCTTTTCACTACATTTTGTAATAAGAGGTAAACAAATTACCAAGCACATTTACTTTAGAGAAAAAGAACACACACAAATAAGAAGTCTGATGTATTCTCACTGGGAATTAGGATATATTAAGATGACTCTGATATTTAACTCCATCTTGGAGCCTTCATCAAAGGCCCCTATGAACTGACCAACCCAAGAATACGCAGGCCTCCGGTAATGGCTAATATTGGCAGAAGACCTATAAATTGTCTCTCCTGCCCACAATGCTTCACCAAAGATGTCAGATGATCTCCTGTTATTAAAGCCACATGGATGACCTTTTTAGTTCTATGCCTGTTATCAGCTACCAAGACCAGTTTCTTATTAACCACTTCTTTAGAAATTGGCCCAGATTTTAAATCAAATAAATTCTCTCTTATTCTTACCTACTTATTAAAAGGTAGGTAGAGTATTAGTGCCTTTGGCAGCCAAACTAGAAAATCATTTAGTTTCATATATAGATTTATTTGATTTAGAAAATCAACGTTTTTTTAAAATGCACAAACTCACACAATTATGTGATGTTATTATAAACATTTTAATATATCTGAATACCGAAAAAACATCGGTTCTGAATTTAACTGACAGAAATGTTAACAGAAGTTGGTAATGTTGCATCTGCTAATGAATAGATACCTAAATTCCGTTTAAGTTACAAGAGTAGTCTCTCTAACTTCAGCTCAAGCATCTTGTAAAGGGAAATCATGCCTCACCAATCTACTAGAATTATTAGAGAGGGTCAACAAGCATGTGGCAAGGGGGATCCTATGGATATAGAGAATTTAGATTTTCAGAAAGCCTTGACAAAGTCCCTCACCAAAGGCTCTTAAGTAAGCAGTCATCGGATAAGAGAGAAGGTTCTCTCATGGATTGGTAACTGGTTAAAACAGGGGTCGGCAACCTGTGGCATGTGAGCCAATTTTTACTGGCACACTGCTGCCAGCCACTGCCGGCCTGAGTGAATGGAACCCCTGGCCAGCAGAGGACGAACGGGGCCGGCGGCCAGGACCCCAGGTGGCAGGAGCCAGTGGACGGAAACCCAGACCGGTCCCACTATCTCGCTGCTGGTCTGGGGTTCCAGCTGCCCGGCCTCTGGCCAGCCGGAGTCCACGCCTCCAGCTCTGCTCAGCCCTCCTGCCGGCCTGGAGTACCGGCAGCCAGCCCAGGTCTCTGCTCCTGGCTTGGTCCCAGCGCTCTGCAGCACTTATAAAAAATTACATTACAATTGGCTTAGAAACTTGAAAACTTAAAAACTTTGTTTGTATATTACAGTAATCGTTAAAACATGTATAATGTTCATAAATACATAGGTTTGATGAAAAAAAGTAGTTGTACTTACGTGCCTGTGCTTAATTTGTGTTTTTGATGATTTACCTTCTAAAAAAATCTCACATATAGGGGCATCTCACACCCCCAAGGGGTGCGTGCACCCCAGGTTAAGAATCACTGCACTAAACTGATAAGATCTGCATTTTTTAAATGAAGCTTTTCAAACATTTTAAAAAACTTGTTTACTTTTACATACATAGTTTAGTTATATAATATAGACTTATAGAGAGATACCTTCTAAAAATGTTAAAATGTATTACTGGCACGCGAAAACCTTAAATTAGAGTGAATAAATGAAAACTCGGCACACCACTTCCCAAAGGTTGCCTACCCCTGGGTTAAAAGATAGGAAACAAAGGATAAGAATAAATGGTCAGTTTTCAGAATGGAGAGTGGTAAATAGTGGTGTCCCCCAGGGGTCTGTTCTGGGACCAGTCCTATTCAACATATTCATAAATGATTGGAAAAAAGTGTAAACAGTGAGGTGGCAAAATCTGCGGATGACACAAAACTACTCAAGATAGTTAAGTCCCAGGCAGACTGTGAAGAACGACAAAAGGATCTCTCAAAACCAGATGACTGGGCAACAAAATGGCAGATGAAATTTAATGTTGATAAATGCAAAGTAATGCACACTGGAAAACATAATTCCAACTATACATATAAAATGATGGGGTTTAAATTAGCTGTTACTACTCAAGGAAGAGATCTTGGAGTCACTGTGGATAGTTCTCTGAAAACATTCACACAATGTGCAGTGGCAATCAAAAAAATGAACAGAATGTTGGGAATCATTAAGAAAAGGATAGATAATAAGAGAGAAAATATAATATTGCCCCTATATAAATCCATGGTATACCCACACATTGAATACTGTGTGCAAATGTGCTCGTCCCATCTCAAAAGAAAATACTGGATTTGGAAAAGGTTCAGAAAAGGGCAACAAAAATGATTAGGGGTATGGAACAGCTTCTGTATGAGGAGAGATTAATAAGACTGTGACTTTTCAGCTTGGAAAAGAGATGACTAAGGGGGGTTATGATAGAGCAGTGTTTCCCAGACTTAGGATGCTGCTTGTGTGAGGAAAGCCCCTGGCAGTCTGGGTCGGTTTGTTTACCTGCCCAGTCCGGACGTTCCGCTGATCAAGGCTCCCACTGGCCACGGCTCGCTGCTCCAGGCCAATGGGGGCTGCTGGAAGCAGTGCGGACTGAACCGCTCCTTCCAGCAACTCCCATTGGCCTGGAGCAGCGAACAGCCGCCAGTGAGAGCCGCGATCGGCAGAACCTGCGGATGGGGCAGGTAAAGAAACTGGCCCGGCCCACCAGGGGCTCTCCCTACACAAGCAGTGTCCGAAGTTTGGGAAACACTGTGATAGAGGCATATACAATCATGTCTGGTGTGAAGAAAGTAAATAAGAAAGTGTAGTTTACTCCTTCGCATAACACAAGAATTAGGGGCCACCAAATGAAATTAATAGGCAGCAGGTTTAAAACAAACAAAAGGAAGTATTTTTTCACACAACGCAAAGTCAATCTGTGGAATTCCTTGCCAGAGGATGTTGTGAAGGCCAAGACTCACAGGTTCAAAAAAGAGCTAGATAAGTTCATGGAGGCTAGGTCCATCAATGGCTATTGTCCAGGATGGGTAGGGATGGTGTCCCTAGCCTCTGTGTGCCAGAAATTGAGAACGGGCAATAGAGGATGGATCACCTGATGATTCTCTGTTTTGTTCATTCCCTCTGTGGCAACTGGCATTGGCCACTGTCGGAAGACAGGATACTTGGCTCGATGGACCTTTGATCTGACCCAGTATGGCCGTTCTTATTTTCTTAGACCACCACCCCTCCAGACAAACTTACAAGCAGTGGGTAGTAATGAGCTGGGTTGAGTTTGCTGGGTTTTCCCCTTGAAGAATACTAGGGGTTCCCTGGCCCATCTGAACCAATTGTAACTTATTTAGTGTCAGGTTGCATCACTGATTACTAGTCTGGATCTAACTGGCTGGGAGGGAGCTTTACCCTCCCCTTTCCATTTTTTAAGGCTGAGTTTTGGGAGAATCAAAACACTATTCAGGCTCCCTTCCTACTTGCAGCAGGATTTCCCCTCCCACCTATGTAAGGGGGCAGAAAGAGCCTAGGAGAAGCAGTCAGTCCTTTCCTTGGAACGTTGTGTGTGTGTTAATGACCAAATTGGATGTTGTTGTTACGGGGACTAACCATTGCATTTTCTTTTCTGTTTGGGCCATGCCAGAATCTCATATTTCAGTAAGTCATGTTGCAACTTTGGGGTCCTATGGAGTCTTTACAATGGCATGAATTTATCTGTTTGGGCAGGGATGGGCATGTAGCTCCCAAATTTTGAATCTTTGTTGTTGGGACTGAGAGACTCACCCACAAAACCTTTGTGGGGTCTGACTCAGTGATGATTCTAACCCCCTTGACAGGGAGAAGTGTGGGCCTGGGTGAGCTGGATAGTTTATCAGATGGGATAGCTGTCTGACCTTGGGATCTATCAGTTAGGACAAAGGGTGGCTTAGCATGATCTGCCTGAAAGGATACAGGCACCTTCTCCTTCAAGGATTATATCACCTTCCCACTCCCTTTCATTTATGTAATTTATGTTTATTTAACAAAACTACACCCTCCTATAGCAAAATTATTCATAGTTTGTGAAATGTCTTTTTGGAGGATCCACTGAATCCACCTGCACTGATAGGATGAGTAGGACACAGATTTCAACTACTTTTGGTAGGACACCAATTTATGTACTTGGCTCTTGAAAAGGCCTAGAAAACTGACCTTTCCATTACATTAAAACCTATCCATTTGAATTCTTTTTTGGTGTCTGGTCTTATTTTACCTGAGTTAACACAAAGGTCATTTTTTATTGTTCATCAAACAATCTTGATGCTGCATAAGTTACATCATGCTAATCTCGGAATCTAAAGAAAACTATAAGTATATAAGAATATACTTGCATACTTATGTGCACCAGCTATGACTGCAGATTATTATTTATTAATCAGTGAAGCCCGTGCTGTATATCAGACTAGAACACAAAGAGAAACAACAACTTCTGAGATTGAGAGGAAACATAATTTAGGCTCTTTTCAAATGGTGACAATGATGATGTAATATTGACTCGGGTTACACAGAGGACTAATAGCACAGAGAAGATGAGAGATGTAACAGAGAATCTGTGGATACACACACGAGATATTGTGTGTGAGATATTTGATATACAAGCCCAAGAGCCACATAAAATACACACTACAACAAAAAAAGCAAACTGATTTTTTTAAACTGATCTAAATTCTGTTAATATCTTCTGGAAGAATGCATCTAACCTAAAGTCTATAGCATGGTTACACATAGTCTGTTCAATCCCTAATGAATTAGGTCTGACATTGAAAAAGTGTAAATATTGTGCTTGTTTTAGAATATTTAGTATCCTCATGAGATACTTTGTATGTGCTTCAAAAGCTATTTAACTACTTCAGATGGTTTAGTAGCTGCACTGGAAATAATTAGCTATGTTTATTTAATTCCCTGCTGTATTTCATGATTTCCCAGCATCATTATACATTTCATTAATAACTTACAAATTATCTTTAATGTACTTTTGGTATCTAAACTGTGCATTTTTAGCTATTTTTACATTTGTTTTTGCATACAATAAATATAAAGTATTCAGCACAAATATGCAGAATGAAAACTCTTAAACAACAATATGCTTTAGACTCTCTCAGGTGACAGAGTTCCTTTGGTTAAATAAATCCTGATATTTCCTGCTGACATTTGATTTAACGTATGTTAGTTGAAAGAACAATCAAGATTAAAGTTTTACACTGGAGAGTTTGTGTGTCACAGTCAGTTTTCAGAATGGAGAGAGGTAAATAGTGGTGTCCCCCAGGGGTCTGTTCTGGGACCATCTTTCCTAACCCTTCAGGTTATATGCTCTACTCTGCACAAAAGTGATAGGTTTACTCATATTTACAGTTGTACTTTTATCACTGAAGTAATGCAGTCAGAATTTTTTAAAACAAAACTACAAGACTTTTCTGACATTTTAGGATTTTTACATGTGTGGGGGCAAATCATAAGAAACAGCTGAACGCTTTCACTAGGAACTTTAAGTGCTGCCAGTTAAACGATCATTGCAAGGGAGGCTAATAGAAAGCTGGAGCTCAGCAACAACACTGTAGTGAAACACAAACCAGAGCACTGAACCTTGGGTCAGAACTTCACTCTTCTAGGGGTAAAACTTTCTCTTTTCCCCATCTTGGACAGTTAAGTTATGATTACAAAGTTTAGCTCTAACACAGTATGTTCCCTCTCCTGTACATGGTTATCACAGTACAAGATAAATTAAAATTATTGGACTAACAATAGGAAATAAGATTTATCTGAGGATATAAAATAATATTGGTGACACTTGATTTTTATAAACTATACATTAATTTACTATTTATATAATGCAATAGTACACATCAATGTACAACAAAAAAGCTATGCCAAACTCAACAGAGATTTCCCCTTCCAAAAGGACTTATGAGGCATCTATTCTAACAGCAAAACCTTGTATATTACAAAATGAACAACATTAACAAATGCAGAAACAGTGTGGCAGGCGTCTCTGTGACTGGAACATTTCAAAGAACAGTTGGCTTTTCTGGAGGTTTTTGAAGGAAAAAAGAGTGAGGGATATTTGTGTATGTCAAGTGGAATGCCATTCCAGTCATATGAACAGCTGGGAAGAAGGATAAAAGTTGGGACTATGCAAGAAAGACAAAAACAGCAGCTAAGAGCCATGCTTGTGCAGAGTAGAGATAGTGGGAACAGTAGTGGTGGCGATAAGGACAGATATGTAGACAGGAATATAATATTTCCATAACTTTTGCTCTTTTCATCATGATCTTTCCCTTGGACTTTCTTAAAAGTTGCCATGCTATACAACCACTCTATTCATTCTCTATAAAGCTCACAGCTGTGTTATGACAAGAATTGCTTTAGTGAAGTTGACTAGATAGCATTCACATCCTGGACTTTAATCTTCAAGGCCAATATTTTGCAGTTCTAAAATTGTACTCAATTATCAGGTTCTACTCATGAACCATTATCTTACTTTCTGTTATTCAAAAGAATGGTAGGAACTAATTGATTCTTACTTGAAGCACAGTGGGCATAAAAGCAAACTTGGCAGTTTTACAAGATAATCACAGTGACAGTATAAATCTTACACTGAAAGATACACAGACACTTTGTTCTTGAAAGGCTTTAGGCTACTCTTCTCAGACTACATAAATTACAGCCTTCATCTTAAAACATGTTCACAGGGTTAAAAAAAATCTTCAACATAAAGATTAGGCACCATTCAAGGAACAGGAATTTGGGCCAACTTAGTAGCTCCCAGAGATAACTCTGCAGGGTAGATGTTGTTAGTACTCTGCTGTGGCAGGTATTGTAGGAAAGCGAGACCACGTGAAGGGAAGTACATGGAATCTCTCCCTTGTCTCCTAGGATTATCAGAGAGATTGTGTACTGGAACCTTGGCAATGAGGGAGATGTGATTGGTATATCTAATATTACCATATAATGTGATTACAGATAGTCTTACAAGTTCTGCTTAATCAAATGTATGGGCAGTCAGATCTTAGAAGAAATGCATTGTTAGAAACGCATATCACTAGTAACATTTATTCCCCGCCTGACAGAATAAATTTCTTGGGCGTATAGTTGTTTAACTTGACTATATACTTTCACAGATAAAAAACCCTAGAACAGATGGAACATGGGGCATTCAAAACTAAATATCAGAAATTAACAGAGGACAAGTCCAGGAGGGTAAGACTGTCAAGAAGACAGTCAAATTAGCATCAGGATAATAAACTTGACTTAATTGTTGGTGTTCCTGAAAGTAGCAAGGAACACTAAAGAAGCACTAAAGACAGTCTGAGACACAGCTTGGAAAAGCATCTTGGGGAGCATATGCAACTTGCAGGTGATTAATTGCTCATCTAATTTCACCTGGTTTCATTAGGATAACATTCCTGATTTATTTACCCACAGTAAAGGGACAGGGAAATTAGGAGGGTACAAAGGTATCATGCAACTGCACATACATTTGACAGTCTGGCCCATAAATTGTAGTTTAATGAGAGGTAATGAGAGTTTTTGTACTGGCTGCAGAAAGAAGGGGAAAAGAAAAAATTTCCTTCCCAGACCCCTTGGAAAGGAGCAACTACAGTGAGGCCCACAGTGGATCATGACAAAATCTGGTATTTTAACTGCTTTCATGGATGGGAGGGTGGGTGCTGCTCCACCTTTTCCTGCACCAGCATGGACATAAGTAGTCTCCCTTCTCTTCTGGCCACCTAGGGGGGAAAGAGATGGGGCAGCATCCTTACACTGATCTGGTATGAAGCTGCAAGTAACACTCTGGCTTCCTAGCCCTTAAAGGGGAAATACACCTTTTCCAAGAAGCCAGAAATGGCCCCATCACTTAATGTGAGGTGAGGTCATTTACTTCAGAGGGTCCATGACTTCACTGGATGTATTTTTCTATTTTTATACTGAAATTAGCATGCTAATGGTGCACATTAAAGCACCAATCCAACACCACTATAACAGGGCCGAAGCAATAAACAAAACATGCCCATCTTGACTTTCACATGCAAAGCATAAAACCGGTTACAAATCAGTAATTCTCTCTTTCATGCTGTCACTGAAAAAATAACTCTCTTTTCTAAAGTAAACAACAATCTTTACCTGCATTTCTTGACAAAACGAAGCCATAGGTCCAAAGAGAATCTGACACTGTTCATCTGCAGTGTATGTCATTCCTGGCAGTTTGGAGGGAATAATCACAGAATTGAGGCTTTGGGGACTTGTCTGTAGCAAACAGTTACTGGCCTTTGACCTGCCAATATGCAGAAATTCATAAAATGTTGAATAATATTAATAAAGGTTGGTTATTTTGTTGACATAGAACATATGCAATTGCTATAAAAAAGGATTAACAGATCTTAAGCAGTATTTTGCTGACATTTAGACCTGTTAATTTAACAAAGTTCTTTCTTTTGCTGTGGTATATTTACAGAAAGGCAAAACAGATTACAAGCAGCTATAAGGATTTCAGAAAAATACTTGGAAAACATTTTAGTGTAAGTATTACATAATTTAATTGGTTAAAATTATACGGGTTTTTAATAAATATTTAGAGAACTTACTTTTTTCACCCTGATTTTAAATGTCAGTGTTTTCCAAGTACCAGGATATCAGTTAGCACTCAGTTTTCACCCAAAATTAAAGAAAAAGGGAGATGAAAATATATGGACCTCCATTGGACTTGAGTTCTAAATGGACACATTTACAGATTGTCCTTGAATCTCTATCATTCCAGTGCCAGCTCCAATACAGACCTTCTAAGGACTGCTCAGTTGTAAGCAGTAAATTGTTAGTAGGCATATCTATCAATTCAAGAGAGCTATTCTTGAGGGTTATTCCTTATACAATGCATGGGCACAAGGTAAGTGTCCTATTTTGGTATGATTCCATGTATCTTATTCTCAATTAGAGAACTCATAAAATATTTCTATTAAAATAATATTATTTCCCCATGTTATTTGTTATTGAATGACAACATAGGACATGATGTAATCTGTAATATATGTGCAAAATAGAGATCAATACAGATGTCATTTTAAACACCCAATCTTCCTCGTGCATATTTTTGCCCCATATCTTTGTTAATGTATTTTCTTTTGTTGATAAGGTGGCTTTTTGATGGATAATATGCAGTTGTTATTAACAGTATTTCCTTTTTAACCTCATACAGAAGCTGGCAGAGAGTATTAAGTATTTGGCGTATCTGAAACTTAGATCAATTAAAGTCAAAGAATTACTTTAAGCACTGCTATTTCTTGACTGAATTACCTGAGGAATCTTTCTAGATCTTCCCTGCTGCAAGGAGACCATGAAACATCACCAAGATTCTGTCCTTTAATCCATTCTCCAGACATGATATGGAGACCGTCTGCACAGGAAGGGTGGTCATTGTCATGATTTATTCCCATGCTGAATTTTGAAAATATTAAAAAATAAAAAACATATTTTAAGAAAACAGAATAATAAATGGATTCCAAAATGGTTAAGAACATAAGAATGGCCATACTGGGTCAAACCAAGGGTCTATCTAGCTCAGTATTTTTTCTCTCAACATTGGCCAATGCCAGGTGCTTCAGAGGGAATGAACAGAACAGGCAATCACTGAATGATCCATCCTCTGACATTTACTCCCAGTTTCTGGCAGTCAGGCTAGAGACACCCAGAGCATGAGGTTGCATCCCAGACCATCGTGGCTAATAGCCATTGATGGACCTATCCTCCATAAACTTACCTAATTCCATTTTGAACCCATTTATACTTTTGGCCTCCACAACAAACTGCATTTCTCCCACTAATGAATGAGAAGACCATCATGAGCTCACATAACAAAGCCAGTGAATCACAGTGTAATTCTGCACTGAACTTGTTTTCATTACACATTGGTTTGTTTATTGTTGACTACTTGCATTTATCTAACTAATAAGTGAGATTTATTGTTAAAATATTCTGAGCAGAAGTTTAATATTTACTTGCAATTTCAAAAATTCACAGAGTTTTGGTTGCAGTACCTTTTATTTCAAATAATAGCAATGGAATGACTCAAGGGAACTATATTCAAAGGACGAAGTATCCACACCACTTTGAATTTGCTCAGTTGTTGCTTTTGAAGATTCACTATTACTTGAAAAAAACCTATTTTATTGTAGGCAATATTCAGGTGGGTTTTTTAAGTGAAAAAAGGCACTTTAAAACCTTCAAAAGTAGCTATGTGGATACACACGGATCTGCTATGTGAAAAGTAAATAAAACAGTTTCAGCTGCTTTTAACTTTAAAAGTCACTATAAGGATACTCTTCAGAGTAAGGTATACAAAATGGCTGCTGGGCTTTTGTAGCTTCTTCAGGATTTGATAGCTCTGTAGTTTGTACTATAGCAAAGCAAAATATTGTAGGTGATACCACTACATAAGCACTACTCCCTATGTGCTGGCTCCTTATACTCATCAGGTATATGCACTTAAGTTGGCTATCTTGGTCATTTCTCACGAATGGTCCTTGCTTTCAGCCAAATAAACGCATCAATGCAATTTTTCCTGCATGAAAAGTCAGTTACCTCTAGACCAGTACTAAGTGCTAATATCACATACCTCTCTATATCTCACCATCCTTTGTTTACTTTCGCATTAAAATGTAAACAACAAAAAACAAAAACATTGCACAACCCTGCCAACTTTCCCTCCTGGCCAAACTGTGCCCCACATAAAGCTGTTCAGTCAAATATCAGCAAAGCTAGGTCAAGTTTTATATGAGGTACACCAGCTCCTGTTACATTCTGCTTATTAATGAAAGGAATTTAATTCCCCAATAAGACACTGTTTTGTAGGACTCTGTTGTGCCTGCCAGGCTGCTCAACAGAAGTGTTGCTGCTGCTGCTAGCTTGGAGCCTCTACTGGAATGTGCACAGTACACAGTGTGGGATGCTGAGGCAGCTGTCTGTGCATGAATCTTCAGGGAGAATTTTGTGAATGGAGTATAGAATTGGGGTGAAGATACATTTATTTCATGCTCTTTTTAATTTCTCGCTTTTTCTGAGCTGGATAGTGCATCACTACACTAGCGCTTCTGCACTTAACCTCCACGGATGTGAACCCTGGCTAGTTAAATCTCTTGATTGACTGAACTCTTTCTTGTCCCCACACACCCAGTGCCACATTTTCCCATTTATCAAAAACTTTGATAAATTCTGAAAGTTAGAGATGTCCTCCATAATCTCTGGGTAAACCTTCCTTCTGTCTGAACAATGGAAGGTAAGTTGATTGGACGACTGGAGCCGTCACAAAACAAAACAAAAAAAGCTATACTGCAGCAAATGTCTGTAGAAAGGTACAACAATCACACAAAGGAGTTGCCCATATGCATATTCAATAACACGACTATAGAGCTTAAAGGTATATTCTGTGGAAAAGAAACTCCACAGCAGAAAATGCCATAGAGAATAAAGCGAATCTGTTAGAGTCAAGCCATGAAAGACAAATTTGTCTTGGAAAGTGACCAAATTGAGAGGCCTCAAGGTTCTCTGTGTCACCATGACCCAGGTAATATTCTTCAAAAGACCACACAGAATGTTGTGACATGCTAAGATTTCAGTACTCTGAGAAGAAATAAGAAAATAGGAAGATCCTAATACAAACACTAAATAGTACATATTATATTGCTAGACAAGAACTTGTACCACAAAGCCCTTATATTGAACAAGCTGAAAATATGCCTTTAAGTGGACAGGTTAGCAGCAACTTTATTCGGCTGCTTTGTTTTCAGGCAGAATATGATCATGGTATTTCCAAGTAGATGAAAAAGAACCAAGACAAATTCAAAATCCAATTATTCAAAACAAGATAATAGAAATCATGGTTCTTAAAATCATGAGGGATATTTCTGAGAAAATTTCTGGACAGTAGTATACAAATATGGTAGATGAAACAGACTTCAAAAAAGAGCGTGTAGTTTTGTATCTGTAACTGTCACAGACAATGTTATGATGATTCCATCAGCATGGCAGGCTTAGTATCAGTTGTAACAAGCAGATTACAACAGGTGGAACCACAAGCACCTGGTTCATTGCTATGGACATGCTTTGAATTTGCAATGCCAGGATGCTCTTAAGAATAATGCTATCCTAAGAGATACTCTTGAAATTTTTTAAATTAATTTTATGATTTTGTAAACAAGTCACGCAGATGAGGCATCTCTGGCCTCTGTTCAACAAGATGGACTCTCTGAAGCCAATGCTTCTGCACAGTTTCTGAGAACAACCTTTCATTGTGTGCAACTTGAGAGGCGCCAAAGAATGCAAAGCAAGATCCTGAAAGTAGAGCTCAAATTTGTAACATGGCTGTTCAAAATGAAAAAAAATATTTATTTCCTCGTTGGTAATAAATTAAGTAAAAATTTCCTAAACATGGTAAACATTCTGTCCAAAACTCTGCAAAGGTTGTACACATCAGCCACAGAAGGCCAATCTCATATGAAAATAACACAATCTACTTCAATCCATCCAATCAGATGAAAAACTAGAACTTATTCTGGGAGCAAATCCATGAAAAAAGTTTAGTATTGATAGTCAGAATACCTGAACTTTTAAGGAAGAGAAAAGTTCCCTAGAAAAAGCAAACAGGGACAGGAGAAGCCAGGTACCTAAATTCAATAAAGGAATTTTATAAGTACATCTACTTCTAAGTAATTGATTTTACAATGACCAGTATTTAATTAAGGTGTGAACAGAAAGGCTACAAAAATATGTAAAATCTTGAAACTCTCACAGCAACTCCAAATGTAACAGAAACGTTCAAGACATGCTTGCTGTGTATGATTCTGATTGCAATCATGAATGACTGATTAGTCAGCTTCATCTGCTGTAAGCCATCTGTCAGCTTACAGAAAGATAGCTGAAATCAGTTCTCTCAGCCAAGCCGAATGCCAACTGTTTTCCAAAGTAGTAGAATTGTTGAAAATGATTTTAGTGGTACTGGCAACCAATGCTGTAAGTGAGCATTGTTTCAGTGCTCTACAATGTATTAAAATATGGCTTTGAGCCACAATGAGACAATGCCAGCTCAACTGGCATATGTTTTTACATGTACAAAAGGACAAAACTGATGACTTACAGCTTACAGATGTTGCAGAAGAATTCATGTAAAGAAACCCAGGATGAAGATTATTGTTTGGAACTTCTTCAGATTTGTAAGTCATTCTTTTTACTCATGTTTTAAAAAGTAAATGCTTTGATAAGTGGTTTTGTACCATGACTAAATTTCTCCATATTTAAATAAACTGGGATAAATGAGCTTCTATTCTGAACTGTTTCCTTTGTTTATTAATACAATCCCTACTTTGGGGCGGAGGGGGGGCATTACAGCCTCCCTCACAAACACGCAAATTGTCTCTGCCCATGACAGAGGATCTGTTTGAGCTGCAGGAGCTACTCCAGCTCAAGAGTGATTGTCTCTCTCCTGCACTGCAACTCATTGGCTAGAATCCAAAGTACTCAAAGGCTGTACTTCACCTCCTGCTGATAAGACCACTTCCCTTTCCATCTGTTGGAGAGCTTTTTTAAAGCTTTCTTGACATTTCAGGGCCATATTTAATTTAAAACTTCCTCAAGAGAGAGTCCATCTACATTCTAATTGTCAGGTGAGGAGATTCCATTTGTACAAATACTACTGTTTAGCCAAATCTTAAATAACAAACATTGAAAAAATGTACTAAGTTCAGATTCAGATAACTTTGAAAATTCTAGTTTTTATTCTTTTACTCATCTACTGCATGTAGTATTGTATTAGAGTATCCATTAAAGATATTCAGTTCAAATATTGGAACAAATCAGATATACTCCAAATTTGGGCAGGTGATATTAAAATAAAAGATAAACAAGGGAAATGGACAATTTAAAAATACCACAGAAATACTACCTGAAACAAAATTTTGTCCCTTTATTCTTCTTAGCACATATATCAGAAGGAATCTCCTGGTATGATTTCCCATATGTAGCAATTATGATAGGAGAAACCACATAGCTGTACACTGTGGGGAGACTAAGGGACAGACAACAGAAGGTCTAAACCTGCCTCACCTGTTTGCTGACTGTCCAGGGAATGGATTGTGACTACAGGTAGAGCCAGGTGAAAATCAAAATTTCCATTTTGTGGGAATTTTTGATATTCTGAAATTTTTGCGTGTTCCTTATCTGAACAAAAACAAGTGTTTTCAAAGTTTCACACAAAATAATAAGTCCAGAAATTTTCCAATTTCAAAATTTTGTATTGGAAACAATATAATTTCAGAATACATTTTTGTTGAGAAATCTATTTTTATTTAAATATTTTTTATTGTTTATACAGGATTTTGTGACAAGTCAGTAGTAGTCACCATTACTATGACATAATATAATAGTCAAAATATTCTGTTTATAGTATATATTATTTTTCTATTTTATTTTATTTTTAAAATCATTAAGGGTAACTATTACTGAGTGTGGGTTGAATACTTATTTACTAGATCAAAATGCCTCCAGTTTGTTCTATAATGAAACAGTTTAATACTTTGACAGTTTGATCTAGAAACTAAATTAAGTACTCAGAGTAGATTCAGAAAGGGACTTGGATGTTGTGATGTTGAGTGTTACAATGTCTATCTTTTAAGGCACCGTGAAAATCACTGGCATTCACAGAGCCTGGTTTCAATGCCTTGGCTCCCTGTACAATGAACGGAGAGAGATAGCCATCCTAGGAATGGGATTAACAAAAGATAGCATGCTGAGCAACAGGAGATGCCAAGGGGAGGGATGTGTGCCAAGTCCCACCCCTTTCAATTAGTTAGGTGCCTAAGTTTGATCAAGAGGGAGGTGCCAGCCCAGTGGTTAGGGTACTCACCTGAGATTTAGGAGACCCCCCAGTCCAAGTCCTCTTCTCTACTTGATGAGAAGAAGGGATTTCAAGAAGGATCCATCACTTCTCAGATGAGTGGCCTAATCACTGAGCTGTGAGATATTCTGATATGGGGTTCTCTTAATCTCTCTTGTTAAAGCTGGTCCACTTTGCAAACATAATTAAAGAGTCCTTAGGCCAGATACAGACTGAAAATATCTCTAGAGCCCAGTGGTTAGCACACTCACGTAGGAGGCAGAAGACCCAGGATCCATTCCCTCTGTGCCAATGAGTCTTTAATTATGTATTCATAGTGAACAGCTTCAACAGGAGAGCCTGAGAGAGATCCTACATCATAATATCCCATAGACCAGTGGTTAGAGCATCACCTGTTTAAATCCCTCTTCTCATCAGGCAGAAGTAGGATGTGAATCAGAGGGCTCCCATACACTGGATGAATACCCTAACAACTGGGCTAAAAGTTATGAGAGAGCTATCGCACTGTCTGGAGCAATTGACAACTGTGAGTGCCAACCTTAGGGCAGACTGTCCAAAAACAGGGCAGACACCCCAAACTGGTGGCATTTCACCAACCCAGAAACAAATGTGAACTCTGAAGCACTATAACAGTTTGACCATGGAGTCTCAGGCAGTCCCCTTGGGCATGCTCTATCTTGCCACTCAGACAAACTGGACTTAGTAATAGTTGGTTGTCATACACCAAAGATCACAAAAGATTCAGGTTGCTTCCAGTCCCAAGAGAGAAGTGACGTACCCCAAGTCAATTTGTACTTCAGATCTCACACCAAAGACAATGCTTGTTGCCAATCCACTAGTAAACTAACTAAGGATTTATTAACTAGGAAAAAGAAATGAGAGCGTTAAAGCAGGCAAAATATATATACAAATGAGTTACAATCTATGGTTCCAAAAAGTGCATAGTTGTAGTAAACTGTCAGCACTGAATGTCTTTTAGGGCTAACCCAGGTTGACCATAGCGATTTATGCTTCTGTTTCCTAGCTTCAGCCAGGTGAAAGTCCAAACAGGAAAGAAAGAGGGCTTGGCTACACTCACACTTTACAGCGCTGCAACTTTCACACTCAGGGATGTGAAAAAACACCCCCCTGAGCGTTGCAAGATGCAGCGCTGTAAAGCATCAGTGTAATCAGGGTGGCAGTGCTGGGAGCGCGGCTCCCAGCGCTGCACGCTACACCCGTAAAGGATGTGGTTTTCGTGCAGCGCTGGGAGAGCTCTCTCCCAGCGCTGCCGCTCTGACCACACTCACACTTCAAAGCGCTGCCGGGGCAGCGCTTTGAAATGCCAAGTGTAGCCAAGACCAGAGAGAAAAGTTTATTTTGTCCCTGTTTTATCCCTTTCTTCCAGCATTCAAGCTGATGGAATGGGCTTTCTTGCCTTAAGGGTGCGAGAGGGCCCTTAATCAAGTCTTTGTAATGCAATGTTCACAATGGTGCATTTAGTTTTGATAGTCCTACTTGATGGGTGATGGACCAGTCCTCCTGACTGGGTTCACAGGTACAAAGCAGGAATTTTTATAGTTATAAAACAAAACTTACATATTACCTTATAACATGGCATACAGACATTACAAGTGAAATTAATGCATGCAGCAATTTAGAAGCATTCCATAGAGTCTAAACACTAAACACTTTCTTATAAGTCTGAAGCCTATCCTGAACAATACTAACATGAGATGAGCTGGTCTGGTTTCCAGCTCTGAATTTGTCAATGCTCAGCAGACACCTACAGCTTGACAAGAACGGGCACCTGGTCTGGCAGTGTCACAGGAGGTGCTGCTGTTTGGTGTGGAGTTAGGAGGCCTCTGAGAATGCTTACCAGATCGGACACCCTGCATAGGCAGCGGAGCACCAATCTCTCTGCAGTGTGGATCACACAGGGGCTTAGGCAACCAAGCACCTAGAGTGAGGCAGCAATGTGCGTGCCCAGAGGCAGAAATATAGGCATGTAAGGAATTTTTACTGCAAAAACGTAGGCGCCAAGCAAGCTTAGGAACCTTCAGGGTTAGGAGGAAGCTGAACAGGGTTTTCTGAATGCCAGTGGTGCCTAAATTTGGGGTTTAGGCACTTAAAGTGGCAATTAGGCAACTGAACCCCTGGATGCATCTAGCCCCCAGTGTACTAATCAGAAGAGCAGCTATTTCCAATATCCTTGAGTTCGCTTGAATAATTTTTCTAAGGTAGTGAAAAAAGTTGCTTCCCTGATTAGTACATTGAGTGCTTATCTCATTATCTTTTAAAAAGTCTCAGTGTCAATCTGTTTTATTACAACACATAAGAGGAGACACTCTGATCTAGAAAATAAGATAAGATGTTTCAGTCTGTACTAAGTAGCACCTGCCCTTAAAGATTTTAAAAATAAAATAGAAAAGATTATAAAATAAACAGATTATTTCAACTATTATATCTTGTCATCATGTGTCACCGTGCCATGCCTAATGCATACATGTATTCATTCCATGCATTGCATGCCCCATGTTCCATCCACTGAACAAGTGAAGAATATGTGGAATAGAGATTGGTAGCACAAATTACGTAGCAGATATTTGTCTATTGTTTAAATAGAGGAACTCCTATATGGAAGAAACTTTATATTATGAAAATAATGGCAAGCTTTAAAAAGTAATCTATTTACTTTTGTAGAGAGTTCTCAATATATTGGGACAATGCAATAGGCATTGCTTCACTTTGGGGACCTCATATCTTGGAGGTTGAAGTATTGCTCATCTTTGCCCCTCTTCTGTTTAAGCAGAATTAGGCATTCCCAAAGCACGCATCTGCTGTACCTTCCTTAACATCACCAATGTAGCTTGTGGTCTGTTATACCCTTTCCTTAATACCTATAACAAATGTGCATAAAAAGTGAACACAAAACGAGAATGCAGAAGTCTTAACTCTCCATCTCCTCCACTATGCCATGTAATGCATTAAAAAAACTGGAGATTCACTGATATATCACCTTTTAGCAAGAGATACATTAATAGAAGAATATACATACCATACAGAGCACACTTACACATTTTCACTGTAATGATCATGGATATGAAAGTGCATAATGTCGAATTTAGGGAAATATCTCAGTGGTATGGTATTTAGTAACCCAGCATGACGTAATGGACATGTGTAACAGACAACTGCACTTTTTCACAAACAGAAAACCACTTCAGAAATTGTGTCTGTGTATAGTGCTGTTCTGGGGCTTAACATTTCTATTCTTACCTAATTTATCATGTTAGTGCTGGGCAGATTGCCTCTTGTATCCATGAGCTCCTCTTTCCCTCTTTTTGGAGCCATTCATTCTTATGTTTAAGTGAGAGTAAGACAATCATGCATGCATGAATATGCGTGTGTGTGGCAGGAAAGATAAGGCAGTTTGGGGTAAAGGGATTAAACACTTCACTAATCTAAAATGCTGTATTTAACAAAAACATTAGTGCTGCACTTTTAAGAAAAAGTACATCATATATGCATGGAAACTGATCAAATTCTGCTGTAAGAACAGGAGCTTTATTATTCTGAGTGGGATAAAGAAATGCTTAATCCACCCTGGCTGAGAGAACATAGACATGCCACATATTGCATGAATATAGGAAGTATCCTATGGAAAACATTCTCTAACTGAAACATTAGCAATACTTCAATTCACTCTGTTCAACTAACCTCCATTTATATAATCTCACTTTAAATGTATTTTGACAAAGAGCCTTGGTCAAATAAACTTGCCACTAACATTATGCATGGTTGTCAAGTCAACTGAAAAATATTTTTATCTTATAAAACCTCTCAAGCTTGTTTAAAAGCCACTGCCAGAAAATTTTTGTGATATCATGCAGAAAGCTGGAGCACACTATGGGAGATTTTGAGGATGGCCTATGTTGATATTTAACATGAAATATCAGAGGGGTAGCCGTGTTAGTCTGGATCTGTAAAAGCAGCAAAGAATCTGTGGCACCTTATAGGCTAACAGAAATTTTGGAGCATGAGCTTTCGTAGGTGAATACCACTTCGTTGGATGCATGCAGTGGAAATTACCAGGGGCAGGTATATATATCTTAGCAAGCAAGCTAGAGATAACGAGGTTAGTTCAATCAGGGAGGATGAGGCCCTGTTCTAGCAGTTGAGGTGTGAAAACCAGAAAGGAAAACTGGTTTTGTAGTTGGCAAGCCACTTCACAGTCTTTGTTTAATCCGAGCTGATGGTGTCAAATTTGCAGATGAAGAAACTCAGCAGTTTCTCTTGAAGTCTGGTCCTGAATTTTTTGCTGCAGTATGGCCACCTTAAGCCTGCTATAGTGTGCCAGAGGTTGAAGTTTCTCCTACAGGTTTTTGTATATTGCCATTTCTAATATCTGATTTGTGTCCATTTATCCTTTTCCGTAAGACTTGTCCAGTTGGCCGATTTTACATAGCAGAGGGACATTGCTTGCACATGATGCGTATATTACCGAAATATCACCCATACCGAAAACTACCGACCGTTATGCCTACTTCATGCCTCCAGCTTCCATCCCGGGCACATCACACGATCATTGTCTATAGCCAAGCACTGAGAACAACTGCATCTGCTCTAACCCCCTCAGACAGAGACCAACACCTACAAAATCTCCACCAAGCATTCTCAAAACTACAATACCGCACGAGGAAATAAGGAAACAGATCAACAGAGCCAGACGTGTACCAGAAGCCTTCTACTGCAAGACAACCCAAGAAAGAAACAACGGACTCCACTGCCATCACATACAGTCCCAGCTAAAACCCTCCAACGCATCATCAGGGATCTACAACCCATCCTGGACAATGATCCACACTTTCACAGGCCTTGCGTGGCACGTCAGTCCTTGCCACAGACAGCCTGCCAACCTGAAACATATTATCACCAGTAACTTGCACATCGCACCATGAGTACTCTGAGCTCAGGAACCAATCCATGCAACAAACCTCGATGCCAACTCTGCCCACATATCTACATCAGCGACACCATCACAGGACCTAACCAGATCAGCCACGCCATCACTGGTTCATTCACCTGCACGTCCACCAATGTAATATACGCCATCATATGCCAGCAATGCCCCTCACCTCAACTGCTAGAACAGGGCCTCATCCTCCCTGATTGAACTAACCTCGTTATCTCTAGTTTGCTTGCATATATACCTGCCCTTGGTAATTTCCACTACATGCATCCGACGAAGCAGGTATTCACCCACGAAAGCTCATGCTCCAAAATGTGTGTTAGTCTATAAGGCGCCACAAAGTCTAACATGAAATAGGAATTAGACGACTTTTTTTTCACCTAAGTTTCTCTGTGCTCAGAACGGTGATCCAGTTGGTATACTGTACATAGACTTCCAGAAAGCCTTTGACAAGGCCCCTCACCAAAGGTGCTTAAGCAAAGTAAGCAGTCATGGGATAAAAGGGAGGGCCCTTTCATAGATCAATAACGGGTTAAAAGATAGGAAAGAAAGGGTAGGAATTAATGGTCAGTTTTCACAGTGGATAGAAGTAAGCACAGTACTGGGACCAGTGCTGTTCACTGTATTCTGGGAAAAGAGAGAAACATAAAAGAGGTTGCAAAGTTTTCAGACAATGCAATATTACTCAAATAATTAAGTCCAAAGCTGACTCCGAAGCACTACAAAGGGATTTCACAAAACAGGGTGATGGGGCAACAAAATGGCAGATGAAATTCAGTGTTGATAAATGCAAAGTAATGCACATTGGCACGCATAATCCCAACTATACATACAAAATGATGCAGTGTAAATTAGTTGTTACCCTCAAGAAAGAAATATTGGAGTCATCATAAATAGTTCTCTGAAAACATCTGCTCAATGTGTAGTGGCAGTCAAAAAAGCTAACAGAATCTTAGGAACCATTAGGAAAGGGATAGATTTAAAAAACCCATAAAATATCATAATTCCACTATATAAATCCATGTTATGTCCACACCTTGAATACTGTGTACAGTTCTGATCACTCTATTTAAAAAAAAGATATATTAGACTTGGAAAAACTACAAAGGAGGACATAAAAAATGATTACGGGTATGGAACAGCTTTTATATAAGAAAAGATTAAAAAGACTGGGACTTTTCAGCTTGGAAAAGACTTGATTAAAGAGGGATATCATAGATGTCTATAAAACTATGAATGGTGTGGAGAAAGTGAATAAGGAAGTATTATTTACCCCATCACATAAGACAAGAACCAAGGCTCACCCAATGAAATGAATAGGCAGCAGATTTTAAACAAACATAAGGTAGTACTTCTTCACATAATACACCTGTAGAACTTATTGCTAGGGTATTTTGTGCAGGAAAAAATATAAATGGGTTTAAAAAATAATTAGATAAGTTCATGGAGGATAGGTACATCAATGCCTATTAGCCAAGATGGTCAAGGAAGCAACCTCACGCTCTGGGTACCCCGAAGACTCCGACTCCCAGAAGCTGGGACTGGACAACAGGGCATGGATCACTTGATAATTCCCCTGTTCTGTTCATTCCCTCTGAAATATCTGGCTCTGGCCCTTGTCAGATGACAGGATACTGGGCTAGATGGTCTGGCCCAGTATGGCCATTCTTATGCTCTTGTGAAAAGAGTACCAGGTGAGGCTTTTATGCTTTTATTATAGTCATGCATTCCAAAATGACACCTCTTTCACATCTGAACAAATGTTTTGCTATACAAGTTAAATGAGGCTATGCACACACCTTCTGGAAAACATTAAGTCCACACTGAAAAGATGTTATTTGATATTTATCCTGCAACAGGAGCTCAAAATTTCCTGCAGACATGGTACATTCATTGCAGCAGACTCATTCAATGACACCACACTATTACACTTGAAAGCTCTTATGTATTATTATTATTCATTACTTGTATGCCACTATTGAAGCATGGTGCATTTACAAATTAGAGATGGAGGTCCAGATTCTTTTCTCACAACCAAGTAAATCAGAAGCACATCCACATAAATGAAACTGGTGTACGCTGGATCAAAATGAGGCTTAGAATTCATGCTCTGAAGCGATTACAATCTAAGGACTAGATTCTGCAAACACCTAACCCAGGGCGTATGCTTATTTGCACACATAGTAGGATCAGGCCCTAAAATGAGACAAGGACCCAAGGAAAGAAAAAGAACTTACAATATTTTTTAACCTTTCAAGAATTTGAGGCCTGTACCTAGAATAACGATTACTCTAAAATACTTTAATGCACTAACCAATTAAGAATTATAACAATAATTAACGGAGAATAAAGAGAATAAAAACAACAGAGAAATACAGTAGCTAAACATAGGCATGCAAAATGTAAATAATAGCTTCTGTTAACCTATTAATTTTGTTGTGCAGGAGTTGTAAATACTTGATAAATAAAAAATGTAACGTCAACAAAAGCAACTTGTTAGCATATATATATATATATATACACACACATACATATATATATGCACCTAGAAACTAATCGAATTTTTACACCGAAAAGGGTGCAGCCATAATGGAAATATGTATTATTAAGGAACAAATTGTAACCACTTTTTGAAATAACCACCTGAGGGATATTTTATCATCAGGCACAAGTACTTGGGGATTCATGAAAGAGGCAGAGGATGTGGTCTCTCAACCTGATGGTTCCCTGGGGCCCATTTTGAAGAAGACCTCTCAGGGAGGGTTAGCAACTCTTAGATGCTTCTCTGCCTCCCATTACTCCTCTAGGAGTTGAGTTACCTTTGACTAAGCTTCCTGTTCCTCTAAAAGTGCCACCACCTCTCTGATTGTAGCGCAGAGACTGAATGGCACTTCTGGAAGAACTACCTTAGGAGCAGACATCTGAGGAATCTCAGTTATGGAGAGGATGGAATCAGCCTAAACTATTTTTTTATCAACATTTGGTGAAAAAATAAAAAAGCCAAAGGGTACAGAGATACACACTCTGTTACTACTGTGGAATGCTGGCTTTTGGTTTGAGCACACAGAATCTACCAACTGCTTAGGAGGGATTAACCAAACCATAAAAAACGGGTTGCCAGGGGAACTGTGGACATTCTTCTGAGCAGTCAATAATACCGCTTCCAACCCCAAACTCCAAAAGATAAAGGTCTAACCAAGAGGACATCAGAAGGATGAAGGTGATGAGCGAAAACTGCAAGCTGAGAGTAGCAGTGATTTGTGAAAAGTCATGGCTGGATGAGACATTGCTGAAGAAAGGGGATAAAAAGTCTCTTAAGGTCTTGGTTACTTTACAACTAACTTCATGTATGATTAGACTCCACACTGATATACAAAGAACAGAATCTAATTGTGGGAGAAGATCATTCTTGAGAAGGGAAAACTTTGATAGGATCTGGCTGAATAATATTTGAATAATTTATTTATGAATGTAACAATATTTTTAAAATAAATTACCCAGTGAATATTTTTTTCATTATGGGCAAACCATTCATAAGTAATTATGAGACACATTCCTTTTCTGACTAAAATATTAATGAATAACTTTTCGCCCACTATTCACCAAGTTCTATGGATACATTAGTGTGATCCAAGTCTTAAAAAATGGATTTGAAGCCATAAGCTCTCAAGTTTTATCCTGGCTCGAATATTGATTCAATGTGTGTCCTCAAACAAGTTATTTAACCTGTTGTTAGCTTCCTTTTCAATAACATGAGGATAATATTTACTTAGCTAGCATAGGGATCTGTATGGGCATTGTGTAATCAGTTATTATTTGTCTAGCATTTTGAGGACATAAAATTCTGTTAAGTGCTGCCATATTATTATTGTTATATTGAAGAGTTCATAGACAAATGACCTAATAGCCAGCTTTTATATGTTGTTTTATGTTGTTAGTAATATGAGTTACATGGAGGGTATAGATACTGTTTATTCTGGTTCATAATCATGAGGCTGTGACCAACACATGGCTGGTAACTCATCCCACAGCCAGGTCCACAAATAATTGTTTTTGCTTATAAGAGAAAAGCAACATAGCCCATGGCACAAATGGATTTCCTCATGGAACTTGCAAGGGAATAATTTAGCTTGGAGGGGCAAGTGACCTTGTTACAGAGACATCTTGCTGATGTGCATAGCCAGCTGCATAGCCAGCTTTCTATTTAGCAAGATTTTATTCTGTCTTTATTGGATGAACATGCTGCTGGCCTAGGAAAACCAAACTCACTCCCTACTCTATGAATTTTATTCAGAAATCAAAAGAAACATGTGGCCAAGGAATATTTGTCTCTTTCCAGCTATTAAGGCTCTAAGATAATGACAATATTTTAGAATATGCTTTGAACTTTATAACCATTTTAAGAGCAATTAATGGTATTAATGCAATACATATTCAAACAAATATGTTAAGCGTCATAAAGTTCACTGAGGACATGTGGAACATTGTACTTCACTCTGCCCATCTGTGTGAGCTTGTGACTTCTGCAAAACAGCTTTTCTTAATTCCCTCTGCCACTTACACCACCGTTCTTCCACAAGATGTTGGATTCAGCAAGGGCGTAAGTGATGGAAAATTAAGAGCTCCCAATATGCTTTCTCATTCCATTGTTATATAACATTTTCCTATCCAAGTGTCATTTTCTCTGATATGGCTGCTACAGTACAATTTACATGATATTTGTTCCATTGCTCACTGTAAGAAACTTGTGTATCTTGTGCTCTGTGCCTTTGCTTTGCATATGCATTATGCTATACACGTAAATATGGAAATAGAATGACTGGGACTGGGAGAGGAAGAGGAACTACTGTCTCAGGCATTCTCTTTTCTCCTACAGTAGGGGCTAAATTCTCCTCTCTCCTACAGTAGGGGCTAAATGACAGGCAATCTGTGCCTCCTATAAACTGTGCATCTGTATCGCCTCCCGAATGGAGTTTTTGCATAGGCAACATGTGGAAGAGAAATGAATAAGTGTTGTCACAGGAAAAATATGAAGGAACCAAATCTATGTGGGGGAGAGGAGTGCCCCACTATAATTTCTCCCTGCAAAAGCCCCTCAAGAAAAATTAAGAAAATTTCATAGTATGAACCTTCCCAAAGTGATCCTTTGTCCTTCTGATTCCTCCCATCTGTAACTCTACTGGAGTACACAGTTTGGGTCCTTGACTGAAGCATATACAGGTAATACAAATAGTTTAAATCTTTGCTGTGATTGTTTTATTTAACTTAATAAAATGAAACAAATACTTGGCCTGTTGGTGGATTTTTAAATTAAAGTATCTAATAATACAGGGCAAGTGGGCAGCAACAACAAAGAAAAGGCTAAAGGCAAATACTGCAAATTTCAGTATTTTATGATAAACAATTATCTCTAAGATTTATGTACTCAGTTCTATGCCAAGAATAATCACTGAACTATACCATGTGATCAAATGAAAGAATTATATAATTAAGCAAAGAAAACTTTGAGCCATCAGATATTCATTGGATTGCCAAAAAGGCGGCTAACTCTGTTTATTAATGAAAAACATTGACATTATTTTACACAATATTTTGTCAACTTTCTCACAATTAACTGAAATGTTTTTTAAATATCTACTAAAGTTATGCATTACATAAAGTGTTTTCCACATATTGGACATTACTCCAGAGTGATGTTAATTAAAGAATCATCTTGTAGTGCATTGCTCAAGCACAGGACGGAAAACTGAAAATTTTACCTATTTGGTTTAATCTTTTAAATTTCAAATGATAAAATGATTTTACATCTTTTAAACTTGCTAAAGAAATGCTGACAAAGCATTTCTGAGGGGCTGGGGGATTTGGCTGTACGAAGCCTGCCAAGAGTAGATTCTTCACTCTGGCTAATTTTTGTACTGTATTTCTTCCCGAGCTATCTCTTCCTCTAGCTAGCTGTCTGTCTTCACAGGACTCATCAGTGTAAGTCTCCATTAGAGCAAAATATGCTTGAATAAAATAAGATCCTCCCTGGAACTTTGCCTGTTCTTAGAACTTGAACCAAACAAATTAGTTTTTGTGATTTTGAAAACTCTAAAAAGGGCATTCGACTTTCAGTTTGTAGCCAACTAGAAAGTGAAAACAAAAAACCTCAAGATAAACTGGATCCATCTCTAAAATCCCTATTTGCAAATGTATCTTCTGAAAACCTTTTCAGAACCATTTGAATGTTTGGTGTTATAAACTAATTTTGCCAGGCAAAAAAATTCTCAGCTGGTGTTTATCAGCATGGCTCCATGATTTTGAAACTCTGTCACCCACTTTTGATCCAAAATACCCAAATCTGTTAAAAAAGCTGAGGTGATCATGGTGAATGATGGGGGTCTTTAGAGACTTCAGGGATGGGATACCTCGCTGCTTTTTGGCTGATTGGCTGCTCTTTGTGGATCCACCCTTATTTTCCCGTTGCTTTTATTTTATTATTATGGATGGGATGGATTTTTGATGTCTTGTCAAGGAGCCTAAACCTCAGAATAGGTGCCTTGTAATTAACCTTAAATAAAGAAAATTAAAAAAAAAATTGCTTTAAGTGTAGTTTTTCAATGTATTTTGTCTGAATCAATTTTTCACAGCTACCTTAGGGTCTAATTTTGTTCTTATTATACCAGTATAAATTAGGAGTATCTATCAAAACCAGTTGAACTACCCTAATGTAAAACCAGTCTGTGATCAAAGTCAGCCCCTACATAATAAATAAAAGGAAAACTCTCTATTTTACTTATGTGTTTTGTCAATTCAATAGAATAACCATTTAATAAAGAAACAAGTGAAGTATGGTACCTTCTTTGTTATGAGGAGCTGATCCAAAACTGTTCTCTTACTTACACATGGATAATCTTAGCAGATTAGTGTTTCCTGTAGAAATAAAAGCTTCTAGCTACTGTACAAAAAAGATAGCCCAGTGTGTGCCAAAAATAATATAAAAGCATGACTGCGCTATGTGATGACTGACCTCAAAATTGATGCACAACACTGCAAACCTGAAGACCTCACAAAAGAATGTTAACTGCTAACAATACTGTTATAAATGTATGCACGTAAGCTATTTGCTTAGCATTTTGTTCTGTAGTTAGCATGAAAATTCTCCTAAAAAAAATCAAAAAAATCACACCTTCCATACTGTGGAAGTTTTTCAAACTTTGGGCAATAAAGTTAAGTTTCCAAATCCATATTCAGGCACCTTAACAGAAGCATCTTGGTTTCCAGAAGTGCTGAGTAATCTCAGCTCCCATGGAAATCAAGGGGAACAGCATTGAAATCAGACCACTTCCATTTAGGTACCTAAATATGGATTGAAAAGGTGAGCTTTAGGCACCTTAGTTTGAAAACTTTTGGCTTTGTGACTTGAGAGAATACTGTTCCTGCTACAATTGAATCATCTTACTTAACAGGGCACATTCTGAACTACAGCGAACTGCTAAGGAAATGGGAAATAAAAGCAATGTGAGAAATTGAAATAATGGATTCCTCATCTAAATTATTCCTTCAGGAAGACAGTCATGGACTCTATTAATAGAAGTATTAATGCTGATATTAATTGTTTAATCCTAATATGTATTTCTTACTAAAATGCTTTAGAATGGATTTTTGTGCTGGAAAGCATAAAGGAAGTTATCATCAAGGTGAAATTAGTAACTAGGGGCCAAATTGTGCCCTTGTGATCTGTGCATCGAGGGGTCCTCTGTGGAAGGATCTCTACGTCTTCATAGGAAAAGAGATGTATGTGCCCACGACTTGCACAGAAGAATTCCACTACTCCCCCTAAATGCCTTGGAGGGCTCTGCAGAGGTAAGGAGGAGGTACTGAGCAGATCAGTCAGGGCCAGAATACTTACCTCATCCCCTCCTGCAGCCAGACACACAATATTTCCTCAGTAGCTTCCTCCTTGTTGAGGAATTCGCAGCCAGAGGAGTGCTCAGGAGTGTTGGTCTAATGGACCTATAGAAGCAGGAACACAGCAAGAGAGGGCCTGGAGCTACTCTTCAGCTTTCTGTGCCCCTATATGGTATTATTGTATCAGATATCTGGCTCTTTGATATATCCTTTTCTGGAAACAGCTATTTTAACACACTGATATAAAATGTTTCACTTGGTTAAGTAACCTGTATTCTGTGATTAGCTTTAAAACGTTAAAAAAAAGGCTGCATACATTTATAGTAGCATTCTATAGGGAAGGTGTGACCACAGAAAACTATTTTAAGAATTAGTTTCCTAGCTATACAGATACTGGATGATACCCAGTGAATGCTTCCAATTATTTATATGCCTCCCAAATTGTGCTAAGTGCTATTATATATTATTTATTTAGATTTTAAGCCCTTCAGTTTATACTTTTACAGAGACTGGAACAATGAGGCTCCAATCTTAGTTATGTCCTCTAGGCATACTGTAATAAATACATAAATAAATGTTTCCCACTAAGAGAGGGTTTCTTCAGATTATTATAAAAACCTACAAATGAAATGGAAGAACACACACAGGCCAAGTTCTATGCAAGAGAAAGGGGTGGGACGAAGGTATGAAACAGAAGCACAAAGATTAAGTTCCACAGATGCAGTAACAGGATATTTTACCTCTAAAATCAAGATTAAGACCTTGTGGATGCCAAGCAGTGTCAGCATCTTGAGCCTCAGAGGCCAACAAATGTAGAACTCCTATTAGCCACTAATTGACTGATCAACTCAAGTAACAAAGCAGCAGTTAAATTTATCCAAAAGGAAAACAGAAGCTGAAAAGCCATAATCTCATTTTAATAATAATGTAACTAACTGAGTGGGGAAGCCTGAAACTGGTAAAATCTAAAAACAAGCAATTCAAAATGTGAATGAAAGAAGATAATCCATGTTGATTCCACTAATCTCATATTTCAATGCATCTTTTAACAGAACCAAGAGCATGAATAGGTTGTGGTTCCCACAGGGGGGAAAACATGCATTACTGAGTCAAGGCACTTGCAGACAAACTGTAATATAGTGAAACACCTCAGTAATTGAGTAACACCAAAGATAACCATCTGTAGCATGTACCGTCTGGTAATTCCACATGGCTTTTGTTCCTAAAGAATTCTGGAATGTTTCAGGTCTAAATTTATTTCTGCAGGAAACAATTAGGATTTTAACTTGAAAAACTGTTTACAAAAATCACTTTAAGAATTTTTACAATGCTAAAGCCATTTATAATAGTAGAGTATTTTTATTTACAGATCTCCGAAACAGGCTTTCAGCTTTATGATGACTGAATTTGGCTCCCTCCTCACATCTAAAGAGCTGCAGCAAAGCTGCACAACACATAAAAAGTACCATATTTTTCTTATCATGCTATAGAGAATTGTTATTTATTAGTAGAATAAAAGATGTCATACATTTCAATTTGTAATTTAGACACAAAACGTATATATTCCATGCTATGATACAAAAATTAGACAGGTTTGAATGGAACAAACTATGCTGACTGGCTGTGCACCTTTGCTCTCTTCATTCTCTGTTCCTCTGCTGCCAGTTTTGCTTATGGTTTCCACAATGCACCTCTCTCCTTCTGCTACCTATTCATCCATCTCAGTTCTTATCATAGTATCTGAGTACCTAGTATCTTTTCCTTTCTCATTCCTTTCCATTTCTCATTTTTTTTCTTACTCATATTTCCTTTCCTCATCCCCCTCCACTTTATGCTTGTAAACTAATCCCCCTCTAACCACTCTCCTTACCTCCAGCTCTACTCCAGCCTCCACCAGAAAACTCTCTATATTATCATTGTTCAATAGAATGATGTTCAAAATGCATTCATGGGGAACTGTGACAGCTACATATAGAAACTCCCTTGTGTGTGCTTAATGGAGGGCACAAAAATGACATTAATAAGAAAAACAACAGTATATTCAACCACGACTACAGAGCCATAGGTACATTAATATGTATTTACAATTATGCACAGATGGTTATGAGCATTCTGTGGATATATCAAAGTAGGTAACTGAAAAAATACTCTCAAATGCACCACAACTCTGCAGAGTTGTTCTATTAGGAGCCTACAATTAGGTCTGCATGTAGGTCAGACAGAAATCCATTCCAAAAGTACAGAATATACAATTAAGGAGTTTGATATGCAAAAACAAACCCACAAAAATTAAACTATTAATTATTTTCAGTTGCATAAGGCATTTCAATTCCAGTTCTGAAAATATTGCCAAGTTTTTGCAAGCATACTTGTTTGTACTTAATGCCGTGTGCACTAAATGTGCTCTTTGAAAAATCTTACCAACAAGAGCTCATAAAGCTTATTTGTTTATGCATTTTATAACAGTGGATGGTTTTCACTGTCATCTACAAACAGGTCATGGGTTTTTTGGTTTTGCCTTTTACATTTGATTGTATTTTCTCTGAGAATTCCTTTCTATTAGCAGCAGCTATCCAAAAATTAATTTAAAGGAAAGTGTTTATTTCTACATTGTTTTTTAAAGTTTAAGATAATTTGAGGCCACTACATTCTTCTGTGGAAGGAATTCACCTGGAATGAACATCCCTGTAACCCTCCTCACTATCCTCCATACTGCATAGAAATCGTTCATCTCTAATTCACTGGGAGAGGCTATCCTTAAAACCAAATCTCATTTAGTATTGACTTTCTTCTTCAGTATTAGATACTGGGGATCTCAGTTTTCTAGACAGTATGATTAAAATGTTCAAAAGTGGCTTCCAATTTAGGGCGCCCATCTTGAGACACTTGATTTTCAGAGGTGCTGAGAGCTCACAGTTCCAACTGAAGTCAACTGCAGATGCAAGAGCTCAGATGGAGCTATCCAGTGCAGAGCCTCCAGAAATGATAGTCTCAAAAACTGAAGCTGCTTTTTAAAACATTGACCTAATTGATAAAATTTTATCAGATACTGAGGGTTAATACAGAGGATTCTCCCCCAGTAAAATTTGAAGTTGTAAAGCACTGACTTATTCTTTTTGAAGGGTGGAGAGATCAAGCAGTGAATTCCAAGTTTGATATCTAATTTGTTTTGGCAGCATATTGCTTTTTTGTATTAAGTTTACTCCTTAATACTCCCTACTCCCCTTCTAGCCAATAAGAACAACATCTTGTTGTAAAGAATGTACATCTTCAGCTTCAGAACAATCTTTGTGCTGTTTGGGGTAGAGGGAAGCTATTGTTTTGATGACCATTGTGATTTAATAGGAACCATTTTAAGACTGGCAAACTCAATAAAATCTCAGTCTTTTTTGGCAATATTAGTCAGAGCTGCATATGATGCATAGTACCAAAATCCCAAAAACAAGTTCAGGAGACACCTGTTTTTTCCCCAGATTAAATTAGATCTTCCAAATGTTCTAATGAATTATTGTATACATAGAAAGAACAGGAGTATTTGTGGCACCTTAGAGACGAACAAATTTATTTGAGCATAAGCTTTTGTGGGCTACAGCATAGAATGGAACAATTGTGGGTGGCAATTTTGCAACAGAAAAGCTTCAAAAATAGACTCCAACGAGAAATTGCTGAGCTGGAATTGATATGCAAACTAGATACAATCAATTTAGGCTTAAATAGGGACTGGGAATGGCTGAGCCATTACAAACATTGGATCTATCATCCCTTGTAACTATTCTCAGACTTCTTATCAAACTGTCTGTACTGGGCTATCTTGATTATCACTTCAAAAGTTTTTTTCTCTTACTTAATTGACCTCTCACAGTTGGTAAGACAACTCCCACCTTTTCATGCTCTCTGTATGTGTATATATATCTCCTCAATATATGTTCCATTCTGTGCATCTGAAGAAGCTGGCTGTAGCCCACGAAAGATTATGCTCAAATAAATTTGTTCGTCTCTAAGGTGCCACAAGTCCTCCTGTTCTTTTTGCGGACACAGACTAACATGGCTGCTACTCTGAAACCTATATATATAGAATGACTAATGTGCCATTCAAAGATTTGTTTTCTTGGCTTATGTGCTATATTGACAAAGTATGTCAATTTTAACCAAAAAATGAATTTCCTTAACTCATCGTAAGTAATAGCCTTCCTTAATTAAAAAACAAGAACACACACACACAACCAAAGCTCCTGTGCTAAGTGATAAAGGATAAACTCCTGTATTAAAATCAAATTTAGAGTCTGGAATAATACATGCCAATAAAAGTTAGGAATCTTTGTTTTCTTTCATGTACTTACTTGTGACCCATCTCATGGGCAATGGTAAATGCGAGATTCAGACCATTGTCCTCTGCAATAATACATTTTCGTTTTTCACTGCACATTCCACTCAAATATGCTATACCTAGGAAACACAACCACCACACCAGGATTAATCATTATGAGTATTATTTATTATTAATACTTACATTATGGCCCTGGATTGGGGCCCTATTATGCTGGTGCTGAACTAACACATAGGGATGTACCTACCCTATACTGTTTACAGACTAATTAAAGAAAATATGCAATTAGTGAATATAGAAGGGAGAAGAGAAGATCAGGAAAGTGACGCTATCACTCATTTACACAGCATATAGTGTGCACAAAATTTGTTCTGAAACAATGTTATGTATTTAAATAAAATAAATACAGTAACATTTGTAATACAGTAAATTTTGAAAATGTAAAGTAATATAGTAAAATTGGAACAGCATATTGTTAAAAAGGGTAATACAAATCTGATAATTTTATCCACAAATCTGCACAATTTTTTTTGTTAATAGACTTTAGATTTATTTTCTGTTCTTCAGTTTCTACTCTTTCATTTTAACATTAGTACTTATTAATTGTTAAGCACCAACATGGAGTTCAGTGCACAAATTATAAAAGAAGACAAGTTTTTACAGGAAACCTCAAATTCCATAAAACTATAACAATTTTTAATAGACAGTAGTCTAACCATCACATTTATCATAAATGCCAAGGACACTATCAAGCATATGATCTAAAACCTAGGTTTTCAAAAACAGGAGCCTAAAAGTTAGACATTAAAGTCTATGATTAGGCTAATAAATAAATGATTTAATATTCCAAAATGCTGAGCACCAAGCAGCTTTATCTGACTGAGATCATTTATTTAAGAGTGTAGGATTTTAGGCTCCTATTTTTAAAGATCTTGGTTTAAGCAGTCTATTTGATTATTTACATATTCCAAAATGTACAGCCTATTTCCTATGGAACACCCCTTCAAAAGAATGGTGCCCTCTGAACCAACATATTTGTTGGATGTTTCTGATACAGTTAAATGGCTAGAAGCATTTGGAATTTAGTCATAATCAATTTTCTAAATTTACGTCTCATAGGATGAAGTCCAAATATTTTAACTTAGCCTGTAAACAAAAAGGCCTTATCTACAACAGGAATTTTAGGCAATACCCCCACTGCTGCTCTGACTAGGTTTGCACAATGCAGTGGTTAAATTGTCTGGGGGCTAGCCTATACAAGTGCTCCCACTATTGTCAGCAACAATGGAGAAATGCTAGAAGAAAGGTAACAGAATTACTTAACTTCTCAGTGTAGACAGAACAAAAAAGGCAACCGTGTTACACTGTGAAATGTTATTTTACATTGGGAAAGCCCTCTCTATGGGCTTTGTTTGCACAAGAAAGTGAGATGTCCCTGAAGGTTTTCCACAACATACCTTCCTCACACCCCTACAAAATGGAACATAAATGCAATGTGTTGGCCTAAAAGCAGAGAAAGCTCTCAACTCTTCTCTGGCTCGTGAAGTCTGGATGTAGCAGAAGTAGCTGGTGACTGGTTGAGGAGTTTGAGGCTCCCAGCCTTTCCTGCCAGTCTTTCCTGGCAGAGCAGCAAAGCAGGGAGAAAAGGGAAAGAGGTGCCTTAGCTAGCTGCTCTCTTCTAAAATGATGATGTTCCTTATATAGGCTTAATGCTTCCCTCCACCACTGCTTGATTGCTATAGCTGCTAGTTCCCCTTACTATTCTAGTGGCTGTCACAGGTATGATATAGCACTGAACAGGTAAATCCTTTGATAGATTCCATATCTATTGCAAGGAAGAAACTATAAGCAGTAGTACTTATTACAAACAACAAATATCAATTTATGTAACCAAGGCTTCTTTGTACACACAGTTCTTATAAGTGTATTGATCACTGCTAATCTTTTAGGGTCTAACATTTGGAATGTGAAGCCTGCATTCTACTTACATTAAATTAGATTCTGATTTTAGATACAGCCAAAAGCATCATATACAATTAATGCTTTATTCCTTATTAAACAAAGTTGACCTTATACATGAAAGCCACATCAAACACTAGCTACTGGATGTAAATCAGCCAACTACTAATCGAGAACTAGTTTCATGTCTTGTCCATGGTTATTAATTTCATGTGTAAGGGAAAAAAATGGCTTCGGTAAGCAGCTGCTCTTGTTTAACTAATATATATTCACTGCAGTTTCCTTAGGTAAAAAAGAATTTCTTCATATGTATATGTTCACTGCAGTTTCCTGTGGCTTATTAACACAGCTGGAATTGCTCCAAGGTTAAATCCACGCGAAATAACCAAAAAACCAAACCAAAACAAAACCCTGAACAATTGATCTTTTGTTATGATTAAAGTATCCCCACTGAAACCTGTGGGCTTTCCACAAAACTTCAAATTAACAAAATTTGTACTTGAAAAGTCTTTGCTTGAACTCAGTGAATTTTTAAAACTCAATTCCATGTCTAAGAAAAAAGCCTAAAAGAAACATTGATGGTTACATGTGTCAGAACAAGAAACAGTACTGAACTGATGCATGCTTGATAGAAGATGTTAAAATTCTCTTAACCTGTTGATGATCAAAGATTTTTTTTAGGATAATTAAATATAGAATTACTAAATGCACTAGAACCTCACTAATTTGCACTACAGCTCTTATGAAATATCGCATTTTGTGAATTAATAAGTGCATAATCAATAAAATGGATTATGTTTCAGAAAATGAATATTGTTTTCATTTATTTTGTCTGCTATCTATATGGTTAATGATATTTCATGGGGTAGCAGTAAATATATACCTTATATATTGTGTAAAAAAGAGTCTTAGTACAATACATGCCTCCAGTACAGAATCTTCTAGTGTATCTTTGAGGGGCCAACCCCTCTATTATTTTGCATGTTTTAGTGAATGCGGACTAGCTCTGATAGGTAGAGTATCAAAAAGTTATCAACTGTCTTTGCCCAGTTACTAGTGGACAAGTGTCCACATCATAAAAACATGAATAAAATTAGCAATAATAAGTATAAATTGCAAACAGTGTCCATGGACAGACAAATGATTCGATTAATATGGAGACAGAGGCACCCTCAACCCCAGAGATCCATCCGTAATATTGGTGAAGTATGAGGAAAAAACATACTGCTCCCATGTTCAGTGTATAATTAAAAGCCTCTGTCATTTTTAAATAATGTTTTAATACTCCTGTTCTCATGCAATACAGAAAACTGTTGACCTGGAGTTTCGGTTGAAAAATTCTAGCATATGCTTCAGGGGGACAAGACTCCTAAGAGAGGGAAATGTCACTCATTCCATGCAGTAATTGTAGTTCTTTGAGATGTATGTCCCTATGGGTGCTCGACTTCAGGTGCATATGTGCCTCCTGAGCCTTCGATCAGAGATTTCTAGCTAGCAGTGTCCATTCGGCTCGCACATGAGAGTTATGCCTCCTCATGGCAGTCACTAAGGCTATATAGGGATGCACTGGCCAACTGCCCTCAGTTCCTTCTGTTCCCCTAGGGAACAACTGAAGCAGAGGGAAAGGAGGACGAATACTCAAGCACTAAGACACACATCTCGAACTACAGTTACTGCACAGAGTGAGTAACGTTTCCTTCTTCTTTGAGTAGTGTCCCTATGAGTTCTTCACTTCAGCTGACTTCCAAGCAATATCCCTAGAAGCAGGAGGGAGCTTTGGAACAGGGTTCTGAATTGAAGATAGTACTACAGAGACAAATGACACATCAGATCTGATGGCAGAAGTCCAACTAGTGTCTCCACATATCTCTGATACTGGAACATTGTTCCAAAATGCAGTAGATATTGCCTGTGATCTGCATGAATGCATTCTCACTCACTGGAGGGAGAAGGAAGGGATGACCACCTGCACACTCATAACAGAAATACAACCTAATATCCATTTTAAAAGTTATTGAGCAGAAATAGGAGCCCCCTTAGCTCTATCTGCAAAGTATATGAAGAGTCTAGGCAATCTCCTAATCTGCTTAGCCCTATCCAGGTAGAAGGCCCTTCTAACATCCAGGGATGGAAAGAGGATTTCTCTGAACTGTGATGTTTCAGGAAAAAAAATACTGGTAGATGATGTGATGTTATATGATTAAAATATGACCATGTAGATCATTGTTGCTACCACTGTTAAATAATCACAACAAATCTTGTACAAACTGCTTCAAGGTGTTAATGGAGAAGTTACGGTTTGCTGAATATGATTATCCTATTTGTATGCACATATTTTTGTATCTGAAGTTATGAATATGTATTTCAAATGTGTTTGCTCCTTGGTATCACCCATAGGGTAATTTGCATCCAGCACATTGTGAATGGAGTATTCAAGTTGACGGCTCATCAATGAACACGATGGACTATGGAATAAGCCTATCCACCCTGATGGATTTTCATATGAATGTTTTCACTAGAGTATACAAGAGCATGTGACTAAATCATGCAACCCTAAAGTCCATCTTGTTACCTGTATTTTTCCACAAACTGGACTGAAGGCTTTTTTTTCATAGATTCTAGGGCTGGAAGGGACCTCAAGAGGTCATCAAGTCCGGTCCCCTGCCCTCACGGCAGGAGCAAATACTGTCTAGACCATCCCTGATAGACATTTATCTAACCTACTCTTAAATATCTCCAGAGATGGAGACTCCACAAACTCCCAAGGCAGTTTATTCTAGTGTTTAACCACCCTGACAGTTAGGAACCTCCCTTGCTGCAGTTTAAGCCCATTGCTTCTTTTTCTATTGTTAGAGGCTTAAGTGTGAACAAGTTTTCTCCCTCCTCCTGATGACACCATTTAATACCATGAAAACTGCTATATGTCCCCTCTCAGTCTTCTCTTTCTCCAAACATAAATAACCCAATTCTTCAGCTTTTCCTTCATAGGGTCATGTTCTCTAGACCTTTAATCTTCTTGTGCTCTTCTCTGGACCCTCTCCAATTTCTCCACATCTTTCTTAAAATGCAGTGCCCAGAACTGGATTACATACTCCATGTTGAGGTCTAACCAGCACAGAATAGAGCAGAAGAATGACTTCTTGTGTCTTGCTCATGTTAAGGCATCCCAGAATCATGTTTGTTTTTTTTGGAACAGCATCACACTGTTTGACGTCATATTCAGCTTGTGGTCACTAGAACCCTTAGATTCCTTTCTGCCCTACTCCTTCCTAGATAGTCTCTTTCCATTTCTGTATTGTGTGAGACTGATTGTTCCTTCCTAAGTGGGAGCACTATGCATTTGTCTTTATTAAACTTCATGCGGTTTCCTCAGACCATTTTCCAATTTGTCCTTTTTATTTTTACATCATGCAAATCTGTGGTTAAGCCACGTCTTTCTTGCCACATTTTCTATCTTTCCAACCCAGCAAAGAATAGCTTGGTTTTGTGCCCGTTAATGGTGTCCCTTTGAAATACTGCCAATTCTCGCTCAGGTTGTTTTCCCCTCAGTCTTGATTCCCATGGGACCTTACCTATCAGCTTCTGAGCTTACCAAAATCCGCCTTTCTGAAATGGTATTGTCTCTATTTTGCTGTACTCCTTCTACCCGCCTCCTTAGAATTGTGAACGCCTTATGATGTTCCTATTTGATCACTTTCACCCAAGCTGCCTTCTACTTTCAAATTCTCAACGAGTTCCTCCCTATTTGTTAAAATCAAATCTAGAACAGCTTCCCCACTAGTAGCTTTTTCAACCTTCTGAAATAAAAAGTTGTCTGCAATGCAGTCCAAGAGCTTATTGGATAGTCTGTGCTCCACTGCGTTATTTTCCCAACATATATCTGGATAGTTGAAGTGAGTTTCCCTCCACGTGGCAAAAGCTATAAATGTCCCTGGGAAAAAAATCTCCATTTGGTCTCTTTCTTGCTCTGATCTCTGGACCATGAACTTAGACATGGCAGCATTCTAACCAAGGGACTGAGGACCTTCCAGTGATTTTGTATAAACCAGAGACTTACAAACCAGCAGTTTATGCCATCATTGCTTCAACTCTGATCCTAGAACCTTGCAATTACTATATGTATTTGATTCCTTTAACCAATTTTAACTCTCACCTCTTTCTTGCTTTCTCTTTTTTTCCTCTAAATAAACCTTTAGATATTAAATTCTAAAGGATTGGCAACAGTGTGATTATTGGGTAAAATCTGAGTTATATATTGATCTGAGTATGTGACCTTTGGGATCAGAAGAACCCTTTGTTTGATGAAATTGGTTATAAATAACCACTCACCATTAAGTCTAGTGTCTGGGTGTTGAATCCAGGACTGGAATACCTGAGGAAGCTGCATTTCTGACTTCTTGTTAGCCAATGTGATGAGACAGAAGTTTACTTTTGTTGCTGGTTAGGTATGTCTTACACAAGAATAACCACCAGTTTTGGAGTGTGTCTGCCCTATTTCTCAGCAGCTTGTCCTGAATTTGGTATTCTCAGTTGTGACCAACTGAGACATGGTGACATTTGGCATAGTTTTGGCAGGTTTCATGGAACCATGTCAATTAAGCTTGATCAGAACTCCATGCTATTCAAAATTTGAAATTTGATAGAGAGTTTTTGTGCTTAAAGAGTAGCTACAATGAGTAAGCAATGATTATATGAGGGTCTTGACAGAAAAACTCTGGAAGATTTGTGCCCACAGAAGGGATTATCCTTTAAGAAGAAATCCCCTGCCCTGGATGCAGCTGCTGCAGCAGAAGCAATCAAACACCAAGCCCTGAGAGAGCATCTGTGTCTTGAACATGAACAAAGAAATGGAAGAGATTCATCCATTGGTCTGGGTGTTTTTACCTCTGGCCAGAATCAAGTCCCCTATCCCTCATTCTAGTTTACCTGCTGGATCTACAGACATTCGGATTATCCCCTAGTTTGGTCAACGTAAACTGAGCTGCCATATCGGCCTTCCATCCCCTGGTTGAGGGAGTCTCCATTTTTGCTCACCCAGTATCATACAGATTTGTTAAGGGTCTGGATAATCTTTTCCCCCACATCAGACACCCCGCCCTGTCTTGGGACCTCAACCTAGTTCTCAACCACCTCATAAAAGCTCCATTTGAGTCAATGATGACATGCTCCCTACATGAAATCCTGGTCTCCCTAAGGGACAGTACCAGTGGTCTGTTAAATTACAGTTGATAGGCAGCCCACAGGTCCCAATGTGGCCATTGCAGATGTCTATAAGGAAGTGGGGTGGGATACAAGGCTGGTTCCATTCCTTCAGTGACCAGCAAGGTTGTCTTTGCGTGAAGGCTGATTCCCAAAGAGGTATGTAGGAAAACCCCTCACTGAAAATCAAGGGGAAACATTGGGAGTCCTCTTCCTCCACATCCTCCTATGACAGGGGATAGGGTAGGGTAGCCACTGAGGACAGAGGAGAGCCCTGTACCATGGAATGGCCACTTAGAGACTGAAGTCTCAGTACCAAGAGATGTTCAGTACCCAAAGACAAGAGGGACTCTGGTTCGTCTGACACTGAGAGATCCCTCATGTATCAGAACTCCTGTGGTACCAAAAAGGATCTGAGTACCAACACTGTAGCTGAGGTTGTTATAACCAGAGCTGACGTTACCAACAACGATGGGTGTACTGTAGGCTTTGTAAATACTTGCCTAGTGCTAAAGGATTCTGTTTGCACAGCTGGTACTCCTGGCAGAGCTGCTTATATCAGTACCGATGGCTAGGTTAAAGTGCATGACGGCACCAACAGCTCAACGGGATACTTGGGTGCCAATGGCAGGGCCAAACTCGATGGTACCTTGTGCTTACCCTCCTTACTGGTGGAGGGTATAGATGCCCTATCAAAACCATACTTTCTGTTCTTAGCACTCCAAGGCTTCACAGGCCCATCAGTACTGGAACAGTCTCTGTCCTCAACAGTACCCTTGGAGACCAAGGACCTCGATGGGTACCTGTTTTTTTTTTTTTATTTGTTTGTTTGTTTGTTTTGGAGCTGGCTCCTTTAAGTGAGAGACCATGCTCCTCTTTCTGAGAGTCTTCACAATGGGCTCCAAAAACTTCCCTTTCTTTCTGTCATTAGAACCCCAAGGCTTCCCATGCCCCAAGGCTGATGGAGTGCTGGATCTGTCCAGGGATGGATGTACTGGGGTAGAGGGTACTCCTGACTTGGCTCAGAGGCTGGTTGCAGGGAGCTTCCATAGCCAGTAGTCTGAGCTATCTCCCTGTCCTTTGTAGCCCTAGACTTAAGGGCCAAACAGAAGGAACACCTGTGGGAGACATGGAGCTTCCCCAGGCAACAGACAGACTTGGAATGTCCGTTGCCTACTGGTATAGCCTCTCAATAAGAGAGGCAGCATTTGAAGTCTGGTAAACTAGGAATAGCCTGCCAGGAGACGACAAGTCTCCTGAAGGAAAAAGAAGGCAAAAATGATCCTCTGCCCTAAAAGCAATTATACTAAACACTAGCCTACAGCTATAAACTAACTAACTTTGAGAAAAAAAGAAGAGAGAGAAGGCCGAATATACTCTAGATGGATGTGCTAGGGGCTAGGGTTCCATTGCGGGCTGGGGCAGTAGAGAAAGAACAGAGAGCAGTTCACCCATGCACCCTGCATAGCCTCAGTGTCTGCCACAAGGAGGCCTAGGGTGTATGTGTGGGCTGAATGGTCAGTGCTAACTAGAAATCTCCAATTGAGGGCTCGAGAGACACACATGCACTTAAAGTGGAGCACCCATAGAGATACTACTCGAAGAAGAATGCAGTTTTCTTAAAACAAAATCCTAAAGTGTGTGAAACTATGCAAACAGTAAAGTTATCCAGAAAACCTCAACTTTATACCTGTGACAATGTCATGAGAACAGCCAGAAAATCAGAGGAAACATCATCTATCCTTTATGTGGACTCCTTTCTACTAAAATACTTATCTTAGAAACATAGGAATTCCCATACTGGATTAGATCAGTGATCCAACTAGTTTAACGCAGTGCTCCTGAAGTGACTAGAATCAGATGCTTCAGAAAAAAAGGTACAAAGCATCCTATAGTAGACAGGCCCCAAGCCAGCAAAGCACTTACGTATGTGCTTAACTTTGAACACATGGTCAAGACCCTTTGACTATGTTGGGACTATTCACATGTTTAAAGTACAGTACACACTTAAGTCCTTTGTTGGATCAAAGCCCTATAGAATTCCAAAACAAGAACTATGTTCAGACACAGTTAAGGTTGAGTGAATGCATAGGTAACTTAAGGTAAATAATGGATCTAGCAATTATACCAAAACCAAGCAAGAAATTCAGTTTTAAGGTTACACTTAGATGAAAGCCAAACATGTTAAGAGATGTGCAGTTAAGGCACCCAAACAACCATTAACCCTGATTTGTAGTGAGACCATACAATCGTGATTAAAGCATTTCAGTCTTTGTGGCCCCAGGTTAGATTAAATTCATTTTTAAGACATGGGGGGTCTTGGTTCCGCCCATCCCTCTCCCCCTGCCCCAGTACCCCTACGAGGGACTGGGACATGTCAGGAAGCTTCACGCTGGCATCCTCTGTTAATCCTCCAGAATGGAGGGACCAATCCTTACAACTTGACCATCGATACTTTAACAATCTTACTGCTGAACATAAAACGGATTTTCTGCCCCTAAGCATGATGGTTTTCAGCAGTTAGCCACTAATATGCTTCAGGAAACATATTCCACCAAGGACTCTCGATTACAGACCAGAGGTTATCAGATTGCAGCTTCCAATTATCATCAACAGTTTAGAATTTGCACCTATGTGAAACCTGAACTTAAGCTTCAAGTATCATGACAACCTGAGGAAGGTAACAAGATCGCCTAGCATGTCATATTTGTAAATGGTGTAAATCTGATGAATATTTACTGGCCCTCTTCTGAACAGTGGAAACACCCTCTGCTCTCTCTTGTTCCGTATCCCACAGTGGTATGTGATGACTTCAGTTGCCCTGATATTAATGCCCACAACGCCGCTGATCCGCCTCATGGCGAAATGCTCAATAACCATGCAAGTGCTCCCAATCTATCCTGCCTTTATGATCCTAAGCAGTCTCATACTTTCCACTCAGCCCTTTAGGGTACTAAGTGATCACCAGATCTTATTTTCATTTCTGTAGATGCTCCATTTTCCCTCTCACATACATGTGGAAATTCCCACATTTCCTTTTCACAGTCATAGCAGTGCTAGAGAAAGCAGTGACTGTAATAAACCCAAGCAAGAAAAGTAACTTTCGGCTTCAGAAAAGAATCTGATAGACATCTCATAGTCGCAGAGTCATGGCACATGGCTGATGATATGAACGTTGCTTACAACTTCTTCTGTGAGACTTTAAGAGCAGCTAGAAAGTTGATTCCACATGCTTTTTGTAGGGCATCTATCCCCTGCCGGCTTGATTTCTGTGACAACCTCTATGAAAAAAAAAGACAGTGTGCTTAACCTGAAGGGACAAAACAAGCTGCTAACATATTAAAGGAAACCGCTATTATGGAATGCTGTAGTATTAGGAGACAGAAAGGTGTCACTAATGAGTTTAAAGTCTGGACTTCATGCACTCAGGTTGAAAGGGTTTGGGGCCTTCTTCATTTCCTTTAGGCAGAGGTGATCCTTAAGTGCCCTACACATGTCACAGTAAATGCTGTGGTGGCCAACAGCCAACTAGTAATCACAGAGATCATGATCTGAAGGAATTGTCTGCTATCAGAAAAATTCAGTCTTCCCCCTCAGCCGACTCCAGTTTATCCCAGCCATTCAATAGGGAGGAACTGGAACCAGTGATTTCTTTCTTAAAACCTTACAAAGCTCCTGGGCTTGAAAACATCTATGGGGAGTTCCCTCATCACATGAGCTCATCCTGTTGTGACTTTCCACTATGACCCTATAATACTTGTCTGGAATGCTGTAAAATTCCAAAAGTCTGGTGAAGGTCAGATGTAGTTGCACACCTTAAGCCTAGAAGGATGCCGAATGACCTGAAGAACTAATGCACAATTGCTCTGATCAGCATCACTTTTACACTGTTCCAAGAGACTTGTACTTAAATTACTGTTTTTTCACAGTTACATCATTACCAGGCGGGGTTCCGTCCAGGCGGTAGTGCTGAAGATCAAGTGATTAGACTGACATCTCTTATTGAGGATGCTTTTTAAACAGGCAGAAGGTCAGCACTGTTTTGATCTTTCATTGGCGTATGATGCAGTTTGGAACTGTGGGTTAGTTCTAAAATTTTACTCTATTGTCGCACACAAGAAATGTGTAGAGTTTATTATGCAGATGATTTCTAACAGACCAGTGATCATCCAGTGTGGAGATGGTTTAAGTTGCCCCCACCATATGAACAATGGACTTCCACACCGATCTGTACTTGCTCTGATGCCCTTTAATATATACAACTGGCCTATCAAACTCTTCAGAAACTAAGTTTGTGTATGCTGATAATGTTTGTGTGGCAATAGCCATAAGGAGCCGAATTCCAGCCTGCCATCTGACCTTGACACCTTGGCAAAATACTTTTCAAAGTGGTGACTCAAACTTGTTACCACTTGTCAGCTCATCAACAGCTGCAGGTCCTTCTGAACAAATCAGCCAGTCATTTTTGAACCATATCTTACTTATCTGGGATAAAGCTTGACCAATTCCTGCCCTTTTAAAAAAGCATCAAGAAGACACATGGTAAAATCCAATTAAGTGTCACACTCCCTCCACAGGTTTATCAGCAACTAATTGGGTGCTGGACCTGCAACCTCATGGGCATTCACCAATGCCCTAATTATTGTACCCGCCAAATACTGTGTGGCAGTATGGGGTTCCAGTAATCACTGTGGCAAGTTGGACTCAACAACCAACTTTTCTTTTCATATCATCACTGGTGCAATGCAGACAATTCCAATCTCAACCCTTTTGGTCCTGGCTGGCATTGCTCCCCCAGCAATTAAGTGTAAATACAGGACTTTGGCCACATTATTGTGCACAGCTAATTATCACGACAGCTTACTTTACAATTTTGTCTTAAGGACACATTAGAAATGCAGGCTAAATACAAGATATTCCTTTTCTGAAATAGTTGTGCCTCTCAGACAGTACATCATACATGCCCTTTCTGAGGAGCAGCCTAGCAGGTGGTGAAGGACTACACTTTGGACTGATGGCACATTTCTGGGCAAATAGGATCCCCTAGTCTCTCCGGATCAGCTCATACACGCCCCTCAGAACCACCATGTAAGCCAAAAAAATCCTTCTTTGTTACAATAGATGTGGTTTTGGATTGCTCTCTTTGTCATCTTGATGGTGGATGGATGTGCTCAATAGAGTGGTTACATCACTTACCTAACATCTAATTCACTGTGCTATAGGCCAGAGTACCACAGGGCAGAGTTAAGGTGTCTGACTTCCGTAAGCATGGATTTCCACTTAAACTGTTTCTTGTAAGTGTAACCTTAACTCTCTATGTCTTTGATTTATACTATATGTGCAAACTTAACTCCATCATACGTTTCCTCCCTGAGAATAGCCATAGTTTTTAAAAATTGTTAAAAACTACATATACAAACACTAAACAAACAGAATGGCCCCATGTGTGAAGTAAGAAGTAAGGGGCTAAATGTTTTCATTTAATTTCAATAGAGAATTTTCAAAACTTCTTGTAAACTAGAAAATATGATGTTTTACAAAAATTTCACTTTTCTAAGAAAGGCCAAATTGTCAATGAATTTTTTACCCACTGCATGATACCCTCCTCCTCCAAAAAAAAAAAAATTCTGTCACTTCTATTTGGAGACATAGCTGTGCAAAATGGTTTAGGCTGAAACACAATCTTGCTGGAAATCAATTTGAATATTATCCTAATCTGTTAACATGAACCTAAGTCTGAGAAAATTCCATGAAATGAGGCAGATGCTATTTGCTCACCTGGGTCCCTTCTAGTTGTAAGTGCCCCAGGATCTCTGTACTAATGGACCATCAAGCTCCAGGATCTATTGCTTGACTTCAGATGAATCTGTGGCCTATATGTCTACCATTATGGAGTGCTACCATCTGTATTCATTTCCTGAGCCACTGCAGCACTTCTCGGAGTTTCACAGTTTTTGCTACTCTATTTTAGGCATGAGAACTTCCTGCTCTCCAGAAAAATGTTTGCAGATTGGGGAAGATAATGATGGCCAGCCAAAAGAAATGCACAAAGTGCATATGGCAACATCCTGAACCAAAGAGAGTTTGGTAGCGCCTGCCCAACTTTAAGAAGAATGAAGCTAGACAGTGTCTCTACCACTGATAAGGTTCAGGATTTACATAAAGTTTCAGTCTCTGTATGAACCTAAACATCTAAGAAACCAGTTAGCTGCACTTGTTCCATTGCCAGCCCTTCATTACAGAACCTGAAGTGTTGTGTTAGCATAACACGTAAAATAAAGCATGGAGCCCCAGTTCTTATTGATATACTTTGGATTTATTTGCATTTTAAGTGTTCCTTATGGCAGGACTTTTACACTGTCAGTGGTGAAGGCTCTTTTATTATGAAGTTCTCTGGGACGCTACCCATCAATCACGGTTGCCACTTTTGACTGAGATGCAAAATAGTGGAAAAGAGTAGGTTCCACAAGTGCCTATTGCCTTCTATATCATCCATCCAAAAAACCTAAGAACTTTATTATTAATATATGTACATTGCATATTACTGAATGCAGACGCCTTGGGGTTGTCATTTGGTATTTTTATAAGTTAACTTTACATGACAATTGTTCCATTTTTGTAAATTTACTAAAATTGTTAATATTTATTTTGTGAAAATATTATTTTTACATGTATACAGCATCTTTTGTCCTAAAGATTCCAAGGCAGTTTCACAAACTATACAGATTGTAACACTCCACTGAAATGCAGCCACCTCTGCAGTGCAGGGCAAACTAGCAGTGCACAACACAACACTGAATAGAGGGTGAAAATGGGGATTTTGTCCAAGCACACAGGGCAAACCTTTGCTCTACAATAAGTGACATAGGATACAGGGCAGACATGGGTTAAAGTTTTATTAGAAAATGTATTTAAAAAGTAAAACCACTGCAATAAAGAAAGAAGATGATGAATGTCCATGTGTATCTGTTTGCTTTGGCTATTGTGGCAGCCCAAAACCAGTTGGCATGGGGCTCCGTTAGATTATAGTAAAACTCAGCCGGCTTGACCAGCTTGAAACACCTCACACACTGTTGTCATGATATTTATTGAAAAGATGTCATGTAACAGATCTTTGGAAAATGAATAACTCATTGATCATTAATATTCTTGTTTGATATGTAGGATGGTTACCCTACAGAGAATTATAAAGTAATGCTGGAAATGTGTAACTAAAATGTGTTCAAATTAGTCCTGTCAGGGGAATTTGATTAACAGTTTTTTCCCAACAAATAAAAAGAGTCAACATCCCAAATCAGGTGTGGACAAAGACAGTGGGATCTCTTTTCAATCGGAGATTGCAGGAAGAATATTTGAGTTGTAAAAATCTCAAACTTCCATCTTCAACAGACAGCATGGTGTCTACACCCAGTAGGGGAAAGGAACTTCATCTGGAGATACACTTCAGAAAAATACCTTTCAAAGGTTTCCTGGACTATAAACAGAAGAGGAGACAACCTCTATTTTATCCTTCACTTGACGAGACAAAGAAACCAAGCACTTTGAACTCTGTGTTTGGATCCTGGCTAAGGACTAGCTAGCCATGCTGGAAGAATGATCACGGTTAGAAAACTTTGACCACAAGAGTTCTGTTTGCTAAGTTGAGTTTCAGTCTTACAAGTGTATTTTCGCTTTGGTTTTCTTGTAACCATCTCTACCCGTATTACTTCTACTTGGTATCACTTACACTGGATACAGGTATGTCCTTATGTTAATAAGGATGTTTTATTTTTACTATAAATCAACTCAGCACTGTGACTGAAGGGAAAGGTGTCTTAACCCCAGTTCAATTAATAAACTAATATGTACTGTCTCTTTAAAGGAGCAGTGAGCTTGATATGATTTTGTAGGCGCTACAGTAAGAGGGGCTCAGCACTGCAGGAGATGTTTGGAGGAAACTCTAGCCTGGGAATGTTGTAGATGTCATCCTGCAAGGAGTAACCAGGCTGGGTGAAGCCAAAGGGAGGTCACTGTATGGGAAGCAGGGTGCTAGTGTTAGGACACTGAGACAAAGCAGGGCAGCACAGAAGCAACCAGGGTTACAGGGCACGTGGTAACACTACGCCTTACTGGTCTGGGCTGAACACCAAAGCATCACATACACACACACGTTTTTCATTTGAATTGACAAATATATGGACTTGAAATCATGGATAGTGGAAATTTAGTTTGACTTGAATCTCTGGTTCCAACAAACTAATATTCATTTTCTTTCAGCAGTCCATGTGTTTCCCATAAAGAGGGCGGGTAAGGGAGAAGCTTTTCACATTGCTGTTAAGAGTAGCTTGTGTTATTTATACCTTTAAGTAACAGCTTTCTATAAGATAAGGCTTTCTGGAAAAAATGTTACTCATTTGTCACTTATAAATGAGCCAGCAACCATATAACACTGGAAAGGCAGAAACCAACACTTTTACTATACAACTATCTCAAGTTAGAACAGCCAAAACCTGAGTGTTACATCTTTGTTTATGAATAAAAGACATTGACAAAAACAGTGGTCTAGAGACACAACTTGCTGCATACTATGTTTGATATCTCTAAGTTTTGACCACCTGTACTACTGGCCTGTGAGTCATAAGAACCCACCTAGAAATAAAGACCTCCTATAAGATATTATTTATATAGCTCCATAAGGGAACTAGATGTTTATTTGTTTAATAACAAACAATAAGTTAACTATTCATATATACTTAGTTGATCAAACTGCTGCACTTCAATCCTGAGAGTGAAAAAAAACTAGAAAAAGGGAGGGAAATGTATGGAGGTATGTAAAAGATACATGCATGGATTCAGAGTGGGTGATTGTGTGGTATTAGCTCCTAAGTCATTGGTTGCTGCACTGTGTTAATTTAATCACAATTTCTATAACATCATATAGCTAACCAAGCTGCAGTAAGTCAGTCATTTTGCACAAAAACCTAGACCACACAGAGTTGTCTGTTCTGTAAGTCTTTAATATGGCTTCAGCTAAAATAATTCTGGAACTGAGTGTAGACATGGCATAACAATTTTTTAAAACTGTTTGAGATATGGTCTTCAGAATGATTTTAAAGAGCATTTTTAAAAGCTATCCTCTGCGCACACAGACTTCAGCCCACAATCACTCTTTAAAAAAATTTCCTAACATGGAAAATTCTTATAACAACCATGAGCCCTAAGAATAGGGGTGAAAGAAAGAGAAAGTAATGATTTAAAAGAAAAATCAGAGAAAATGGAAGACACAGAAGGAAACACTACAAGAACACTACTTAATTAGCATCCAATGGTATATGAAACAGAAGGGTGGGTTACACTGGGCTAACTTGTATCTGTTCAAATCTTTAATAACCATCAATGAACAATAGAGAAGTCTTGTCTCAGGGTACAATGGAAAAATCAGTTATAAAAATAATCAATTTATTGTGGCATTTATAGAAGAGAAAGTTACTCACCTTGTGCAGTAATGGAGGTTCTTCAATGTGTGTCTCTGTGGGTACTCAACTTTAGAAGTCCATGTGCCCCAGCGCTCATAATCAGAGATTTATGTTAGCAGTGCCCGGCTGGGTCCCCATCTCGTGCCACTTCAGGTGGTTAACTGGTGCTGTGCGACCAACCTCCCCTCTGTTCCTTCTCTACTGCAGATCACAGTAATAAATTCCAAAGCAGAGGGGAGGATGGAGGGTAGTGGAGCACCCACAAGGACACACATCTCGAAGAACCTCTGTTACTGCACAAGGTGAGTAATTTTCTCTTATTCTTCTTCGAGCGATTTCCCTGTGGATTCTCCACTCTAGGTGACTTCAGGGCAGTGCCCTCCAGTGGAAGGAGGGGGCTTTGAAGTTGAAGTCATAGAGGATGAGAGTACAGTGTGACCGAAAAGGGTATTGGAAGATGCATGTTGTTGCAAAGCATAATGCTAGGTAAATGTGTGTGGTGAGGTCCAGATTGCAGTCCTACAGATTTTGGTGATGGGATCACTGTTAAGAAATGCTATGGAGGCTGACAGGGCTTTGGTAGAATGTGTGCAGATCCCCGTAAAGTGTTGTTGGTCATGCTGGAGGCTGATATCCCTTTAGATAGCTGTTGTTTGGATATGGCATTGCCTTTTGATCTTTTGGTGACTGAAACGAACACTTTTGGAGTTCTGCAAAAAGATTTTGCTATAGCCCTGTGGACATCCAAAGAGTCGTCTGTCCAAACGTGGTTTGAGAAAAAATGTTGGTAAGTGGATTGGTTGGTTGAGGTGGAAGGAGGAGACAACTCTAGGTAGAAACTTGGGATGTCTTTGATTGTATCTGACATGGTGAGGCACTTGTTTATACTGTGCCTGTATGGGACATAATTTGTCTGGAACCAGGCTTATAGACACTGCATATGTAGTCTTGCGTATTGGACAACAAAGGTCATCGCAGCCATGTGGCATTTCTAAAACATGGCTTTTTTCTGATAGCATGCATCCAGTTTGACCCACTATTCTAATTTTCTCATGGAAGGACTTCCTTGTTTAATCCTTCCAGAGATTCAAAAATCCTGCTATTCACTGGGCAATGTGGTTCATCATTACATGTCTCTGAAAATTATTAATATTCTTGACCTACATTAAAATCTAACACATTTTTATCCAGATACTGGACAAAGCTAGGAAAAAAAACCCTCATGTTGAGATCTTCACAATCAAAGTTTCCCCCCTACTGTGTTATAAAAGGGGCCACCAAAAGTTTCTGGCAGACTTCTGTGTAAAGCAACATAACGAATGTAATTCACTAATTTGAAAAGGAGATGCTTTTACCTCTTAGGCTAGAAAAATAGAATGGAGTTTTCCATAGTAAAGCTGCAGCACCATCAACTGGACAGCTAGATACAGGTTCCAAGCTGAGCCTCAGCCATTTCAGAACAGCCCTCATAAAAATAATTAAAAAAAAAAAAATCAAACAGCTTGTTCTTGATCATGTTTCTCACCGACGTACTGGACCACCGTAGAGAATATTCTGTTTCCTTTGTTTGAGTATCAGATGCCCTATGGTAACAGACTGTGCCCATTTCCTTCAAATAACAGCTCCTCTGAATAAGATGCCAGAACATTTGTCACTATGTGGTTCAGCTTTAGTTTTACCACAGCTAATTTTTTGGAGCAACAGTGAAGGAGTCCAGGGAGATTTGGCTGGGTAGGTTCCATTCCACTCACACAGCAGACAAGCAGGAATGGTGATGATGATGAACACCATCATACCTTTTAGTGACCCCAGCTGCAATTATTTGGGAAAGCTCAGAACAGTTTTCTGTTCATTGTAACTTGTTCTTCCATTAGATATCTTTACAGCTCGGTCATGTGCTGGTGTGTTGCTCTGAATTCTTTCAGGCTATTCTTTGTACCTTTCCCACCATCCCATTCCTTTGGCTACATTTTTCCAGGAGGAGGGGTGGCTGGAGAAACAGATTTGTGTGAATTATCCATTTCAAACCCTGACAACATCCAAACATATGGCACTCGTCTTCCTGGGATTTTCTGTAGCAGCAACAGAAGCCAGAAACTCTTCTTTACAGAGTTGGTTTTAAGTTTCTTTCATAATATACATTTTCTTCTTTCCAATAAAAATTGTTTTTGAAAAATTAGAATACCACATTAAATGGGAAAAATATGTACTGTGTTGAATGTACAATTGAAGAATCATTATGATGTGTAAAGTGCAAAATTTTCTTCATTATAATTTTGATCCTCACTATCATATGAATATAGCAGGAGAAGGTATTTACTCACTTGATTCAAAGCGGCACATCACCATTATTATTTACTGTGATGTGCTGCCAACATTTTAATAAGTTTCTTCCTCAAAAACGTTCTAGCTAGCAATAGATGTGACATTCCCTGGATAAAACAGTCTTCCCTCCCCACCCCCACCAACAAAAAAAATCATCAGTCCCATATTCATTCAAAACCCTCCACCAGTTCCTTGCCTTTCCACCCCTGATCAATCCACCACATTTACCATGGTTCCCCTCCTATTTGCCTTCTAGGTCTCTTCTATACACAGCATCCGTGGTGATGAAATACAAGGGCAATGGAGATTTAAGAGACCAATGAGAGCAGCAGAGCTGAATTAGCAGTAGAGGGGAGCGGAGAAGAGGGTATTTCCATACCTTAATTCATTTTGATTTCTTTTAAGTTTACCCTTAACTGTGAATTTCTTGGATTTGTAATGCTTGTCTTTAGGATAATTACAACATCCCTACAATGTTTTTACCCTTAAGTTACTGATATGTACTCTCAACCTTAACTTCAGTTCAGCTCTTGCCTGAGAAATGTCTTTATTTAATTATTTTTAAAAAAATCATACATGAACACAAAACAAGAAACTAAAAGAGCCTGTTTCCAGGAGATATTTAAAATGATTTAAACATATGCAATCCTAACCTTAAGACTCCCTTTTGAAATCTTTCATGGCAAGATTCACCAGTACACCTTTGCGGCTTTACCCCACTCTGGAGGGGCATAAAGTACATAGACTGTACTGGCCAATTTTTCCCCTCAAATTTTCTGTCCACTATGTATATTTTGTGCCACTTGGCTGTTTTTGAAAATGACCGTTTTTGATTCATGGTCATGTTTTGCCATTACTTTTTATATCTGAAATGTTGTTCTTCATCATGGGGTGAAAGATAATGTTATTCTACAAAGAATTCCATGAACAATTGCCCTCTTTTAAAAGGGGTGCCATCTCCTATTGTTTTCAGTGAGAATGAAGTTGACGTGCCCTCTTTCACTTGTTTTCAATGAGAGTGAAGTCAAGCGATTCAGAGGGAATATGGTAGCCCCTTGTTCTAACAGAAAATAGAGATGAGCAGTATGAGGAGATGGTGAACAGTGGTGGCCATCTTTGCTAAGGGCATTCTAGAGCCTCTCTCCATTGAGAACAATGAGAGAGGGTAGTCATTTTGAAAGTGGGCAATTATTTGCGAGTTTCTTTGAAATAGAAAATAATCTTTCAGATTCTGTGGAAGGGGACGTTTTTCATAAGAGTAACAGAAGAATAGTGGCAGAGAATAACCATCAGTCCTACATATTTATTTTTAAAAACTACTAACTTTGGGACAAATAAGGTCTGACACAGGACACTACATCTTTTAAGACTTGTCAGGTTGATGAATGTGTTGTCTGTTAGTGCTCAAATCAGAAGTCTCAGGTGACTGATTATGGGAGAGACTGCATCTTGGCTTTTCAGCTATTTAAGTATTCAATAGCAGGTATCTTTTCCAGAAAGGAAAGCAACAAATGATTTCCCAGCCAAATCAGAGTACTCTGTGTAGCAATTTTTAGAGCCTTGCAAATACAGCAGCAGCTGCACACACAATCTGACTTTAAGAAAAAAATAAGGTGCACAAGCTATAGGCTGAGTTCAAAGCAGAGTTTGTAGTGAAATACAATTTGAATATTTGCTAATACTGTAAAACACAGTTTGATTTAATTTTAGGAAGGAGCTGACCTTTTCCTTTTACTTAGATACAGCATTGCAATTGCATAGTTTGCTGCTACTGCAATGCAGTTTAAGTTCCAAATAAGGTTTTGACTTACGCAGTTAAAAACATTTGTTTTGAAATTATATACAGAGTGCCTTAGTGGATTTAAAAAACATTTTGAAATGTCTGGAACACATCAAACCATTGAGTTTTTGGTTACAAAGACTTCATCAGGTATACTGAAGGCCTTGGGCCAAGCAAGCATAGAGCACGATGCATAGAAGAGTATGCTAAGGAATATATAAAAAAACATAGCTTCAAATATATTCTCTAGGCTTCATGGAAAGCAAAATATAGTGGGTGTACGTAACAAGTTCCATTAGTTTGACAGATTCTACTTGTTTATTCCATATCTTTTCTGATTACAAATCTGTATGAGTGACTATGGATTTCGTGTTGCAAAAATTAAATACTTTCTGTAATTTGCAGAAAGCATGAAAACCTTTAAGAAAATCTCTTGCATTTCTAGTGTAAGTACGTATAAGACTTTTAGAACGGACTCAGTACATGCCTAGTATGTTGCTCATGTGAAGTGCAGAAAATGTGGCATAAGAAGCTCCTATTGTAAATTTCTCCATAAAATGATACATAAGATCCAAAAATAGTCACAATGTTTAAACACCGCTTCCTTCCACAGTCATGAAGTATAATTTCAGTTTAAGCAATTTTGAAATATGCTGCACTATCAAATGTCTTGGAGGAAAACACAATGATGCCAGTGGAGTGAAAAATTACAGTGAAGTAATTGAAAAGTCTCTTTTCAGCAGCTAAGACTCATTCAGGTTCTTATCTCTTATCTTAATTAATGAAATTCCTTTACTCTACCTTCCCTGACACCTGTGTTGCACCCTTCCAATGCATACAAAATGCAGTTGCTAAAATCAACTTTGTCCAATATCTAAGCACATCACATCCTTTCTGAATTTCTCTGCTGCCCTACCCCACCCCATCATATCAAGTTCAGTGTTCTTATATTTGCCTTCAAGGTCCTCCATAAAACCACCCGTCTACTTATTCCATCTAGTCATTTACCATGTCAAGCCAGCCCTCCTTGTTTTCTTTTTTTAAATTTATTTTAAACTTTTAAAAATACAAGTTCAAACATCCCATGCACATGCCTTTGCTGGCTAACAACATAGTCTTGTTGCTGTATTTCTTGTCTTTCCTTCCCCATCCAACTGTTCATTGACCATTTCTTGCATGGAGACTATATAAGTACTTCTGGACACGGACTATGTTTTTTTGTGGGACTATACAGAGCCTTACACTGTTGGTGATTCAATAAAATAATTCTGATGAGTTACAGGCTATTCATGGAAGCTTGCATGAGTTCCTTGTTAATAAATCATGTCCTTGGGCGCCATGAAAGAGACGCATCTTTCTTTCTTTAAGTATGTTTCTAGCCCTTTTTTTGGGGAAGTTAGCCTTGAAAACGATACAGACCAATATACACTCAGATATACATTCCTAAGGTTGAAAGGAACAAGTCGCTGGGCTCTGCTTATGCACCAGAAAGCCTGTATGAGGAGCTGAAGATGTCCCTCCCTTTTCCCCTCACACACACACTCTTTGTGTAAGTTAAAGGACTCAGTAAAATTTGGGCCAAGACTCAAATGATATATTACTTACTTACAAAAAAAACTATTCAAAGAACATTAAAATTACAAAATCAAGCACTCAAACTTTGGAAAATGCCAGAACTAAGGTTATGCAGGCTTGAAGGATTAGATTTTTATCTGTAAATACTGGTAAAGGTTGATTTCACCATACAAGCCCAAACCAACAAAAAATATTCCATCAATAATCAAAATTTACAGATAAGCAAAAAAAATGCTGCTTGAGAATTGCTTAGGCTGATTTAAGAATATTTACTCTGTATATTTTGACATTATGCTGATAGTTTGTGTTTTAAGAATTATAAAGCTTTTACTTTTTGAATCTCAACATCTACTGTCATTAAATAATTATGGCTTGAGCCCTCCACAATTTCCTGCATCTGTGAAATTTAAAATCAACAAAAAAAATTAAAAATACTTAAAACTTCAATATTATCTGTTGAAATTATATTAAAAAAAAGCTGAGTATTATGATACAGTCCTTTTTTACATGATTGCATACTGTTTTTTTTCCCCACAGAACATTAACACTCTTTTAACGTAGTGTTTAGGATGTCATTTCTTGTTGTTTTTGTTGCTGTTTGTTTGTTTTTTGGTTTTGTTTTTTTTAAAACAAACTGAAAAAAAAACCAAATTCCATCTTGTGGAACCAACAGACTCCTACATTCATCCATTGCATTTCTGCCATTTGAGCTAACAATATAGTTGATACCAGTAGTAGATTGTCATCTTCTGTGTGGGCCAGCCACTAGAAAGAGATGAGAGGACATTGTAGGATCACTACCCCCTCCTGCTTCTCCACGTGGGCACCAATAATACTGCCAAGAATGACCTTGAGCGGATCACTGCAAACTACGTGGCTCTGGGAAGAAGGATAAAGGAGTTTGAGGCGCAAGTGGTGTTCTCGTCCATCCTCCCTGTGGAAGGAAAAGGCCCGGATAGAGACCGTCGAACCGTGGAAGTTAGCAAATGGCTATGCAGGTGGTGTCAGAGAGAAGGCTTTGGATTCTTTGACAATGGGATGGTGTTCCAAGAAGGATGACTGCTAGGCAGAGATGGGCTTGGCTCCACCTAACAAAGAGAGAGAAGAGCATCTTTGCAAGCAATCTGGCTAACCTAATGAGGACGGCTTTAAACTGGGTTCACCAGGGGAAGGAGATCAGAGCCCTGAGGTAAGTGGGGAAATGGGATACTGGGAGGAAGCATGAGTAGAAGACCACAAGAGGGGAGGATTCCTCTCTCATACTGAGAAAGTGAGATGATCAGCGAGTTATCTTAAGTGCCTATATACAAATGCAAGAAGCCTGGAAAACAAGTAGGGAGAACTGGAAGTCATGGCACAGTCAAGGAACTATGATGTGATTGGAATAACAGAGACTTGATGGGATAAATCACATGACTGGAGTACTATCATGGATGGATATAAACTGTTCAGGAAGGACCAGCAGGGCAGAAAAGAGAGCAATCCAACGGTGCACAGACAATCCAGGAAGTTTTTGGAAAGTGTAGGGGACAATTTCCTTGTGCAAGTGCTGGGGGAACCAACTAGGGGCAGAGCTCTTCTTGACCTGCTGCTTACAAACTGGGAAGAATTAGTAGGGGAAGCAAAAGTGGATGGGAACCTGGGAGGCAGTGACCATGAGATGGTCGAGTTCAGGATCCTGACACAAGGAAGAAAGGAGAGCAGCAGAATACGGTCCACATTCAAACTCACGGTGATCAGAGGAAGTCCCAGATGACTGGGAAAAGGCTAATGTAGTGCCTATCTTTAAAAAAGGGAAGGAGGAGGATCTGGGGAACTACAGGCCAGCCAGCCTCACCTCAGTCCAAGGAAAAATCATGGAGCAGGTCCTCAAGGAATCAATTCTGAAGCACTTCGAGGAGAGGAAAGTGATCAAGAACAGTCAGCATGGATTCACCAAGAGCAAGGACTAACCTAATTACTTCTGTGATGAGACAGATGGCTCTGTGGATGAGGGGAAAGCAGTGAATGCATTATTCCTTGACTTTAGCAAAGCTTTTGATACAGTCTCCCACAGTATTCTTGCCAGCAAGTTAAAGAAGTATGGCCTGGATAAATGGACTATAAGGTGGACAGAAAGCTGGCTAGATCATCGGGCTCAATGGGTAGTGATCATTGGCTCCATGTCTAGTTGGCAGCCGGGTATCAAGTGGAGTGCCTCACGGTCAGTTCCTGGCTGGTTTTTTCAATATCTTCATTAATGATCTGGAAGATGGCGTGGGACTGCACCCTCAGCAAGTTTGAAGATGACACTAAAACCGTAGGATTAGTGGAAGATACGCTGGAGATAGATGCACACAGCATAACAGAGTGACAAGACAATTGGAGGAATGGGCCAAAAGAATCTGATGAGTCAGCAAGGACAAGTGCAGAGTCCGGCTTTGGGATTGAAGAATCCATGCATAGCTACAGACTGAATTACCGAATGCTTAGAGAATTCTGCAAGAAAAGGACCTGGGGTTCACAGTGAGACAAGAAGCGGATACAAGTTTGACGTGTCCTTGTTAACAAGAAGCTATTGGCATTTTTGTGCTGTATAGTATAGGGCATTGCCGCGATCGAGAATGTGATCATTTCATTCCGCTCTATTTGACATTAGTGAGGTCTCATCTGGAGTACTGTGTCCAGTTTTGGGCTCCACACTACAAGAAGGATGTGGAAAAATTGGGAAGAGTCCAGTGGAGGGCAACAAAAATGATTAGGGGATTGGAGCACATGACTTATGAAGAGAGGCTCAGGGAACTGGGATTATTAAGTCTGCAGAAGAGAAGAATGAGGGGAGATTTGATAGCTGCTTTCAACTACCTGCTTACAGTGGTATCAGATGACAGAACAAGGAGTAATGGTCTCAAGTTGCAGTGGGGCAGGTTTAGGTTGGATATTAGGATATTAGGAAATCTTTTTCATTAGGAGGGTCGTGAAGCACTGGAATGGGTGGTGGTGGAATCTCCTTCCTTACAGGTTTTTAAGTTCAGGCTTGACAGAGCCCTGGCTGGGATGATTTAGTTGGGGATTGGTCCTGCTTTGATCAGGAGGTTGGACTAGATGACCTCCAGAGGTCCCTTCCAACCCTGATAGTCTATAATTCTATGAATGTATTTTGGAGCCCTTAGCTAATTTTGTAGTTGAGGTTTTATCTTACTTTTCACTATAAAACAAGTTTTGATCATGATCCACTCATCTTTTAAAAAAAAAATAAAAGTCCTTTCTGTCTGAATTTTTTTGGGGGGAAGCATATTGCCACTGGAGATTTTTTTCTGAAAATTCAGGTTAGTCAACACATTTCAGAAATATGAACATCTGAAAAAGTTTATCTTTAGGAAAAATCTTATCTTCTTAAAACTTACTTGGAAGAAAAATGCAAAAATGGTTTGCCCTTATCATGGTAATAACAAGGCATTAACATGGCTTTTTGTATACTAGTAAAATATACTGTATGCTCTGTTAATTTATTTATGACCTCCATGGCATCTGAAATTTCACGCCCTTTGAAACAAAGTATTTTTCCCAGTATACCCTTTTCTATTTTACCTTTTTTCCACTACATGTATTTTCAGTAACACTAATATTTCATCATTTTTTAATCTGAAATACAAAGTACAGGGTTAAAAGATAAAATTAGAAAGTATACACTTTACAATACTGCTGTAATATATACCACATATGTACTGTAACTTATTTAAATAAATAGAAATTTCTAATGGATTAGTATCTTGTAATTACATTTTATGCTTTTCTCCAAAAAGCAAATATGTTCTGAATCACAGCCAAATTTTTATAGCTTTATTCAAACAATACTGTCTGACTACAGTAAGAGCTTTGTCTGAGTAAGAAATGCAAGATGTGATGCTAATGCCAAGTACACTAAATATTACTAAATATTAACTACATTTTTAGGAATCATACACCATTGAAAAAGAATTAAAAATTCCCCAGATGTGTTAAGGTTATAAATACATATTAGTTACTTAAAAAAAAAAAAAAGCCTTTCAGAATACCTAATTCTAAGTCAAGGTTCCACAAACAGTTTAACCATCATCCTTGAATATTCTCCCACTATTTTAAACTCTATAAATTACCTGGACATGTGGGAGTATGAGTTGTATAAAGACACCTATCATTGTTTTACAATGTTACATGTACATTCTTCCAAGAGAGAAGGAGAGTATATAAGTTTTAGTGTGTAATACCTAAGTCAGGAAGCAAATAAAGGAGGTATACTAAGGAATTACAGGGACACCACATGGAAGATTAAGGCCTAGATCCAGCAAAATGCAAGTATATGCTTACATCACACTGATTTCAGTGGAACTTAAGAATGTGTTATATACTTTGCTGACTCAGGGCTTCAAATAAGATAGAATGGCCTCAGAAACATTAGAATTGTAATATATATGAGAATAAGAAACATGATATAGATGGTATTGAATGCAAACATATAGGCAGTTGAAATGGAGGTTTTGTTTGGGGGTTGATGGCACATATGTGATGGTATGACACGTGGCATTGTGGTCTGTAGTTCTGTATACGTAGAGGAGTGTCATCCATCCTGGAAATGTAGAAGTGGCATGATGGTACTACTATGAGAGCTGGTTGTAAAAGGGTTGCTGGTAGACAGATAATCAATATTGTTACAAAGTCAGAGTCAAGGTGTGTGGAACCATGAACTGTCAGACTTATTTTTAAAGATGCAGCATTACAAAGGCTTTTTTTTTTTTTTTAAAGTAACTGATATACTGTTACATACTTACTGCTATCTTAATTATTGCTGTCTAGGAATTTTCTTGTTTTATATATATAATTGCTAAAGGATATCTGGCATCCCGGCTATGCAGAAATATTTACTCAAAATCTAGGAATACATCCTAGATGACAGCTCTGTTAATTAACCTATTTTAGGGTCCCATCTTCTAGACCTATGCCAAAATTCCACCAAAACAATACATGTGGACTTCGAATTTTTCAAGATAAGCATTGCCAATTTTATGAACTCCAGATAGAGGTTGTAGACTTTTAAGAAGTTCTAAAATTGGATGTAAATAACATTAAACCTTGCAGCCCTTTACAAAAATGCTTAAAGGCTCTAGCTCTATGACAGATGATTAAAACAAATTTATTAATAGAGCAAATCATTTCTGCATTTTTCTTCCAAATAAGTTTTAAGAAGATAAGATTTTTCCTAAAGATAAACTTTTTCAGATGTTCATATTTCTGAAATGTGTTGACTAACCTGAATTTTCAGAAAAAAATCTCCAGTGGCAATATGCTTCCCCCCAAAAAAATTCAGACAGAAAGGACTTTTATTTTTTTTTTAAAAGATGAGTGGATCATGATCAAAACTTGTTTTATAGTGAAAAGTAAGATAAAACCTCAACTACAAAATTAGCTAAGGGCTCCAAAATACATTCATAGAATTATAGACTATCAGGGTTGGAAGGGACCTCTGGAGGTCATCTAGTCCAACCTCCTGATCAAAGCAGGACCAATCCCCAACTAAATCATCCCAGCCAGGGCTCTGTCAAGCCTGAACTTAAAAACCTGTAAGGAAGGAGATTCCACCACCACCCATTCCAGTGCTTCACGACCCTCCTAATGAAAAAGATTTCCTAATATCCTAATATCCAACCTAAACCTGCCCCACTGCAACTTGAGACCATTACTCCTTGTTCTGTCATCTGATACCACTGTAAGCAGGTAGTTGAAAGCAGCTATCAAATCTCCCCTCATTCTTCTCTTCTGCAGACTTAATAATCCCAGTTCCCTGAGCCTCTCTTCATAAGTCATGTGCTCCAATCCCCTAATCATTTTTGTTGCCCTCCACTGGACTCTTCCCAATTTTTCCACATCCTTCTTGTAGTGTGGAGCCCAAAACTGGACACAGTACTCCAGATTGAGCCTCGCCAAATGTTCGAATGAGGGGAATGATCACATCCCTCGATCTGCTGGCAATGCCCTTACTTATACAGCACAAAATGCCATTAGTCTTCTTGTTAACAAGGGCACACTCTTGACTCATATCCAGCTTCTTGTCCACTGTAACCCCCAGGTCCTTTTCTGCAGAATTGCTGCCTAGACATTCGGTCCCTAGTCTGTAGCAGTGCAGGGAATTCTTCTACCTCAAGTGCAGGACTCTGCACTTGTCCTTGTTGAACCTCATCAGATTTCTTTTGGTCCTGTCCTCTAATTTGTCTAGGTCCCTCTGTATCCTATCCTTACCCTCCAGTGTATCTACCACTCCTCCCAGTTTAGTGTCATCTGCAAGTGAGAGAGAGAGAGAGAGAGAATCTGGTCTGTGTTACACTAGTACAATTCAGAATACTAAGGTGAAACAGTGGAGCAACAGAAACCAGAATATGGTCCAGCATGCTGTAACCTAACTCTTTGGTATGATTTACAGGACAGTATGAAAGCACACTCCCAATAGTCCATTGTACACCAATTTCAGTACATCTGTTCTGTCTAGGTTCTTATACTGTGTCCACCACTGTGGCACTTGAACATTTTCTAGTAGCCTATTAGGCAGTGTAACTAGTATGTGACGCATGGTTCTTCCTCTCCTTTTTTTGTTCCCTTCCTTTTCCCATAGGAAATATTGTGTGAGGATTTTTTTTTTATTTAAATTTATGTATATGCTAATGCTTGTGTTCTTACAAAGCTTCGCTGGCTAATTGTTATCTGGTAAGCAAGCCACAAGGGTTTACATTTAGAATATCAAGACTTAACTTTTGTTGGACCATGAAGATCTGCCTGACAATTTATTTCTGTCAACTCTTAGTAGGCAGGGCTGGATCTGATGACTGTCCCATGGAACACAGACAAGAGAACAGAAGGCTAGGTGTTCTGTACTAAGGGTATGTCTACACGTGCTGGCCCCATACCAGCTGACTTGGGCTGATGGGGCTCAGGCAAGGGGCTATTTAATGGTAGATCTTTGGGCTTGAGTTGGAGGTGGGGCTCTAGGACTCTGTGATGTGAGAGGGACCAATATCTTACGCTGCAGCCCAACCCTGAATACCTACACTGCAACTAAGCAACACCTTAGCCTAAGCCAGCTGGCACAGGCCAGCTGTAGGTGTCTAATTGCTGTGTAGAAATACCCTAACGGTCTACAACTTTGATCCAGCTCTTCCCCTTACGATACAGAAAAATCCATCAATGGCACCTTGTTGGATGAGACAGAAATCTTTTTTTTTTTTCCATTTTAGTTTGTTTCATGCAGTTTATTTTTGTAGTTGGTTGTTTAACTACCAGTTGTCATTTGTATCTTGTATGCTAGTTGAGGTACTTTACTTGAGAATGGGGACTTGATTGCCTTTTGAATTTTCTACTGTTAGCTTACTGCTGTACAACACTCAGCTATAACCAAGTTAAAGTAATACAGTAATTTAGACTGAATTCCTGATATAGCACACAAAGATAGCCTTTATATGTCACAATCTCTTTAATGTCATAATTCCTGGGCTACTTAGATGTTATTATGGTATTTTCATATAAACATTTTAGTAGGAAACATTTTAAAGATACAGCTTTGGGCAACAATGGTTTCTCTGTTGGTGCTTTAACAAATGAAAAGAATATATTAGGACTTTGAACCCAGAACAAGTATTGGGATATCTGTAAAATGTGCACTTTTACAATGTCATCTAAGATATAAAACTTTGAAAGACTAAATTTGCACAGCAATAAAATATTGTTTGGCAGGAACTTCTATTTAATTACCTGCTCTTCAGGAGAACTCTGCACGTACACTCCTCTGAGATCCATAAATAATTGGGGAAACTGTCATTCTTAAAGAATCAGGAAAGCTTCATTTGCCATTCTGAGACTTCTTATTACTTGGTAAATTCAAATGGGGCTGGGAAATTACAAGCAAATGGTATCAGTTTTGTAAGCTTTTTTATATAGTGCTACACAACTATGTTGACTCAGGGCCGGCGCTTCCATTTAGGCGACCCAGGCAATCGCCTAGGGTGCCAGGATTATTGGGGGGCGGCATTTTGCTGGGGGGGCAGCAGGTGGCTCTAGTGGACCTGCCGCAGGCGTGCCTGCGGAGGGTCCACTGGTCCCGCGGCTTTGGTAGACCTGCCCCAGAGCTGCGGGACCATTGGACCCTCCGCAGGAACGCCTGCTGCAGGTCCACCAGAGCCACAGGACTGGCGTGCGGGGCAGCGAAACGGCTGTGCACCTAGGGTGCCAAAAACACTGGCGCCGGTCCCGTGTTGAGTTCAAACTAATAAAAAGTATCTCCATCTGCTGCAAAGATACCCTATTGCTGAAATGACCAAGTTTTAAGTTCAGTCTATCTCAAGCAAAATTCACCTATAAAATTACTCCATTTCAACATAATGGATAAACTGGAGCCCAGTCTATAGATACAAGAAAAGCGTTGATCCTTTTCTGATAAACTTCAGTTAAATAGTCTGCAAAACAAGCAAAAAAAGATTTGAGTAAACTAAAACTGGAAATACTAGCTTTTATTTTCCACTTTACAGCAATCAGTGTCACAAGGACATTTTTCTAGCTGCCATCAATCTTCTAGAAACAGTGACTGCAAATGCAAGATTTTATGTAGCACATGTGTTGTACACTTGTGGACTTCTGAGGTGGTATCAGAGGCAATGTAACCTGAAAAATCAGGCAACACAGTGCATAGTACAATAATGAGATTCAGGTGCATAGCAACTAATGTTTGAAAAGTTCAATCTTCAGTGCAGACTTAGAAGAAATATTGCCTTCAGGGAATGCAACTGATAATTTACTATAAAAAGGAAGAATGGCTTTCATAAAACAACCTGCAATGGTACATGTATCTACATGTGCACAATCACCCCTGCAGTTCCCCTGGACCAGTGGTTTCCTCCAAATTTACAGGACTTACTTTTTGAGTACAGAATATTTTTCCTTAGAAATAGCAATTAGATTTGTTTATTAAATCTGTGTATAAGTTACAATGATTTTAAATTACCACTTTAGGAGTTTTGTTTGATGATTTTAACCTTCATTTGGATCCATCTAACAAAAAATCCAGAAGTATGAGTTGAAAATTAACTCCTCTCTAGATAATTCCAAAATCTAATACAGACTATTTGATTTAACAACGTTATTAGTCAGTGTAATTTCTATCTATACTATAGTTGTTTTTATATATTATTTTTTCATCCAATTAATTGTTCATAAAATGTATTTTCCCCATGAATATTGATGAGTGTAATTTTTGTTGTGACAATTCTTTTTAAATGAAGAATCAGTTGTACAATGTATTTTTACAGGAACAGACACCTACAAGAAGTGGACAGAAAAAGAAATCTTTAAAAGCTCATCCTGCTTACACAACTCAATAACAGCCTCTTTGGGACAGGGAAAGAAGAAATGGTGGACTGCGAAAAGGAGATGTGCCCCCTAACCAAAGCCCCTCTGTGGACTTGAGAGGTGTCCCTGTTCCCCCACTCTCTCTCTTCAGGGAGCCTAGGAGAATGAAAGAGATCCTGGGACTGGTAGGAAGACCTGAGTAGCAAAAAGGGAAGGAATTTTCCCACACACACGCCCTTCAGCAAGACCCAGCAAAGAACAGGACAAGACAGGGGAAGCAGACAAATGGCCCTTCCTAGGGCCCAACCTAGAAGCAAGGAACAGCCTGGCCAGGAAGGGGAAGGAACCACTCCCTCCACTGGCTCCTCTATGGACAAGGGGTAGATTCAGTTTTCAGCTAGTAGAAGAACAAGTTGGTAATATTGTTTTAAAAGGGACACAAACAACTCGAAAAATTATTTCCATCTGAAAATTTTGAACCTACTGTTACAAATAACCCTTACCAGAACAGACAAGAACAAGGAAAAAAACAAAACAAAACGGTTCTCTCTCTGCCTCCCTCCTGTTTTCTATAGCACCTGTCAGTATAGTATGCAAGTAGTTTTTCAGTTTGCATACTTTTGCCCCCAAAATCATGAATTGTCTTAAAAATAATGAGATTTGATTTAAATAATAAATGTTTGATTCTTTTTATTTGCCTTCTTGTTTCTGAGCTTTAGGATACACTTGGATCAGGTTTCTGAGCTTTCCTCTGCAACCATAAGGAATAGAATTTTTTTTTTTAAAAGATCAGTTTTTCATACAATCTCTTAATTCCAGCAGCTGTGACTTTAGGAAAGACATCAAATATTGCAAGACTCATGATAAAATCATGAAAGTTGGCAACACTGAAATCAACACACTTAAGTAAATGGATCTATGTTGTTTTACAGCATGCGAGAATCTAGCCCTATTGTTTTATAGGAAAGTGAATTCAGTCAAGAAGGAAGTAACTGAATTACTATGGATGTGCACAATGTATGATCAAAACATGGCCCAAAGACTCTACTAGTTACAGCAAAATTTTCCAAGCTCTTATAGCTTTAGTGCAATCCTTCATAAAAAAAAATCAGAAGATTAAAAAAAAAATCTATATTCTAAAATGCAAAATATTTCAGGAAATTTAGTAGCCTTCATAGCCTTCAAAACAAAATATCTTTTTACCATTTAGTTCACTTTTCAAAACTATAGAATAAAAAGCGGGGAGTTTGGTTGACTGCCAAGTTGTCCAACAGAATACAAACTGCTTCCTTCCTTCCACCTCTTTTTTTACTAAAATCTCAGATTCCAAGATTCAAAAATCTCTTAAAATGATGTCTCTATATCTATAGAGCTGGATTTTCTCCCCATGCATATATACATTTTCACCTGGAGATTTGTGTTACATTCAGAGCACCCATACCACAAAACGTGGACCATTTGTTCCTGAATCTAAAGCATAATTACATATTTCAAGGACGGACAATAAATTTTGCATAAGCACTTTTTGGGGGGGAGGGGGATTAGTAAACAGAGCTTTAAATTGTAAAATTATCACACAAAAACTGTAAAAAATCCATATTTCTAAGACACAATGAATAAAATACTTTAAGAAGCAGTATTCAACATAGAACCTTGTGCAAAACAAGATAGGAGGCTCTTAAAACTTTCGTTTCCTTGCCATACAAATACACTCAAATCTAGATTATATAACTCAATACTGGCATTTATTCATCTAGGTAAATATGTACTCACGTCAAACCTAAAATAACATCTTGAGCAGTGATGGCATTTAATGAATAAATACTAAATCCAACAATTATCTGTCTAGAGCCCATCACTGGGAAGAATTAGAGTCTGACATGACAATACCCATCAGTTAATACAACCCATCATTTAATAGTCCTCCTTCAAGGTTCCTTTCTCATGTTCTCCATTTTGTTATTGGGTATCATGATGAAAAACACAACCTGTAAGAATGTAGGGTGAATGACACGGATGGTTACATTAATGTTTCACAGTGAGCTGCCTTATCACTTTCCTTGCCACACAAGATAAAAATGTGTATTTTGATGTGTCCATATTTTTTGTAATTTTTGGACAGCTGGAAATTGTTCAGCTGATATTACATTAGCATTTTTCATTGACTTCCTTTGGCAAATGCTGTAATTTATAACATGTTAAGCATTCCTGGAATGTACCGTCTTTTTTCGCCTACAAACATGTTATGTGAAGATTTATTGTAAGATCAAACTTCTCTTGCTTACCTTCTATCGAACTTTTGCTCACCGTCTAATCTAAACCTAAAATCAGCTTTGTGGTTTACAGAACCTAGTAAAAGCAAAATCAAAGAAGCTAAATTAAGACACTCATGCACTTAAGGGTGTTCTCCTGCCCCAAGAGTTACATCTAGCTCTATAATCCTCATAACTCTGATGTAACGATCTTGCTCCTAGCCAGGCAGAGATGTCGTACACTGTAGAGGCAATAGTCCCAACCTCCAAGAAAAGGGCAAAAGGTTATAATTAGTCTTCAGCACCATTCCAAAGGTTAACATAACAGATTAACACTGATTTTAGCTAGAAAGAAATCTGTCCTTCTAACTATATGCTATGCCCCACAGTACTTTATACTCTGCCTAGGGGAAATAATAGACTTATTTTATAAAAACAAATAGTTCAGATCACAAGGAAACTTCATATTCTGAGCACTTCTTTGGGAAACTAAGAATTCATTTGACACATGACAACAGTTGGAACAACAGGAGATGGACCACCCTGTCTTCTGTACCTTGAGGATAACAGCTTCCATTTTTTTAAACTCCCCCCTTTTCCCCAAGTAGGAGTGCAGCAGCCCCAGAAATAGCTGAACATATTCAGTAAACTGTGACCTCACCTCCCTACTGATTTTCAGATTCTGAAATTGAGGCTGTGATACTCCATGTAGCCCCAACCCTAGAAATGAATCAGAAGAGCCACTGCCCACGAGCTAGACGCCAATGAAACACTCTCCCAAAGCTTCATTCTTTCTGCCTGTTATCCTTATCAGTCTCCACAATGGCACTATTGTTACAACTGGACAAAGGACTGCTCAATGGCTCCTTGTTTCTTCCCTTCCCTACAGCAATAAGATTACCAGTCTCTCAGGATTCCATTTTGAACTATTCTAAAGCAAAATTATGTCACTATCACTTCACAATATGGCTTAACTCAGCCCCCTGGAAAGCTGAGCATTCTTGCCACTCTAGGTATTCAGCACATCACTAGTTCACCAGTACTGCCAATCGGGCAGACCACCCCCCATCAATACAAATTAAAGAGACAACATAAACATCAGAAACATCAGCCAATGTCAGTCTGGTACAGTCAGTCACCTCCTACCGTATCAAATAAGAAAGATCTTTATATAGATCAACTCTACATCAACAAACAACAAACTTTAAACTTTCCATGTATTTATCACCAATTAATCGCCTCACTTGGTTTGCATCAAGAAATTTGGTTTATTGACCCTGCAGGTCCAGTACTAGCTCATCTGGTTTGCTGACCTACTGTATAGACCACAGACTCAGGCCCAGAGACAACAAATCTGGAAACAAAATAGACATTCTGTTCTCTCCAAAGCTGAAATGAAGGTAAAAGCTTAATTGAAAAAAAAATGCTTTGAGCTTATCTTCTTTATATGTGAAATCCAGACACAAGACTATTTCAAGCATCTTATTAATTTACAGATCTCCAGATACCAAAAGATTTCCAACTGACCTGACAGAAATGCAGGCAAAATGATCATTAAATTCAGAAGACTCATCATAGTGAGAGATTTCAATATCCATGCAAACTATGCCTCAGATGCAACAGCATTAAGCTTCCCATCTGAACCCTCCATCTAAGATTTGTCATGGGTAGTCTCCAGAACCAGACCCACTGCCTGTACTCTGGACAAATATCCCCAACCTGGATGTAGATACAAGAAATGTAAGAACTTCCTGGTCAGATAACTTTCTCCTTCAGGTGAAAATAACTGTTCCACCATCACAACGCAAGAAGAAACAAGCACCGTGAATCAACTCTTGCCAACTTCCAAAAAACGTACTTATACAAAAAAAAAAAAAAAAAACTTATCTAAGTGGCCAACAAGTGGAAGAAATAGAGAGCACTACCAGTCCCTGACCACTAAGATAGACACTACAGCACTGAAGTGCCCCATCCAACTCTACCACATAGACACATATCTTTGGATGAAAACTCAGTAGGGAACAACGCTAGAGTCAATGACAAACAATCTAAGTCATAAGGAACATCTTTAAATGCTACTGCTGTGAATCAGGCAAAATGTTCCTACTACTCCTTAATCCTGTACCTTATAGGCAAAGTCACACCCTACAAAACTTTTCTTTTCTGTAAATTCAAAGTGGTTAAACAGCCACCTGTGCTGTCTTAATTTTGTTGAATTTACCTGTACACTGAACAATTGTGACTACACTTGAACTGTCATTATGGGTGCTAGGAGCCAAATTCTGACCTGGGGTAAAAACGATATCACTCCACTGACCATAATGAATCTTTGCCCACTTAACTAGGTCTCATTATGTAACTTTGATGTCCAGCATGGCACATCTCAGTTCTCCCACCAGAGCTAGTACTGAAGAGCTGTCCTACTAGCATGGACAGTGCCATCAGCTACTGCAGTAAATGTGTACTTGGTACACACTTGAGACTTCTCCTGTCAAACTGGTGATCAAAATGAGTGTCTCACTAGTGTGGGAAAAGAGTCAACTGAGTTCAAGTTCTACTTGTTACAATCTGATCTTGGTCAGGACACTGAACACTATATGCTTGGATAGGAGTATATTGTCTTCTGGGGTTAACTCAGTCTCTAACATGGTGAGGACACTGTTTACTGCAGGTGCCATTAAAACTGGCTATCTGACTCCTGAAGTAGTTACATTTATTAAATTTGAGTTATGTCCCATTATAGGCATAGGGAATATAGCAAGTACCACATAAAGGTACATGTAGTGCAATAAGTGTCCATTTTTAATTGAACAATGCAAAAAATGTCTTACACACTATTTGACATATTCTTGTGTGCTTCTAAAAAGCTACACTAATAAGACATGTTGTATCTAAGGCATAATCTTTTTTATAATATATATTCTGAAAAAAAAGAAACCTGCTACATTTAAAATAAACTATAAATATCCATTTTAGTTTAATGTTCTTAATTCAAATTTACTGGAAACACAATATGATAGTGTTAAACTTCCAAGGGAGTAAGAAAAAATGGTTTGAAGAATCTGTTAAAATGAAAAGATTAGGAAGTCAAAGTTTTTTCACGTTGTTATATTGTTTTGTTAATGACAGGCACAAATCCAGACTGTTTATCATAGCAATTTTAAACAGTTTTTGTATTCATCCGCAAATGTTGATGCATTCACTCAACATTACATATTTACTCAACACTGACTTTATAAGAATATATATATGTTTTACATTTATTTACTTACCAACAGTATCACATGGTTCATCTTTATGTACGCAGAAATCCTTCCTAGAATTGGGCGAGGGGGAAAAAAGAAAAATTTTAAGCAAGCCATACTGTTAGATCAGTAATGATTGTGTGACCCATTTGCACATATTTTGTATGGCTCAGTGAATAACTACAAGGCTCCGTTATCTCAAAAAGGAGCATAGTGAAGAAAATGCTGGGATTAACGAGAACACTTTAATATCAGTTTATCCACAGAGCAGATTTAGGGTTAATCAGGTGACAAAAATGTACAGTAACTCTTCACTTAAAGTCGTCCCAGTCAACTTTGTTTCGTTGTTACATTGCTAATCAATTAGGGAACATGCTCGTTTAAAAATGTGCAATGCTCCCTTCTAACGTCGTTTGGCAGCCACCTGCTTTGTCCACTGCTTGCAGGAAGAGCAGCACATTGCAGCCAGCTGGTGGGTGCTTGGAACCAGGATGGACTGGCAGCCCCCCTATCAGCTCCCCACTCCGCTAAGTTCCCTGTGCTGCAGTCGCCCAGCAGGCTATCAATAGCTGGCAGTTCAGCTGTCCCTCCACCCACTGCCATGTGCTGCTCCTGCCCTCTGCCTTGGAGCTGCTCCCAGAAACTCCTGCTTGCTGTGCAGGGGGCGACTAATGTCAAGGTGACCCCTCCCCCCACTCCTGCACACCCTTTACCCCTTCTCCATATAGAGCAGGGAGGGGACACAGATGGAGAGAGACAGAGAGAGCTTGGGGCAGCAGCTGCTGTCTCAACTTCCTGATCCATTTAAAAAGACAATGCACTTAAGAGTGGGTCATCTTACTTAAAGGGGCAGTGTGCATCTCTCTCTCTCCCCCACACACAAGACGTGTGTGTCTGTCTCTGACTGCTATGCTGTCTCCCTTCCCTCGTGTTCGTGCTGCCTTGTGAGAGAGGCTACATCAATAACAATGTGTCAACCCTTGAGGGCTCAGCTGAGTGCTAGTTCATCATTTAGCAGCAAGGCATTCCCTGGGAAATATCCCTCCCTCTTCCACCCTCTAACTTCACCACCTCAACCAAGCTTCACAATCATCATAGCCGTGAACAGTATTAAATTGTTTGTTTAAAACTTATACTGTGTGTATCTCTAGATAATATATAGTTTTTTGTCTGGTGAAAAAAAATTCCTGGAAGCTAACCCACCATTTACATTAATTTTTATGGGAAATTGATTAGCTTAACATCATTATTTGTTTAAAGTCACATTTCACAACATAACTACAATTTGAGTGGGCAGTTACTGTACCTCACATTTAAACTATATAGATAATAACTCTTGTTGTTTCACAATTCTCTGATCTCTTGAAATGTACTTCTAGTCAGTGGAGCCAGCTTTACCAAACTCTAATTCTCTTATTTTCTCTTTAAGAAAAAAATATCAGTAAGGTTAAGATTACAAACCAAAGCAATATTTGTTTTATCAATGTCAAAGCATTGAATTATTGTGGTATTGTGCCTTTTTAAGAGAACACATGGCTAAAGAAGCATAATCTGCGGGCCGCCCAGAGGATTCAGGGGCCGGGGCAAAGCAATTTTCGGGGGCCCTTTCTATAAAAAATTGCAATACTATACATATATTTCTCATCATGGGGGTCCTGTGGGGCCGGTGTAAATTGTCGACTTGCTCCCCGCCCTAACGGGTGGGCCCTGGGAAAAATAAACCTTCTGCATCTCAGCACAAACCCAGTTTGAGAACCTTTACAAGGAATCACTGGTTCTCAGCATCAGCTAAAAGGCACTAAAGCTCATTAAAGGGTTGGACAATTTCTTGTGGGGGCCACTGTGGAGCCCTGGGGCAAATTGTCCCATTGCGCCCTCTCTGCGGGAGCCCCTGATAATCTGGACATATGCTGGAAAAGATGCAGTGCCAGTGCATCTTGTTCTAAAATAATAGAAAGCGTCAGTTTAAGTCTTGTTGTAGCTCCTGTAGGAAGGCTGAACTAGCTGGCTAACTGACATACAGTGGCCTGGTCTACACTACGCGTTTAAAATTGATTAAAGAGCGTAAATCGATTTAACGTCTGTACCGTCACACTACAACGCCTTTATATCGATATAAAGGGCCTTTAAATCGATTTCTGTACTCCTACAAAAGAGAGGAGCAGCGCTAATTTGATATTAACAATCGGATTACGGTTAATGTGGACGGAAATCGACGTTATATGGCCTCCCGGGGCGGTATCCACAGTGCACCACTGACCGCTCGGACAGCAATCTGAACTCGGATGCAGCGCGGCAGGTAAAACAGGAAAAGCCCGCAACTTTTGAATTAACATTTCCTGTTTGCCAGCGTGGACTCTGATCAGCACGGGTGGCGATGCCAGTCTCAAATCCAAAAAGAGCTCCAGCATGACCGTACGGGAGATACTAGACTCTGATCGCTGTATGGGGGACAATATGTTTGTAGCAGAGCTCCGTTACAGAACACGAAATGCCAAAGCATTTGAAAAAAAATCTCCAGATACACAGCGCTGCGTGAACAACCGTAACGGGAAGCAGAGACTCAAATGGCGCTCATGGATGAGGGGGTACTGAGGACTCAGCTATCCCACCGCAAGCAGTCTCTGAAAAGTATTTGCATTCTTGGCTGAGCTCTCAATGTCTGTCAGGTTCAAACGTGTCTGGCGTGGTTCAGGGAACAGCTCTCAGTTTATTTCCCCCACCACCAGTGAAAAGAAAAGGGAAAGAAATCATTACTTGACTACTTTCAATGTCACCCTATGTGTACTGAATGCTGCTGGTAGACGCGATGCTGCAGCAGTGAAGAGCAGTACTCCGCTCCTCCTCTCCCTCTCCCCCCCGGTGGTAGACGGTGCAATAGGAACGTAGTAACGTCCTCATGAATATCTACATGTTTGACATCGAGGGCAACAATAGATAGGAAGAACGGCTAATAACAGCTTCATATATGTAACTGGGGTGTCAGCCCCTCCCTTTCCTGTGCTAAGAAAAGATTCTTGTACTGCCTGGACTGTCATAGCAGCATGCTCTGGGCTCCTCTCCCCACACCGCTTAATGTCCGCTGGACTAATCATTGCGCCGGGAGGCTGACTCCCCCTTATTTTATGTCACTAAACACCAGTGTTTCTTATTCCTGCTCTCTTATTACTTCATGACACAAATGGGCAGGACACTGCATGGTATCCCAGGAAGAGTTGGGTAAGGAGGAAGCAACGGTGGGGTTGTTGCAGAGCCACCCCCTGTGAATACTGGACACGGAGCAGCTGTGCTTTGATATACTGGTCTCTAATACACTGCCCCTATTCTAGGAGGCCTGACTCTATTTCTAGAAACCATAAGGGAGGATTGACTCAGTCCCAAGTGAGTCAATCCCAATTTTGCTTTGCATGGCGCCCCAGCCGATTTCAGCCAGGGCACTCATGATAGCAGCGACAGTACAGAGGAGGAGAATAACCGTCACTCATTGCCAGTTTTCTCCGGCAGTATACGGTACAGAACGACGGTAACCATCTCTGCTATCATTGCAAAAGCAAGTGAATGCTGCTGTGTAGCGTGGAGTATTGCCTCTCTGTCTGTGGCTCCAGACACATACGTGCTGAAAAAAAAGCTGAACGGGCTCCATGGTTGCCGTGCTATGGGTCTGCAGGCAATCCAGGGAAAAACGGCGCGAAGGATGTCACTGATGTTTTCCCAGAGAAGGAATGACTGACGACATTTACCCAGAACCACCCGCGCAATAAGGATTCAACGCCAGAATTCCAAGGGGCGCGGGGAGACTGCGGGAACTATGGATAGCTACGGAAGAGCTACCACAATGCAACGCTTCAGAAATCGACGTAGCTCGGACCATGGACGCACACGCGATTACTGTGCCTAGTGTGGCCGCATGAAATCGAATTTATAATATCAGTTTTATAAAACCGATTTTAGCTAATTCGATATTATCCCGTAGTGTAGACGTGGCCAGAGTTTATTTGTGCCAGTTCAGACAAGCTTTTACTCTCATGTTGATAAACTAGTCTGACACTATCACATCTATTTTACTTGTTCTTAAAGAGAAATGGCTAGAAAAATGGACAAATATATCCAATGGCAGAGTGTGGCATCTTATTAATAAGATATTAGTATTTACAGGTAGGTTGATGAAAGGGACATTGATTTTAAAGCTAACTGATGCCAACCTGTTGTTTTTAAAGGAAATTTAGACAAGAGAGGAACATTTCAAAATGAAATATGAGTGCTGAATTAGGTATGAAATAAAGTGAAAATATTTTTGTACTCAAGGGAAATCCTACAGATTGCTTTAAATTTAATTTATATATATATACACACACACATACACTCACATACACACACACACAGTTGCATGTGTTATACCATGGGTGATACTCCTTTATACTTTTGAATGGACTGCTTAGGCCAGAGATGCCTCATATTTTAATACTCATTGTGTGTAGGTATATATTGCCATACCAATGCGAGTTGGTTAATTCTTGAACTCAGTGAACAAGTCTGCATAGTGCATGTGTAGCACACCTGGTTCCAACAGCAATTCAGGCTACTAAACAGTTTCTGTGAATGACCCTATAGACATAATCCCTATACCCTCACATTCCAACAAAATGTTTTATCTTTCATTATTATGCAAAAGCCCTAAGTTTGCAACTGAGTGTGGCAATCAAGCTGTATTGTCTTCCATCGTACATTTCTACAATATAATGCTAGTTTATTACGAAAGTCCACCAGGTAATCCATTAGGCAAACAGAATTTTTTGTCCTACTATTACCGCACAACCTATCTGAATATTTTTTCAATGATCAGATAGTTGCTAGTGCATGCAAGAGTATTTTTTGGTACTTGAGATGAGAGAGGAAGACAACAGAGCTACAACATTTTTACGAAAGCAACTACTGTAAACTAAGCGCAGGGGATTGGTCCTGCTTTGAGCAAGGGGTTGGACTAGATGATCTCCTGAGGCCCCTTCCAACCCTGATATTCTATGATTCTATGTAATAGTACTGGATTAAAAAGAAACAAAAAAAAAACCACTTTAAAATACAAATTTTTTATAGTGAAGATCACTCTCATATAGGTGATTTGGGTGCAAGAGCAGCCTTGAGAGACTAACTGCACAGGTTGGTGAACTTCAGACACTTGATCAAAGCGATACCACTAGGGAAAGAGAGCAGTAAACAAATGTCTTTGAGTTCTCCAGTCATTTTCTTCTGGATAATGAATAGAAAATAGGAATAGAAAAGCAAAAAATAGAAGAGAAAAACACAAAAGAATACAGACCCCCCAGCATAATCTAGGAACCCATTTAGATGAACCTTGGGCTTGGAGCTAAAAATGGTGAAGAGGAAACTAATCAGATGCAGGGGATTCTTTTATTTTTTCTCACCTGCAATAGATCATATTAATGCACTGGGTTGTAATATAATTCTTTGTCTTATGCTGTGTCACTCAAGGGACCTACTGCACTGTTAAGCAACATAGCAAAACCATAAGAAATATAGTACCTATGTTCAATCTTGTGTGCATGTGTATCAACAGTCTGAGGACCTAAGCACCTATTCCCTTGCTACCACCATACCTCCTTTCTAACCATTACTATTAATTGGTGTTGCAAGCAGGAAAAAAGGGAGAACAGATCCTTGAATGTAACAGACAGGCAATTACAAAAATTTTTATTTGCCAATGTATAAGAGTCTTTTGTTTATTGTATAAATTTATTTCCACATATGAACAGTGATTCTTTTCCCTTTCTGTCTGAACTATTCATCCCAGAATTTCACTATGGGAGTTCAGGGAAATACATCTGTTATGTCCTGGAAATATGGAAATAAATAGCTCTCGGGTCCTACCTAAAATTGAAAAAATGTAATACATCCTTTAATTTTCAAGAATGAGGATGCATTACATTTGAGAATAGGCCCTTTGGTAAAGTTTTATGATGCTCTAGATATACCTATAAATGACTCATTCGGCAGTTGTTTTCTGATTCCTGTAGGATACTTTTACAAAGAATGTATCTGTGTTCTCCATATGTGTGTTGTCATCATTGAAACATGTTTACTTGTACAGAATATGTAAGGATTCCCCCCTGCCTCATTTGTTACATGCCAGCATGCTCAAGCACAAGAAACAAGAGATGACATGATCCCTATGCCAAATATCTTATGGTATAAATAAATCATACAAAATGCACTGGGAGGTCCAGAGAAAGGTACAATTATTAATATGATTTGCTTGCTTTTCTTTCTCTCTCCTTCCTTAGATATAATACATCAGAGTGATAGTGTCCGCATACGTAAGATGTGCACAAAAATTTTGGGGGGCATATTACAAATAAATAAAAATAAAATATTCATATTGATGGGGGATAAAAAATACCTGAGCTGCAAAAATGACTCTGTAATAAAGTTCAACAAAATGATCACTAATTGACCAAGTTTATCAAATAGCAAGTCTATTTTTAAAATCCACATACAAACAATTGTGACATTAAAAAAACATTCAGAGATATTAGTGAAATTCTGCTTATTTAATATAAACTTTTTAAAGCATCACCCCACAATTATCTAAGTAAATAAATCACCTCATGTGAAGTTTATCACTCAAAACTCTAATCCTAAAGCAATATCATGCCCCAAGGAAGGGGAGATTTAATGTGCGTGTTTTGCCTTCTAAAAATTCAGCTTTTATAATTTAAACACCACCACTTCATTCTTCAACTTACACTCCCACTTGACTTCATATCTGATAATGATGATATGTTTTGCCTAATTTAAAGAGCAATCGAACATTTAAAGACTGGAAACTACAATACAGTCCTACTCAAGTCTCTTCTCCTATCTGTACCAAGCATGCAACTTCCATTAATGCTAATGATGATTTAGCATGTGTATGGAGGGAAGAATGGTCTCTTGTTCAAGTGGGAGTACAGTGGAACTTTTATGAGATTTATGACAAATTTTCAAGCTTAAATAAGGTGACTAATGGGAGAAAAGAAGCTTAGGCAGGAGCAGGCAACTACTAGTCTGTCATATTAATACATTATACTTAACTTGTAAACTTTTAAACCCATTAAATATCGCATTATAGAAGGTCCTTGGGGAAATGCAAAGATTAAATATCCCATTTCCAAAGTTAAAGCCTCCCATTATACTGGAATCTTTTGTTTTAAAAAAATATACATATAAAACACCAGCAGTTTGATACATAGCAGGGATGCATAGAAGAGGATGGGGAATGGCAGCAGAGGAAAAATGTATAAAAAACCCTCAAATCTAATCTCCATAGTTTTGTGCCAAGCTGCCATTTTCAGATGTATTGAACTTTTGTTCTGTAAGCAAACTTGTCAACAAAAGTGCAGTTAGCATGTCTAAATTCAAACTGGTTGACAGTTTCCTAACAAAATTTACACAAGAAAAATAATAATCTTAATCAGTCTATCAAATCTTCGAATCATCTCTTATTTTCAATTCTCTTAACTTCTAATGTTTCAAGCTATGAAAAATTGGAAGAACATACATTGGGCTGGGTTCTTTATGAAAGGAAACCTAGTGCCACTACTAATTCTTTTTGTCCATATTGATTTCAGGTATTAGGACCTATGGGACAATTGTCCAAGCAAAACGTTTTCACAAGTCACATGGCCCTTTTTAGCGACAGTTATGATTAATAGACCCCTCATGGCAAATATTTTCACTATACTAGCAAATGCCACTATTTTGGATCTTTGTGGATGACTAGTCACAAGGTTTCAAATATACTATTCTCTCCGTCTATATTTAGGCAACAAAACCTTTTGAAAAAACACACCAACATAGGCTGTTGAACCACATGACACTTTCTATGCATACTGTCCACTTCACTTATTTTAACGTGAACTGAAGGTCCATTCCAGAGGATATCAATTGCATTGGAGTAAACAAACGACTCATTTACTGTAGCATCACCTCTTTCGTGAGATATTAATGGAATAATGTGTCCTGGTTAGGAGTCCAAAGTTCAAAAAGGATACTGAAAAATTGGAAATGGTTCAAACGGTTTCCAATATCTGGAAAACATGCCTTATAGTGAGATGCTTAAGAAACTCAATCTATATAGTTGATCCAAGAGACGGCTAAGAGGTGATTTGATCACAGTCTACACATACTTCCATAGTGAAGAGATTTTTGACAGTGGACAGTTCTTTCATCTAGCAGAAAAAGGCATAACAATATAATGGTTGAAAGCTGAAGCTAGACAGACTAAAAATAAGGAATAATTCTGAACACTGAATGTAATTAACCACTGAAGCAACTTATTCAGTAATGCAGTGGATTCTCCACAACAGTCACATAATCACATCTCGATGTCTTTCTAAAAGATATGCTTCAGCTCAAACAAAATTCATCAGCTTGATGCAGAAATTACTGACAGAGGTTCTATGCAGAGCTGTACAAATAATGGATTGTTTGGTTTGCTGTTGGTTTCAAAAGTTCAAAAACAGAATTTGGCTTGGGTCAAACTTAAACCAAAATTTTCCAGGATTTTCAGTAAATTGAAAGATCAAAAATTTCATTTTGGGTCAAATAAAATGTTTTTTTTTAACATTTCCAAAATCAGGATCAACCTGCCGAAACTACAAAATTCACAATTGTTTCTTTAAACCAAAATCTGCATTTTTCAGTTCAAAAAAACCCTTTCATCCAAAAAATTTCACCCAGTTCTGTTTTATGAAAAAGGTCAGACTAGATGATCATAACTATCCCTTCTGGCCTTAAAATCTATGAATCTATAAATCTGATGTATGTACTATGAGGGAAATTTTTTTTTCCACATCAGTACATTAATATGTGATGGGTCAGTAGGAGTGGGAGAATATTCTAAGCAGAATATGTATAGCTGGTATACTCCCTCCATTCCAGAGAAAACGAATTCTAATCCTGGCCTTAGTGCATACTCTCCTGTGTAAATTTTGGTAAGTAATTGGACCCCACTACTTTAGTTTTCCTATAATGTGGAAACAGTAATACTTACCTACCGACTGCATGCTGTAAACGTTGTGAGGATTAATGTTTCGAAAGAATGATTTTGTATCAATTATCTATTTTTTATAAGAAGTTGCCATTTCTTTTACATGAATTAAATGTCACTTATTATTATTCCACTTAACTAGAAGTTCTATCCAATATAACTTAAGGTGAAATCTTTTTAGATACTAAAGGCAAATAAGAATACTTTTCTAATCAAAGTCAGTTGCAAAGGAAACCTCCAATTTCTTTTTTAAAGTATGTCTGCTGAACAGTAAGCTAAACAAAGGGCAGGTTGGTATATGGATCATTGGCTCTGTGCATCTACAAATTCAGTTTCTGTTTATGTCATAAACAGGGCCGGCCCACAACATTTTGGCACCTGAGCTGGGGAGCTCAAATGACACCCCCATGTTCCCTTGCTTGGGCCAAAATTTTGAGAAGTCTCAGTTCTGCCTTCTTCCTGTTCTATTCCTTTCATGGTACTGCTCTGCTACCTACCCCAATACAGGAGAACTAACAATTTAAATGCCTTGTTCAAAAATTTTAAGATTTAACTTTTAAACGCCTGAACAACAACTGTAACTTTTCTTGTCTGCATAGTAAACACTGGCATTTTTATCTGTTTGAATAATCAAATGGTGCTTTCCGTGCCTTCTTGGTTGCAAAGATTTGAACTGCTTCCTGAATGTCCACAGTCTGGGCCAGCTCATGCTCTGTTGAGATAGTTGCAAGGCCAACCAGCCTCTCCTGTGTTATTGTGGAGTGTAGATGAGTTTTTATTAACTTCAGTTTGCAGAAGCTGTGTTCTACACTGGCAACTGTTACAGGAAGTGTTAGAGGTATGCGCAGAGCAACAAAAGCATTTGGAAAGAGGGTGGTCATCTTGTTTGTGCACATATATTCCAGAACAGCCTTTGGAGTTGATTCTGCTGAAATGTATCTTGAAAGGGCTTTCAGTTCATCACCTAAATCACTCACATCAATATCGTGCATGCCATCATGAGTCAACACTGTCTCTAGTGCCCTGCATTGCTGTTGTAGGTCTTCTCCAGGTATAGTGAGGAGTTTTGGAATATCATACAACATCCCAAATATACTGCTGCGTTCCTTGAGCTGCATGAAATGTTCTTCAACTGACTGTATTGCACAATCTAGCACCTGGTTAAAGAATTCAACTTTGATTTGTTGTTTGGGGTCTCTTATGGGATTATCCCCTGCCTCGTAATCAAAATGTCATCTTCTTTGGTGACTCTTGTATTCTTGAATGGGTAGGAAAAAAGCTTCAGCGTGAAGTTCCTCTGCCAACTTCTGTGAACTCTTCAAAACATTTTGAAATCCCTCACCTGACTGGTAAGACTGTAAGTATGACTTCTCCTTGTCCACTTGTTCCATTGCTCCAGATATATCAAGGTTAACATCTGGGAGTCTTTTGCTTATAACATTATTTCAAACAGTATGTCATGCCACAACACTAAGCCACACAGAAATTTGAAGTTATACATGTTTCTTGTGATTCCATTTCCCTCTGACACAGTTCTCCCACGAACAGTTCCTCTCATAGCATTATCCTCCGTAATGGCAACTATGGCATCATCTATCTTCCCAATTTGGTGTTTGATAGGCTTTATCACCTCCACTTGACATTCCTATCATGTGGCACTCAGTGGTTTCAGTGTCAGAGAGGATGTTCCCTGATGTTGCTTCAAAATTTGCCATCAATGAGTTGATGCAGACAAAAATACATACATGCTTTGAATTACGTTAAAACATTCAGCAACCTCACTAGAAGCTGATGCTGCATCACTGACCACCAAGTTCAGTGAATGAGAACTGCATGGGACAAAAAAAAAATCAAGGGTTTAACTCTCGGATCTGTGTCTGCACTCCTCTGTTCTTTCCTCCCATGTTGGCACCATTATCGTAGCCCTGACCTCTCATGTCAGCTATCGCAACTCCCGTATCTTCCTGTTTTTTAAAGAAGCACATTTGTCATACCAGCTCCTGTAGTGTCATCAATGTCAATAAATTCTAGAAAATGTTCTCTGAGAGTCACCATTGCAGGGACATTTTCACTGGGTTCTGTTGTTGCTACAAAATGTACCATTAAAGTCATTTGTTCCGTATGGTTGATGTCAGGTGTGCCGTCCAGAACAGAGTAATATGTTGCTGACTTCAGATCTGCCAAAATCTTCTGTTTGACTTTTGTTGCCAATAACTGTATGATCTCATTTTGAATTGTTTTCCCAAGGTAGTGGTGTGCGTACATTTCTCGGGTGATGACTCTTCTTAGATGCTCCTGGAGTACACCATCAAACTCAGCCATCAGCTCCACAATTTTAAGGAAGTTTCCATTGTTTGGAACATAATGCTGATCTGAAGTGCCACGCAGTGCTAGGTTTTGGGTAGCAAGCATTTTCACAATGGCAATGAGCTTTTCAGAACATTTTGCCAGTAAAGAGACTCTGATGCAAACTTCTCTGGTGCTGATCATCTGTGGTGGCCTTTAACCTTAGTCTCATCTCAAGCTCTTTCCACCTGTGGAATGCTCTCTGGTGATTTGCTGCCTTCTCATGGTATGCCAGATTTCTAGTCAGATTTTTCAAGTCCTTTGTTCCTGTAGAACCCATTGTGGCTGGAACATTAGACTAGAAGAGCTTGCAACAAAAACACTATGCAACATTCTGAGTTTCTGAGTACATAAGCCATGGCCTCTCCACTTTGTCACCACTGGGGATTTATTTCATGCCAGTAATGTGTTGGATGGAAACTTCTATTTTCATTGTCTTTGGGGAACATGAAGTTTTTCACTTGTTGTGGCCCATGCAGTACAAGGAAGTCATTCAGGCTACTGCTCAAGTGGGTCTACAGTCCTGGACCATCGACTTAAGGAACTAAACTCAGCAGCAGCTGTTTCTTGCGCCTCCACCACACACTTCTCTGATCTACACTTTTCTTCAGGAATGTGCATGGTTACATCCATTTGAGTTGGAGATATGGATGCTGCAGTAGCTGCCAGGTCACCTGCACTGTGACTAACTGGAAGATCAGGCATCTCCTCACCACTCACATCCTCACTGGGGCCAGAAGGCTCACCGTGAACATGTGTGTTTATGTATGTCAGGAGAGCTCCTTCCTGCTGAGATAGAAAAGCTTCCTTTGCTTTCTTTCTTTTTCTGAATGCTGCCCAGAGGGGCATTTTCTTCTTTCACTCATGACTGATGTTCTGTGCCAGTTATAGTGGCTCTCAACACTCCATTGAAGGGGACAAATAAGCAGGGCCTGAGTGAGGGAAGATATCAGCATCTTAAGGGCCTAACTGGCTCCTACTACTTCAGTTGACTGCTTCTTCTCCTCAAGTGGGTTCAGGGAAGCAGCAGAAAACAGGAAGCTCTCTGAGAAGCTGGTGGTAATCAATCCAGGCTAGAGAGGTACATAAAAGGCTCCTCCTCCTCTCTCTCCCTGCAGCTCCTGCTGTTTTCTGTTATTCTCTTTCACCTTTTCTCCTGCCTGCCTGTTATGTCTCTTGTGTCCTCCTTCCTCCAGCACAGCACTCCACCATCTCTGTGCATCTAGAGCAGAGAGAATACATATGTACCAGCAGCAGACACAATTTTCTACACTCTGGGTCCTAGTGGCACCCCCCACAGTCTGGTACCTGAGGCGACCACCTCGGTTCGCCTCATGGTAAGGCCAGCCTTGGTCATAAAAACAAATGAAGCGAACAATATTAGTAGGCAACAGTACTTTTTTTTTACTTAACAGTTTTTCTATCTGTGTGTATACAGAAGCTGTTCTAACACATGTTCACACACATCAAAGTACATTGTGCTGCACTACAGCAAGCTGTGCATTGAACCAGCAGCTAAACGTGGTACATCATTTGTATGATGTGTTAGGGACGTTATCTCCACTTTTGGAAGGTACTTGAGAGGTACTCAGATACCTCAATGTTGGGGCCACATAAAATTCCAAGCGTACAGATAGTAACTGTGGATCCCCTGGGCGTTCTTCTGTCCCGCTTTCAATTCCATCTTCCATGCCAGCTTATGCTGAGCAAGGAGGGAGACATGATGATAATGCCCCCTAAACAGCCACTGTCCCTGGGTTCTCTCAGTACAGCCGCACTGCAAGACTTAAATAACATGGTGGACCTTGTTGCATCAATGTGAGTTTTCTTCAAAGGGAGAAATATTTCTCTATATAAAAATCTTTAAAGTAATAAGTGTTAATTATTAAGTGCACATCAGATTGTTTTAACAAGAGTGACCTTAAAGCAATTTCTCTCTTAATTCCTAACCTCTCCTTATAATAAAGCCCTGTTCTCATCTAATTTTTTTTTAAATCCCCCTTTCAATAAACTTGTTCTCTCTCTTCTTTCCTTCTGTGGCACCTTACATTAAACATGTAATTGTTTCATCAGAATAAGCCTACCACTAGGAAAATAAAACCAGACAAAAATCTTGCACTCAAGTAGGACTATTCTAAATTAAAGGAAACTTATCCATTTGACAACACATCTATTGTGAACACTATAGCCTATTTTGCCAGTGTAGAAGATAAAAGTGTGGTAGAAAAGTTTGGTATATGGTTTCATACAGAAACCTTTGTCATGGAAAAAAGCTAGATTGACTGATTGTTGAGTCAAAGAATCTAGAAACCATGCAAAGTGAGGCATACACATTCTTGTGAAACATATAAATCCATTACAAAGTCTCACTAGAAATCTGATGCCCAATATTTATTTTTAAGTCCTTTTGTGTCTCAGAATACACAGAGTTCATTGACCTGCGAAGAGCATTATGTCCCCATTCCAAAACTCTGTGTTCTGCTGCTCCATTTTCATGCTACAGAAAGGAAAGGGCCAACTTTTAAAAGGCCTGCTACAGAAAGGGTTAAATAAGCTAAAATACTTGGTTTCTACTTAAAGAATATCGAGTAAACAGTTGGTGTTCATCTGTCTAAATATTATTTCTCTCAGTAAAGCAGGTCTACTGTCCAAGGCTGTTTGTAAGTTATGACAAGGGAGCCTGTTCTGCGTTTGTAAAACAGAATTAAACTCTTTGAACTAGCCACAGATGGGGTTAACAATATCATAAACCTTGACGATGTGCAGAGGGAGTCTGGATTAGCAAAACTTTCCCACAGTCAGCAAGCTGTGCTGGTATGATCTATTAAAAGCTAAAGCAATTCTGAGATGAGAGGAAGTATGGTCCAATGACTAGTACTGGTAGACTGGAGGTCTAGGCTCTAATTCTTGGCTCAGACACTGACCAACTGTATGACCTCATATGAGTAACTTTGCCTCTTTATGCCTCAGTTTCCCCAAAGGGATAATGATATTTACCCTTCTACAAAAAAACACTTTGTAATTCACAGGTAAGCTTTTGCTGCCATAAACATGAAGGAGTCCAGGGCCCAGGGGTGAGGCCCATATTGAGGAGAGGAGTTAGTCCAGTGAAAGTTTATGTTTCGAAGTGACTTGGGCTGTGTGGCATGGGCAGACTGATCTCCAGAAGTTCTCCCCAGTTCCCACTGGAAACATTAATACTGCTGGTTGCCTCCAAGAATATGATAGGGAAGAGAGGTCTGTTAGAGGCCACTGGGGCTGTCCAACATGTTCTTTTTAAAGCTATCATAAAGTTGCTAATTAACTCTAGAAGCATTTGCAACAAGCTTTGCTCTTCAGCCCTGCTCTCTAGTTCTGTTTGTCAGCCCTGCTACCAACTGCTGTGCTTCCCTATTTATCTATGCCTGTCAACTCTCCATGCCCCCTCCCCATTCATACTTCCCCATTACTCATGCCTTCCCTTCATCATCTAGTCCCATGCCCTGCCAACACCCTCACAGTTGTTAAATCCTGGGTTTGAGTCTCAGTCTGATAGGTTTCCTTAGATCTGTCAAACTGGGGATGCCTTCTGATGAGTTTTTGGAAGCTTCTTAGATGTAATCTTATTAGTATTACTGTAGTAATAGGAACCCCAATCAAGCATCATTGTGTTAGGCAATGTACAAACATTTAACAATGAAAACAGTCCCTGACCTAGAGAACTAATCTAAATGGCCTACAAAACAAGGGTGGGGATAGGTTTGGAGGATGAGTTTAATATGGAGAAGTTTGGATGAGAGTAGTACGTTGCTAAGCTACAAGGGTCGGGTCTCTGGCAGCTTTGGCTTCAATTTCTCCCACTTTCCCAGCTCTCTCCATGCCCTCTTTTCACTAGTAGAATGCAGAAGATTCTGCTTATGAGCAACCTCTCAGTTCCTAGCAAAAAGTTGCTATTTTCCAGCTGTTGCCAGTAAGCTGAAGGCACCGTTTTCAGGGGGATGCATAGAAATAGGAGAATGGAACAACAATACACTGCAAAGTGAAATTGTTAACTTTTCAGTTCAACGCAATGCGCTAAAAAAACCCCAACCAAACATGACACACAAATGGATACACTGTATAGTATACCACAGTGTACGGGGAGACTTTGGCAAACCAGTAAAGTGCCTGAAACCACTATGGCTTATTGTTAAAGACAGCCTAGTCAGCAAGCTGTTAAAAGCAAGTCTCAGCTTGACCAAGGCAGGAGGGGAGGCGGGGTTTAGGGTGCCACTGAAAGGGCAGCTTGACCCCGCGTCATTCCTGATAAGAATTGAGTTAAAATTGCTGATACATGTGTTTTCAAAGAGTATGATGTGCCCCAGGAATGTCTATTGAGGTCTCAAGGCTGCAAGTTCTGGAAAACCCCACACCTGGCTAATCAATAATCAGAAGGAAGTTCTTGCTTGAAACTGCTTACTTAACAAGGTTTCTTTAATTACTAATATATAAATAAGGGGAAAAAGCTTGAGATAGGTAGGACTCGTTTCGGGACTGGCCTCTCCCTCTGGATGCATCTTCTGTCCCCCAGTGGCAGACGGGCAGCCGCTGCATCAGTCGAAAGCCACACTCAGCTTTGGTAATTATCAAGGGTTCGGGGTGTTTTACTAACTTGTTGTGGACGTGTGTAAGTGCGTGAGACTAAGTAAAGTTTAGCTCTAAGTGAAAGCACTCGTGTTGTCCTGTTTGTGCCAGCCATCTATCAGATGGACGGCCGTGTCTCCCCTGATTTATTTCCTGACACCTCCGCGCACAGAGTAAAGTTACCAAGAGCTTTGGGTTGAAAGAAACCCGGGTAACAACAGGACTTAGAGCAAATTAGGAATTTTCATCTTTTTGTGTGTTACCAAGAGTACAGTAGCACACAATTCTATATAATAAAAGCTTTTTAAAAGCACCAAAGGGAAAAAAAAGTTGTTCTAAAAACATTTGTCCAACACCCACTTTTTTACAGTTTTCCACTTCCCCCTGTAAAGCTTTTTCATTTTGCAAGCAGCTTCGCAACTGTTCTCACAGTTCTATCCCACAATTCTGGGAAAATGTCCACAAGCAAAGGCTCTCTGAGTTTACTGTCCCAATGCACTATCCTCTTGTGGGTCAAGAGTAGCCTGCGGGTGCTTTACAGACACTACTGTTTCCAAAAGTTCTGTGTCAGTGAGCACACCTTCCACCTGCAAATGATTGTCAAACTCAACAACGACCTCAAATTCCTCTGCTTTTAGGTTTTCAGGAACTGAAACATCAGCCAGCACATTGGTGTTCACCAGGCCAGCATTTTTTGCTGTTGATGCAAACCCCCTCTTTTTTGAAGGAGTTTTCAAAAGTCTTTTGGAGATCAGTGGCCCATGACTCCCTAGCAAGATCATGTGCATCAGAGTTGTTGTTTAACAACATCCAATGTTCATAAGAGTGAGTCAGCATGAAGAGAGGTTTAAGACAAGCACAGTAGTGAACTTTGAAGTTTTTGGTGACACCTATGTCCATCGACTCCGTGACTGAGGTTATTTTAGGAGGCAAGAATTTAAACAATGTGTGATAGCTCTGGATTAGCTGAATGAGCTGGATAATTGTCAATCAGCAGGCACACATAGCAGTCTGATAGACACAGCTCCCTGTTCCAGATCTGTAGCCACTCTTTAAACAACAAACTGGTTATCCAGGCATTTGCTGAGCTTCTGTAGATCCTGAGCAGCTCTGAGTGGTCCTTCAGGAAATGAGGGCACTTGCTCTTTCTGATCACCATAAGAGTCTGTTTCTCTGTCTCATCCAGGTTTGCACAACACAGCAGTGTGATATGGTCCATGTCTTTTTTCCCCTCCTGCAAATCTTCCTTTCAGCATGCCAAGGCTTCTTTTGGGATAGCCCTGGTAGAATAAAGCGGTCTTATCAGCACTGAGGATGTCAAATGGCTAGAACTCCTCTAGAATGTTGGTAAGGTGTCCACCCTCCATTTAGTAGTTGTCAGAAAGTCAGCATCCTGTTTCTTGCCTTCCTCCTTTGATGAGCGATGTGCCAGGCCTTCCACAAACTGAGGAAGTCATCTGAAGGGATGAACTACTTCCCCTACTCTGCCTCCAGCTGACTCACTTTCTGTTTCAGCATTGGCCCAGAATGTTGAATACCTTGGCCAAGCTTAAGCTGGAACCAGAGCCACAGAGCTTCACCAGCCTCCGCCTGCTTTCCATTGCATTGATACTTGTACTCCTAAACTTAAGTGTCAATGGAATGGAACAACACTGTTGTGTTCCCATGCTCCCATAAAATGAATTAAATGAAATAAGCGATTTTGAGATACCAAACTTCTTGGCTACTCGCACTTGCTTAGCATCAAGCTCAAGTAGGGCACCCAGAATGCAAACTTTATTGGTAAGAGATATGTCATTTCAAAATCATGGAACACAGCAGAGGTGCTCAACTGTGCATGGCCACAGCCAGGAAACTGATTATATGTAGGACCTCTCTCTCCAAAAAAAGTTACTAAAAAGCAGCATGCCTTTTGCAGATATCCAAATTCCATTAACATCCATATTAATAGGATGGGATTGTGTGCAATTAACAGCAATTCTGATAACAGGCAACTTCCTGTTAAGTGTAATCTACTGAAATTAGGATAAGATGTGCAAGGTCAGGGAGTGGGGAAACCTGTAGCCAAAGCTATCAGAGTTGCTCCTGTAGCTTCAGAAAAGGGAAATGGAATAAGGATATCTGAGCAGTGATGTTGCTAAATTTCCACGAAACAAGTTGCTAAGCGTATTTGTCTCTGTTTGACGATATCCTGTTAAAAAGTTTATCACAGTAACCAAATTAGCTTGGAGATATTAAATCCTTTTCATTTCTTAATTGCCTTACATTATGTATGTGACTGTGTTCAGTTAACCTTGAGATCAAAGATGTGACATACTGCAGGAAACTAATAATATTATCTACATCAGTGGTGGGTGGCCGCAGGTTGCCCATCACTGATCTACATTGTCTTCAGCTTATCTATCTCTGTTATAACGTATGACTGGCAGCTGCCTTATGTTAATTGGTGTAATTGGATTACCTGTGTATGCATAGTAAATAGAATGTTAACTTCAAAGTGATGGGAGAGTGTGTGCTCAGCAAAAAAGAATCCTCAGTACATGCTGTGCACAAAACATTTAACAGCGCTTCAACTTCAAAAGTGAAACATCGGACCTGATCCAGCATCTGTAGTCTGCTGAACTTTAAACAGGGAAAGTTTAAGCGACTGGACTGAGATCTTCCAAGTAGTTACTTGGAAAACCCCAGAAAATACATGGAAAGACTCCATCAGACTTTACATCTAAGCTGCCTTTGGATTCTGACCTGTTGGGATAATTCCTAGGAGATTTTTATAAGCCAACAGATATAACATCACTGCTATGATCCTGAGCTATGAACACTGAACATTATTTGTATGTCTATGATTCCTTAACCATTCAATAACTCTCTTCTTTTATTAATAAATCTTTATAGTTTACTAAGGATTGGCTGAGAGTGTGAATTTGGGTAAGATCTGAAATATAGATTGACCTGAGGGTAGGGTAGAGTAGGGTAAGTGTCTGATCCTTTGGGATTGGTAGAACTTTAAGTATGGTGAATGGGGTTTTCAGTAACCTATCACAATATTAGATCTGTTTGCTAGATGGGAGCCAGAGGCTGGAATGCCTAAAAGAGGCTATGTTTCGCTTCTTGTTTACCAGTGTGGTGCTACAGAAGCTCTTTTGTTACTGACTTGGTGAATCTAATTATAGAATAAACCACCAGTTTGGAGGATTCTTGCAGTCTTGAGTGTGGCATTATCAGTTTGGCCCATCTAGGCACCCAGTCACAGACGTTATTCTGAATAAGGGGATATGATGGAGCAGAGAAACGTCACACCACCACAAAAGGGGTTAAAGAGAGCCTATGGGCCCCACTAGCCCCACTCCACTATACCTGCAGCCAATGCCAGTCCTATAGGAGAAGAAAAGGAGAGAACCTGGCTCACTTAAGACCTGATAGGCTGGACTGGGCAGCTTCTGGGCTGGAGGATTTCTGATCCCATACGAAGTCACTCTGGGAACTGAAGAAAAAGTCTACTAGAGAAGGAGAATGAATACAAAGTAGGGGAAAAACAAAAAAGAAAAAAAAAGAGTAGATGCAGAAGCAGATGATCATGTTGACAACATCAGCAAAAAAACAAGTTGAGGCAGGAAATAATAAACCAGTATGTTATAATTGTAAGATCCCTAGCCAAAGAAATAAGATTAGGTGACTTTAATCCTGTGAAAGTAGCTGACTGGATTTTTTTTTAAAAGCATAGGGGATATAATAAGAGCCAGAAGATTGTGAGATGGGGATCTTTTAGTTCAGTGTGAAGACAAAGAGCAAGCTGATAAACTGCTACAACCTAAGGCACTAAGGAAAGTTAAAATAAATGGGCAGCTACCAAAGTATTTGACTGAAACGAAGAGGGTAATATTCTGGAGTGCTATTAAAATGGAGCAATGATGAGATAACCAAAAGCATAGGAGAAGATAAAGTGTTAGTAATCAAGCGACTAATTAATAATAGCATCCCCAATACCATCACAGTAAACCTGGTGGCTGGACTTTGTAACTTTGTCCTCATCCATAACTATTTCAGATTTGGGGACAATTTATACCTTCAAGCCAGAGGGACTGCTATGGGTACCCGCATGGCCCTACAGTATGCCAACATTTTTATGGCTATCTTAGAACAATGCTTCCTCAGCTCTCGTCCCCTTATGTCCCTACTCTACTTGCGCTACACTGATGATATCTTCATCATCTGGACCCATGAGAAGGAGGCCCTTGAGGAATTCCACCAGGATTTCAACAATTTCCACCCCACCATCAACCTCAGCCTGGACCAGTCCAGACAAGAGGTCCACTTCCTAGACATTACAGTTCTAATAAGTGATGGTCACATAAACACCACCCTATACCGGAAACCTACTGACCTCTATACTTACCTACATGCCTCCAGCTTTCATGCCTCCAGCTTTTATCCAGACCACATCACATGATCCACTGTCTACAACCAAGCTATAAGATACAACCACATTTGTTCCGATCCCTCAGACAGAGACAAGCACCTACTGGATCTCTATCAAGCATTCTTAAAACTACAATACCCACCCCGTGAAGTGAAGAAACAGATTGACAGAGCCAGAAGGGTACCCAGAAGTCACCTACTACAAGACACGCCCAATAAAGAAAGTAACAGAATGCCGCTAGCCATCACCAGAGCCCCCAACTAAAACCACTCCAGTGCATCATCAAGAATCTACAACCTATCCTGAAGGACAATCCCTCAGTCTCACAGATCTTGGGAGACAGGCCAGTCCTCGGTTACAGACAGCCCCCGAACCTGAAGCAAATACTCACCAGCAACTACACATCACACAACAAAAACACCAACCCATGAACCAAACCCTGCAACAAACCGTGGTGCCAACTCTGTCCACATATCTATTCAAGGGACACCATCATAGAACCTAACCACATCAGCCATACCATCAGGGGCTCTTTCACCTCCACATCTACCAATGTGATATATGCCATCATGTGCCAGAAATGCCCCTCTGTCATGTACATTGGCCAAATGGGACAGTCCCTACAGAAAAGAATAAATGGACACAAATCTGAATCAGGAATCATAACATTCAAAAGCCAGTAGGAGAACACTTCAATCTCTCCAGTAACTCAATAACAGACCTAAAAGTGACAAAAAATTTTTTTTAAAAAAACAGACTCCAACGTGAAACTGCAAAACTGGAATTAATTTGCAAACTGGACACCATCAGATTAGGCCTGAATAAAGACTTGGGAGTGGTTGGGTTATTACAAAACTTAAATCTAATTTTCCCAATGCTAATTTTCCCCTACTGTTACTCACACCTTCTTGTCAACTGTCTGAAATGGGCCACTCTAATTACTACTTCAAAAGTTATTTTCTCTCCCTTGGTATCCTGCTGTTAATTGAATTGTCTTGTTAGACTGACCTCACACTCAGTAAGGCAACTTCCATCCTTTCATATATTTATACCTGCTCCTGTATTTTCCACTCCATGCATCTGATGAAGTGGGATGGCCCTAGGGTTGCCAATTTTGGTTGGACGTATTCCTGGTAGTTTCATCACATGACATAATCTTTAGTTAAAGATTTAGCTTTAATTCTGGAAGAGTCCAGGACAATCCTGGAGAATTGGCAACCCAAGTAGGGCTTGGGTCCACGTACCACACCCCCTTAAGATCTGAGACTCACATGCCTGAAGAGGCCAGAAGATTCCTGGCCTATAGGCAGGAATGAGGCATCTCTGCCATTCATGTAGAGAAGCAAGGGGCTTGAAGCTAGGTGCACCAACCATCCCGGCCATCCAAGCACACTATCACAGGGGAATAGTGCTATGTTTAATTTTTAAATTAGGCTTCAACCTGACCAACTAGCACACACTAAAGTATACCTTGCCTTACCTCCACTAGTTTTAGCAAATGTTAGTGAGAATGCGCTAACACCTTTAAAAACTCTTTCATATTGAAGTCAAGACAGACCTCAAGTGTTAGTCTTCATTTTAGAGGAAATGGAAGTATGGGGGTTTAAGGTCCAGATTTTGAAAAGTATTTCAGTTACTAACAATGCAGACAGGTGCCTAGTGGGATTTTCAGAAATGCCCAAGAGCCTTACTCCCGCTGAAATCAATTTGTTATCCATGAAAGTGTCCAATCCCTTTTTGAATCTTGCTAAATTCTTTGCCTCAGTGACTTCTCATGGTGATGAGTTCACAGTCTAACTACATGTGGAGTGAAAAAAAATGTTTCCTTTAATTGTTTTTGAATTTGCCACTTTTTAAATTTAATTGAATGTGTCTCCTTGTTCTTGTATTATGAAACAGGGAGAACAGAGGCTCCCAACCAATGTGCGATATGCTATTCATTATTATATGTACTATTATCATGCCTCCTCTCCTTTCTAAGGTAAACAATTACAAACCTTTCTCTGTCTCCTCCTGGGACTTTTGCCAAGCCCCCAATCATCTGTGTCACCATTCTCTGACCCCCCTCTAATTCTACAATCTCTCTCTTGAGGTGGGGTGACCAATACTGCATCAGTAATGTAGATAAGGTGACATCACTGACTTTTCTGTAATATTCGCCATCCTATTCCTTATGTAATCTAACATCTTGTTGGCTTTTTTTGGCTGCAGATGCACATTGAACAGAAGTCTTTATGCACATTGAACAGAAGTCTGTCCACAATGACACCCAGTTCCACCTCCTGAGTTTAGAGAGTAAATTTTGCACTTTGTACTGTGTATGAATAGTTTATTTTTTCCTCCAAAATACATTACTTTGCACTTATTGACATTGAACTTCACTTGCCAACATGCTGCCTAGTTATCTAGCTTGGTTAGGCCCCTCTGAAGTTCTCCACAGTCCTCTCTTGTCTTGATTAACCTAATTAATTTCTCATCACATCCACATTTTGCAACCTCACTGTTTACCCTTTTCCAGATCATTAATATATTTATTACCCAACAACTTAGCACAGTATAAGTACTAGTACAAAACCTTGAGTTACCCCTCAACAATATCTTTTTGTATAATGGAAACTGACTATTTAATCCAACTCTTTATTTTTTGTCTCCAAGTCTATTTTTGGCTAATGACACTATTTGCCTCTTATTTTGTGATTACTTAGTTTCTTTAGTAGCCTCTTGTAAGGGAACTTGTCAAAGGCCCTTTGAAAATCTAAATAATGTCAACTGGTTATTTAAACATTCAAAGAATGCTAGTAGATTACAAAAACCATGCTGGGTAGACCTTATCATTCCAGGTGTTTAATTTTCAATTATCATTTTAACCAACTTTCCAGAGTCAGATTTAAAACTTACTGGTCTGTTATTCTCCAAATCACCCCTAGGTACAACATGTATTAACCCCCCTCCAGCCCCAAGCCTCTGGAACAGTAGCTCTTTTGAATGAGAGATTGCATATTTTGGTAGCCTCTCAGTCACTTCATACTGAAGCTCCTTCAAGACTCCTGGATGTATAACATCTGGGCCTGGTGACAAATTGCTTTTTATATTATCAATTTGTTCCAGCATCTTTCCTTCTAACAATTTGATCTCTAATAATACCTCACTTTAATTACCAGAAAAGAGCAGGAGAGAAGGCTGAAATCCCATTTCTTTCCATAGCTAAAGCTAAACCCAAACTGTATCACCTCAGAAGACAAGACACCTGAACTTCTCTACCTCTACAGTGCTGCCATGAAGACATCAGGTTATTTTTTTAAGAGATTGTTTTTAGAAAATATTACCTTGTGATAAGTATGGCTGCATCTACTGAGGACATGTCTTCTCCCCAGCTTGTTGACATTTCTAAATGTATATCATTCTTCTTGCCAAACTCCTCATGTTGCCACTTACAGAAACTCTCCAGCATTTTTTCTCCATGATTCCCGATATACATATCTGCCTGAAAATTATCAGAGGGGCAGCCATGTTAGTCTAGGTCTGTAAAAGCAGCAAAGAGTCCTGTGGCACCTTATAAACTAACAGACGTTTAGGAGCATGAGCTTTCGTGGGTGAATACCCACTTCATCAAATGCATGCCACGAAAGCTCATGCTCCAAAACGTCTGTTAGTCTACAAGGTGCCACAGGATTCTTTGCTGCCTGAAAACTGAATTGCTTGTTTTATTATATGAACATGTAAATGACAATATATAATTTTTTCATCTTTTAATTGCCAATGTGTACAAGTTATGAGATCACAAAGCTGACCACAACTTTCACCCATATATCAGAATTTCCTAACAATGCCTCATCCCACATTTAGTCCTAATTACTCATGTGAAATTATTATAATAGATTTCATTGTCTGCCATGCATTGTTGATCTATAGTTGTCCAGATATGAATATATTTCTGATTCCTTGTTTTTCAGTTTAATGGCATTTTTTCCTATAGTATATATAATATATAGTATACAAAGAAAAATGTTCTCAAATAATTCTACAAATATAAGCACATGCTTTGTTTCAGTTAATAAAAATATTCTATTTTATTTGTCACAAAATATACATGGAACAATTGTTTTAACTTCAAGAACAGAAGCCACCTTTGTTTAACTTTAATTAAATCAATGCTGGTGAAAAGTATGCCCTCAGATACATACAGTGGACCTTGTCACCCATATTCTTCTCCCCATATGTGCTGATCTTCCACTGGTACAAGCTGGAGTTCATTGTATCTAGGGAGAGCACTGATGCCAAGATGCAGTGTTTGGATTTGAGGAATCTTTTTTTCCTGCTGAGAGGATTACTATATATGTCTAAACAAAAAATGATTCTTTAGCTACTAGTCTAAGGATAATTTAATTTCTTTAAATGTATACGTTAAAAATCTCTCTTACACAGATATAAGATTCCATTTATTATTTTTGTGAACTCCAACTAAAATATGCAAAGCTTTCAGATACTTTGTAAAATAAGAAAGAGTCCACATACTACTACTCTAAAATATAAGGGCACCATAGGTCACTCCAAAGAATGACCCACACTACAACAGCTGATTCATCTCTTCAACAAGGGAACAAGATTTAAAAGATGAGTTCTAAAATGATGTCTGAAAGATATATCATGAAAGAGTGATGCTACACTCTTGTTTTGTTTACATATGACTGTCCTATATCTAATTTCACAACTAACTGTAAGCTTTGAAACTAAAAGGATTTTGCTTTCATAGTGAAATATCCACATACACAGCAAAAAAAATAGCTGACAAAGGACTGAAGTTTGTAAATACCAGCCAGTCTCAACTAAGGATTAAGAAAAAATCATTTACAATTTTTAGGTTACTTGAAAGCCATATGCCCCTCAATTTTGAAATAAACTAGGTGAGGGAATTGTCTATCACCGTGCAGACGTATAGCATCTAGTGCTATGAGCTCCCAATTTTGACTGGGGTCTCTCACCACTACAAATAAATATTAATAGTAAAAATAATAATGAATAGACAGAAGATAAATGGAGAAAAATTATCAGTGATGAGTATTCTATGCCTTAATGAAGCAGCAAGCAACATGTCCCTACCCTTCTATTCATTCTACAATGTCTTGTCACAGAATAAGACATATTCAGTACTTTCTTACTGGAGTCTCATGAAGCAGAACAAGCTTAGTCACTCGAAGAGTCACTTGAATTCCAAGGCTCTTGTGCTGGAAAAGGTTAAAAACCTTTAACAAAAAAACAAAACAAAAAAATAAACATGAGTGCTTTCATTGGACACATTGGAATACGTTACAACCTTCAAAAAAATCAAATCTCAGAATTCAAGGATCTCTTAATATTGTAGGACTTTGACGTGACATTTGAATTTTCTACACATTAAATATAACACAATACTTAGATATTAATGTTTTTTGAGGTGGGGGGGAGATGACAGATAAGGGGTTATCCAGTGTTTGGTCCAAGTATCCTAAAAGGGCTCTGTCTTTTCCAGATGACCTTGACAGAGCTTTAAAAACTATAGCCCATTTCTTCAAACACTTCCACATGTACATAGTGTCAGGCCATGCATCCCATTGAGATAAATGGAGGACCGAGGCTAAAAGTGAGCAGCAGACAGCAAGAAGCAATAACTCACAGGGCCAAACAGAGTAGTTGTGATCAGGTTTTTCCCACTCATCATTTCATGATCCTTTATTCTTACATACTGCAGTTACTAATTTTCACTACCTTGTGGATCAAATAAGTGTGTTGCATTCACATTCATTGCTTGGAGGAAACATAACTTTGTCTGAGACTGTAATTGCTTCTCCTCTAGCCACCAAGAAGATCAAAAGATCCTTCTAAATGAGAAGAGTCACCTCTTCATAATGAGTTCAGATCAGACTCTTGTCCTAAGCATTCAACCTGAATATAGTTCAAACAACAATATGGGTTTCTAATCATGCAATCATGCTGTTCAACGCCCACTTCTTTAGCTTCACTTTTGAAGGTACAAGATACGTCTGCAGAATCATAGCTTCTGAGCTGCTGAATATTTATGGTACTTTCTGACAGTCTACTGAATTTTATGGAATGCCCACTTACAGTTAATTATGCCTGTTGAACAACTGTAACAATTAATTCAATCAATCTCTGGGCATGCATTTTTCTTTCTATCAAATGCCTTGATAAGTTCTAAGAGTTTCCTACCATATTTAAGATGGTTAAAATAAATCGCCTGGCAGCATCTGCTCCATGATACGAAACCATAGCTGGATCTGCAACCACTACAGTTTCTATATTGTACTCCTGAGGTAATTTATAGGAGTATCTTTTTTTTCTTCCTCTTCCTCCTAGTTTTTGATTCTTGGATTTTCTTTTATCTGTAACATAAAAACATTGCTACATGAATTCATCCTTTAACATAGCAGTTTTATGTAAGTGTCACTGAGGTGATATTTTTAGGATTTGCTAGAAAAAGTTATACTATAAAATATCACTGCCAAGACATCTGTGAATGGAGAGATAACTACAACTACAGGATTACAATAGAACTTTGATTTTACAAACACCAGTCTTATGAACAATCAGTTATACAAACCATTTTTCCCAATAGGGGGGAGGGGGATGGAAATCCCATAAAGAAGATAAAGTCGATGAAATACAAGTCCACACCCTTCATATTCTGATGCCTTCAATGCACTAGAAATCACTTTGCAATGGTTTGTGGGACAAGAAAGCAGTGCAGTGCTCCATACTGCAACTTATGCACTGTACTACTTTAACTCAGACACTGAATATTATGAATCCCTCAATACCCAGGTAGTTAGTAAAAATAGGGATTCTACTGTATATGCATTTATAATACAATGTAATAATTAATACATGGTAACATATTTACTGGGGCTACTTATCCAGTCATGCTTAGTTTGAGGCTATGGATTGTATTCAAGCATGTTAGCTGCTAGTCCAGCATACTGCTCAAGCTGGAATTCTGTCCTGCTGCTGCATGAGTACACCAGAGCCCGGAGGGCTTGCTGCACCTTCTTCCCTAGTTCTAGTGTACACATGTAAAACAAAACAGGATTTTGCCTTCAGTCTGGCTACGGGAAGAATACTAATTAATGTCATGGGTTGACACAAAAATAGGCTTACTGAAGTTACAAGAACGAGGAGTGCTTGTGGCATCTTAGAGACTAAAATTTATTTGAGCATAAGCTTTCATGGGCTAAAACCCATGTCATCAGATGCATGCAGTGGAAGATACAGTAGGAAAATATATATGCACAGAGAACATATAAAAATGGGTGTTGCCATACCAACTGTAATAAAGTTACAAGAGTATCTCCCTGCCTTCAGAAAACTCAGGAAACATCTTCAGTCCACACACCTCTCCCCCTTCCTACCACCCTCCTCCCTGCCCCCACACAGAGAAGTTAAAGTCTGGATTGAAACACATTCACACCCCAAGGAACAAGAGCATGTTGTACACGTGGACCAATTCATCAGTAAAAATCAGGGGACAAACTCTCTTTTGGAAGTAGTAGTTTGAAGGGTCATATAGTGGAGGATTTCACTGAAGCATTTTCCTCAGTTTTACAAAAAGGACTAGAAAAATAGGACTTCAAAGCAAAAATTGCTGTAATTATATACAAATTAAATAATGCGCAAAAGATGACTTGAGTAAATAAGTTTCTAAGCACGCAATAAACTCCAAATTGAAAATGTATTAAACTCATAGATGAAGAGAGACCACCAGTTCTTGATTATTTAAATACAACAAAATTCCCACTACAATTTAGGCTATTATAAAAAAAATGGATTTGAATTTATTTACACAGATAGGTGAACCAGAAGGTAGCCGGTATTTATACAGTAATTAGCAACACTAATTTTAAAGTTTAATGAAACAACAAAATAAAATGCAAGCACTGTCCATGATTCATATTGGACTATCTCGCATGTCACAAAAGTTGCTCCCATTTAAGTCAAGTAAATAACTCTCAGAGCTCCATGGTGTGGATTTGAACCCTATGTTTGCAATTATAGAGACATGTTCTGAGACAGTTCAGGCATTAGGAGATTTGAGCAAAATGTTTTTCAATTAACCAGTCTCATCCCTATGTGGTAAATTCCTGTACTCCATCTTATGAATTTCAGCATGCTTTCCAAAACATAAGAAAAACTTTTCACAAAAATACTAAAATAATCTCTTTAGGCTTAATGACTTCAAAAATATTACTTACAGGGTAGTGAAAGACAATACAATGCTAAATGTAAAGATACATTTATGAAAAATTGTGATTTGGAGATACTTCCTCATCAGGGACAGTGTTAAAGAGTGTGGGAATTTGGAGATGTGCCCTGGGGGCAGGGATTGGGAACGGCACATGGCTGTGTGCAGCAGGTCACTACAGAAGCTCTCCAGTTTGTTTTATTACAGTTTTATTCCTTTCTCATTCATTGGTTTGTTGTTTAATGAACCCCCAAATCATTACATGGTGTCAGAAGTGCTGAATGAGAAGGAAACAGGATTTTTTTGAAGTGATTTTGAAGTTAACTCCTGTGTTTGCAACTGAAACCAGAGACAAAGGGAGGCATCAGAGAAGCAAGTGAAGCACCAGGCATACAGGCTTTTGCATGTATTTGGTGAGCACAACAGTAACTTGACTAGCTTAAGAAAGTGGAGTGGATTCCAAAATGGATGTGTTGCAACCTTGTTTCACTATGCAATTGTCAGGCAACTTTGCGGCAAACTGGAAAAAATTCAGGCAGAGATTTGAATTCTATCTGACAGCCATAGGGGCAGAGGATAAAAATGATAAAGTGAAATCATAATTATCCTTTTGCATGTTGCTGGGAAGGAAGCTTTGGATATTTATAACAAATTTAAGTTTGAAGAAGGTAAATGCATGAAGTTAAATAAAATATTGACTACATTTGAGGCATGTTGCATCCCAAAAAGGAACGATACCTTTGAGCAGGACAGAATTAAGGCAGGGGCTTTAGGGGCTGTAGCCCAGCGCCCTGGCTGAAGGAGAGTCCAGCAAAAATAAATCACAGGCAGTGATCTCCAGCTCCAGGTCACTAAAAGTCCTGCGGGACAGCAGGGACTCAGGCAGGCTGCCTGCATGCCATGGCGCCAAGCTGCTCTCAGAAGCAGCAGGCTACTAGCACATCTCTACAGCATGGGGCCATGGCATGCAGGCAGCCTGCCTGAACCCTGCTGTGCTGCCAGCTGGGATTTGCCTGTGGTAAGCACCTCTTGGCCAGAGCCTGCACTTCGCACCCTCCCCCTCAACCCCCTGCCCGAGATCAGAATCTCCCTCTTGCACCCCAGTCCCCACCCTAGCCCCCTCCTGCACCAATCTCCCTCCCAGAAAAAATATTTGTATAAAGAGGCCACACAAAATCTAATAGCCCCGGGCCCACAGGAGAGTTAATCTGGCCCTGCCTTTGAGAGATACAAATTTTTTTACATGAATGCAAAAAAAACTGATGACACCATAGAGCAATATGTCACAGAATTAAGGAAACTCAGTAAAATCTGTGACTTTGGTGACTTGGTAGAGTCTCTGGTAAGAAAGAATCATTTGTGGCATTAAAAACAATGTGTAAAGAGAGACGCTCCTCCACGAAAAATATTTAATTTTAGAAAAAGCTCTCCAAATATGCAGGGCAGCAGAAACTGTGAACGAACAAGCTAAAGAACTGAATTACACAGAAGAGATTATCCATATACTAAGTACTAAAGAATATAGCCAGAACAGGTTAAATCAGAAAGTGGAACCACTCACTATGAAAATCACTGATTGGGGGGAAAACTAGATACAGACGGTTAAGTGGAAGTTGTGGATCACAGCATGGCCCCAAACAATGTGTTGCCTTTGGGAAACACTGTCATAAATGTGGGGAAATAATCATTTTGCAAAGTGCTGTAGATCCCACATGCAGAAAAGTCAAGTGCATTCAGTTAAAGACAGTGTGGCTAAGGAGTTTTTCATAGATGTACTGGGATCTATCAAGCCTGATGAGAGGAACTGGATACTGCCTATGACATTGAATGGAACAATTATTCCACTGAAATGGACACAGGAGCTCAAGTTAATATGCTACCTGAACAAGATTATGAGAGACTGAAAATAAGACCAAAACTTGAACCAACAAAAATAAAAGTAACTGGCTATTCTGGAACTAATATACCAGTGAAGGGGAGGTGCATTGCTAGCAACCACCATAAAAACAGCATGTACAGGCTCCCTTTCATTGTAGTGCCAAAGAAAGTGACACTACTTTTAGATCTGACTGCATGTGAGAAACTCAGTCTGGTAAAATGGGTGCTGTCCCTGTAAGATTATATGAGGCACTCTGTCAGGAATATTATGACCTGTTTCAAGGGTTGGGTTGCTTGCAGGGTGAACATACAACCTGGATAAACAAGCAGGGCCCTCCAGTTACCTATCCATGTAGAAAGTTGCTATTTGCACTCCATGATAAATTCAAGGCTGAGCTTGCAAGGATGGAAACAATGCAAGTAATACAAAAAACTGAGGAGCCAAAAAAAAAAAAGGGGTGAGCTCCCTAGTTCTTGTGGAGAAAAATAACAGTCAGCTACATCTATGCTTAGATACCAGACACCTCAACAAAGCTATAAAAAGAGAACAGTTCAAACTACCAACCAGGGAAGAGGTTATGGTTCAATTTGTAAATGATCAATATTTCAGTAAATTGGATGCATCCTCAGGGTTTTGGCAGCTAAAATTAATGGAAATAGCTCAAAGCTAAGCAAATTTAATACCCTATTTGGAAGATACACATTTTTACTCTTATCCTTCGACACAGCTTCAACATCAGAAGTGTACCACAAAACCATACATATGATCTATGAACATATAAATGGTGTTGACACCTCAGTGGATGACATCATCATCTGGGGATCAATGAAAGGAGGACGATCGTAGACTTCAGGAAGTCCTGGATGCAACTAGAGCTGCAAACCTCAAACTAAATAGGGAGAAACTGACTTTTGTTGGGGACATTATTTTTAATGAAGGTGTAAAACCTGATAAGAGGAAGATTTCAGCCATTGAACTGATTCCATGTTACCAGTCAAAGAAAGATGTCCAATGGTTCCTGGGAATGGTTAATTATCTCTGAAAATTCATATTTTATCTAATTTAGCTAATTTATCTACCAAAGCAGCGGCCTTGAGAAAACTTCTAGAGAATAATATTGGAGTGCAGAACAGGAGGAATCATGGGAAGGTTTAGATTACTGCCACACCAACAGTCTCCTACAGGCAGCTTTATTGTCCAAACTTGAAACAATTCTTCAGCTCACCCTAGACTATAACTCCCAGGGGATTTTTCCCCTTTATTTTTCATATTCTTACTGCCTCTCCTTTCAGGAGACACTGGCAGTCCTGCTACTCCTGATTCTCTGCCCTGTTCTCTGAGTACCAACCCCCGAGACCTTTTCTCTCTGGAGGCCCCTTTTCAGAACAGGTCCTCACTGCCTCCCCTCCCAGGGGACCCTGGCAGTTCTGCTTCCTAGCTCTGACCCACAAGGTCTCCCTCATTGAGAGTCCTCCTCCTTCCCCTGACCCAGAAGCCCTCTTCTAAAGCCAAATCTGCGTCAGCTACTGTAGCACAGGTGCACTGGCTCTGCTCCCTCTTCAAGGGTCCAGTATAACACTATACAAATTTAAATATACTTTCTTCAAAGCTAAAATAATTTAAAAAATATAAAATAACAATTCTGATAGATATCTTAAGTCTAACATCTCTGACCTTTTTGCATGACCTAAACTTAGTGTATATGACTAGTCCTTAACTTTACATAGATGACAGTTAATTATAGAATCACAATGTATTTTATTAACTATATGTATTTGTCATTTTTTGAGAATCAGTTTCTTTAAAAACTTCAGTGTCAGGATGTTGACCAAGAAACACATCCTATAAGCCATATAACTATGATTTACAATGCAAGTATTTAATGCTGAAATACAAGGTTATAGCCCTAAATCTAAACAACAGACTCATTTCAGTTAGAAGAGAACTCTAGTGAGTCATCTTGTCCATCCACCTATATCCTAGAAGGACTGATTGATTCCAGTAAAGTTTCCGGCAACATAGTTCATCCATTCTTTGATTCTCAATTACAAATGGCAGCTATCAACTAGAAACTTTAATACGACATTGTTACTGCTCTTTAGAAAAATGAGTTGATATAAAAGTTTTAATTAGCTGAACATTTATTCTGGTAGAATGGATAATAAACAATACCCAGCAGAAGATAATAACCCATAAAGTATTTATTTGCCAATACTGTTGTCATAGAGAAAGCTACTTGTATATATTACAGTACAATCCAAATTAATGGAACTTGATTATGTCTCTCAGGATTGTACAGCATGAGAATTCCACCCAGCCATGCCCATCGTTTCCTTCAGAGCTCTCTAGGGTCGTCAAGCCAAGGAAGAGCCTATGCTAAGCCAGCCAGCCTTTTCTTACTTTGCTGGCAGCCTTCCCTGTCATCTGAAATTTCATTTATCAGAAGATTTCAGCTGTCCCCTAAATCCTTCAGATAAATGGTGTTACACCATATTGGCATAATTGGTATTCAACTGGTTGTCATTATCATTGCCAGATAACCACGAACGTTATAGAAAACCATGTACCTGGTTCTTTGCATATTTATAAATAGGTAAAATTGTAAAGCAGTACTAATTACTACATTACTTGAACTACAGGGTATAGGCTCAAATAGTTTCAGTGCAAAAAATTTCTTTTATTGTGCATGAGCTGAAGGAACTGAAATTAGAGGAAAAAAACTCCAAATAGGATTTACATTGTATAGCAATATATTTTCAATGAAACCACATTCATTTAGCTGGCAGCATAATAAATAACACAAAGTGAAGGTTACAAAGATGACACTCCACAACATCAGTTTTGAATTATTTTCTATAGCTACAGAAAACAGGAAAGATGAATAAATTGCTCAGAATCACTCACTGTTGGTTACTGCAACCAAGCCTAGGAAACCTCAACCATTCAGCAATCCTCATGCCCCAACCCAGCCTCTCAGGAGCACCATTTAAGGAGGGATTGCAATTCCTTTCAGCCTTGATTGAGTTCCCAAGCTGTTACTACATACTACTTCTTCTTCCTTAAGGACAGAACCCTCGTTCCTCTCTCCATGGTGCCCAATAATACTTTCCCCACGTAAGCAGTCAACATATCAAATTCCCTACAAGAAAAGTGCATTTGACATAGTCTAGGGAAAAAAAAGAGAAAATAAAAACATTAACCAGAAATGTAAAAAACCATAAAAACTAGGAAGGCTGAAGAATTAGTTATATAGAATATCAGTCAAATTACCCTAGGACTTTGCTTATTACCAAGTGTCTCACTCTCCTTCTCAGCCTAATGGACTCTCAGCCAATCTCTGGCCCTTCCTGGGGGCCATTTACTGAGAAAGAAGTGGGATGTGAGGTCTGTGTCTATATCTAGGTATTTGTGCCTCACACACACACACATAAATAAAATGCAAAAGGCTTGTCTACACACTGCAAGAGTGCTTACCAGCTGGGATGTAAAAGTTCCTAGTGCACACTGATATAGTCAGAAATAGTACCACATCAACACACATTTGAGATCTTTTAGTGCATCCCAGCAGGGTCCACAAGGACAGTTAGTATGCAAAATGCTGATGTGTACTAGAGTTTAGACTCCAGCTGGCATGCAACAATGCATCATCTAGACAAGTCCCCCCACACAAGCACATTTCCAGTAAAAAAGGCAGGCTGATCGACACGCACACAGGAAGTCTATGTGTGCCATGGTGTGACTTTTTGCTTAAGTAAAAACAGGTTCTTAGTTTTCCCCCCAAAAAACTGTTTCACTGTGTGTTATCTTTCAACCCATTTCCACAGGAATAGATAACAAATAATACCTTATTTGATTGTCTTCTTCCAGTTCTGTATGCACAGCTTTTAGTCTTAATGATCCTCCAACACATTCAGCACAGATGTGTGTTCCCTTTAATGACTTTTAGTACACCACTGGTGAGATCATTGAGGCATGATCTTTAAAAAGGGGAAAAAGGAGAACCCAAGGAGTTATAGACCAGTCAGTCTAATTTTGATACCCAGAAAGATACTGGGAAAATTACAATTAATTTGTAAGCATCTAAAGGATAATAGCACCCTATACATAATAGACAACATGGATTTGTCAAGAACAAATCGTTGCAAATCATTCTTATTTCCTTCTTTGACTGGGATACTAGCCTAGTAGATGGAAGGAAGTAGTCAATATGTTATATCTTTATTTTAGTAATGCTTCTGACACAGTCCCACATGACAATCTCATAAACAATCTAGGAAAATGTGGTCTAGATGAAAGTACAATAAGATGGGTATACAACTGGTTATCAGTGGCTCTCTGTCAATTGGGAGGACCTATCTAATGGGGTCCTACAGGGCCCAGTACTATACAATATTTTCATTAATGCCTTGGATGATGAAGTAGAGAGTATGCTTTGCAAATGACACAAAGCTGGGAGAGACTGCAAGCACTTTGGAGGATATGATTAGAATTCAAAATGACCTTAACAAATTAGAGAATTGGTCTGAAATCAACAAGATAAAATGCAATAAAGACAAGTGCAAAGAATTACATTTAACAAACAAAAATCAAATGCACAACTATAAAATGGGGAAAACTGGCTAGCTGGTAGTGCTGAAGAAAAGGATCTGGACGTTGTAGTGGATCACAACTTGAACATGAACCAAAAATGGGTGAATTGGTTGATCCCAGGATGACTAAGAGCTGCCAAAGTAATGCAGCTGTAAAAAAAAAGGTAATGAAGTTCTAGCATGTATTAGGTGATGTATTTCCAGTAGAGACAGTGGAAGTTTTTATGGCATTATATGAGGCACTGGTGAGACTTTATCTGGAATACTTTGTGCAATTCTGGTCTCCCTTGTTAAAGAAAGGTGAATTTAAACTAGAACAGGCGCAGAGAAGGGCTAGTTGGATGCTCTGAGGAATGGAAAACCTACCTTATTAGAGGAGACTCAAACAGCTTGGCTTGTTTAGCCTGACCAAAAGAAGGCTGAGGGGAGATGTGATTGCTCTCTATAAATACACATCAGAGGGATAAATACCAGGGAGGGAGAGGAGTTATTTAAATTAAGTCCAATGTGGACACAAGAACAAATGGATATAAACTGGCCATCAACAAGTTTAGGCTTGAAATTAGACAAAGGTTTCTAACCATCAGAGGCTGAAGTTCAGGAACAGCCTCCCAAGGGGAGCAGCGGGGGCAAAAACGCTAACTGGTTTTAAGACTCATCTTGATAATTTTAAGGAGAGGTATCATGATGAGACTGCCTACAATGGCATGTAGCCAATCTGCAACTGCTAACAGCAAATATCTCCAACAGCCAGTGATGGGACACTAGAAGGGGAGGGCTCTGAGTTACTGCAGAGAATTCTTTCCAGGTATCAGGCTGATGGGTCTTGCCCACACGCTCAGAGTCTAACTGATCAGCATATTTCGGGTAGGGAAGGAATTTCCCCCTGGGTCAGATTGGCAGAGACCCTGTTGCAAAAAAGGCTAATATCATTTTGGAGTGTACTAACATATGCAAGACACAGGAGGTAATTGTCTACTCAGCACTGGTGAGGCCTCAGCAGAAGTATTGTTTCCAGTTTGGGGCACCACACTTTAAGAAAGATGTGGACAAACTGGAGAGAGTCCAGAGGAAAGCAACAAAAAAGATAAAAGGTTTAGAAAACTGGATACGTTTAGTCTTGAGAAAAGATCAAGTGGGTACATAACAGTATTCAGATATGTTAAGGACTGTTTGAAGAGGACTGTGATCAACTATTCTTTATGTCCACTGAAGGTAAGACTAGAAGAAACCAGCTTATTTTGTACTGAGGGAGATTTACATTTGATATTAGGGAAAACTTTCTAACTATAAAGAATAGTAAAGCACTGAAATAGTTAACAAGGGAAATTTTTGAATCCCCATTGTTGGAGGTTTTTAAGAACAGATTGCTCAAACACCTCTCATGGTGTCTGCCTCAGCACAAGGGGGATGAACTAGATGACCTCTTATGGTCCCCTCCAGCCCTACATGTCTATGATTCTATTATAGCTAGCCAACCTTTGTGATCAATTTGGCCCCAAGCCACTAATAAAAGTATCGACCACTAAATCTCCAGACTGCCATACCAGAGTGCTGCAGAAGACAGGCACCCTGCTATAAAAGGAGGGTCTAGATTGCTGCAGTGTACTGAAAAAAATAATTATTCATAGTGATGAACAGATAAAGATTGATCAAAGCAGCAATGCACAAACAAGGGAATATTACAGAAGCCTCTGGCAATATCTGTAAAATCCATAATTTATGTTTTGTTAACCTTTTCAATTTAGGAGTTTTCTAACAGATTGCACATAATTGTTTCTGAAAATCTTTTCTATGGCTTCAACACACATGAATTATAAAGACAGCCGAAACTAAGTGACTGAATTTTCTAGTCTGGTGGTGCAGATCATTACAGAAACTGATACATCATAAGTGCCTGATTATGCAATTTGAGCCACATGGCTGGACATTTGCTCTAGCACAGAACCTAGGGCTTACGAGGGTTAGAATAAACTAAACTTGATTTTTCCATCCTAGGGTATCTTGTCCAGGGACAGAGATAATGGAAGGATTACTTACCTTGTTCAGTAACTGAGGTCCTTAAAGATGGTTGTTCCTGTGGGTGCTCCACTTTGAGGCCATGTCTAGACTACGCGCCATATCGGCGCGTTAAAATCGATTGCTCTGGGATCGATATATCGCGTCTAATCTAGACGGGATATATTGATCCCTGAGCGCGCTTATATCGATTCCGGAACTCCACCAACCCCAACGGAGTTCCGGAATCGACATTTTGATCCGCGGACATCGATCCCGCGCTTTGAAGACGGGTGAGTAAATCGATTTTAGATATTCGACTTCAGCTACGTTATTCACGTAGCTGAAATTGCATATCTAAAATCGATTTTATCCCGTAGTGTAGACCAGCCCTGAGTGTCTTGGCGCCTTGTGCTTGTAATCGGAGATTTGTAATAGCAGTGCTGCAGTTGGTCATGTATGTGTGGCAGCCATCTTGTGTCACTCTGAGTGGCTACTTACCATGCGCAGCCAACCGTCTCTTGGTTTCTTCTCTACCCCGGAGACTCAGCATGAAGCTCATGAGAGCCAGTCTCCTTTCTCTAATGTCAGAATTATGGTTGCCAGCGTTACCATTTTGAAGCACTTTGTCCTTAGAAACTTGTTGAGTTTGCGTAAGCTTATATGGGTCTCCATCTACCATTCTTTTTCTGTGTGAGAAAATAATAGGAATAGAACCCTCTTCCCCTGTGTTGGAGTGGTAATATTTCCATGGCTCCTAGTTGCAACAGGGTCTCGTGAGAGGGGTCCCTGAAGAGGGATGGGGAAGGTGGGTGGGTAGAGGGAATAGAAATAAATGGGAGAGAGTAACCCTTCTGGACAATTTCCAGTACCCATTTGTCTGTAGTGATGTTGTTCCATTCCAGACTGGGTAGTGTGGTAGCAGGCAGTCTCCAAAGAGACTGGAAGTCATCTGATAATCCAGCATGGGAGAAGATAGAGGTCTCAAGCCCTCGACCAGTACTTCAAAATGATTGACAGGATTTTGAAGATTGAAATGGTTCTGCCTGTGCCTCGCTTGTTTTTGCTTGTGGCATTGATCATATTGTCTCTGGGGCTGGGAGTACAGGGTAGGACAGAATCTTTGCATATAAAATCTGCCCTGTTTTTTCTTGTTGGGGAGACCATAAATACCCAAGGTCTTCAGGGTTGTTCACGAGTCCTTTAAGGTATGAAGAGATGCATCTGTACTCTCAGCAAATAATTTTTGGCTCTCAAAGGGCAGGTCCACAACTGTGGCTTGTACTTCCCTAAGGAATCCAGAGAAGTGGAACCATGATGCTCGATGCACGACAATGGACGTGGCTATGGCTCGGACTGCCATGTTGGCAGAGTCAAGAGAGGCCTGCAGGGCTGTTCTGGTGATTAAGGAGCCCTCTGTAACGTTGGCTTTGTATTATTCCTTTGGTTCCTCTGGCAGTTGATCAATAAAGGATTTCATTTTGTTGAACTAGTTGTAGATATATTTTGCTAAAAGAGCTGAGTAATTTGCTATATGAAATTGTAACAAGGCCAATGAGTAAGATTTGCATCCAAAGAGATCAAGCCTTTTCCAGTCCTTGTTTTCCCCTTTGGTGCACCACTTCTATGACCAGTGAATTAGGACCAGATGAGTGAACAAGAACTCCTTTCACTGGTACATAGTATTTCTGTCTGAGCACTTACAGGAATGTGAGACAGTGGCAGGTGTCTGCCATATTGTCTTTGTGGGGTCCATTGTGGCTGAGTTAATGGGCAGAGCTATCTTTGTTGATTGGTATGCCTGCAAGATGTCAGTGAGTTTGTGCTGGGTCTCTGGCAGCTCTGCTAGAGAGATGTCCAGGGATTCTGCCACTCTTTTGAATAAGTCCTGAAAAGATTTAAAGTTGTTGCCTGTAGTGGGCAGCAGTGGCATAATTGTTTTGTCCAGGGATGAGGACAAAATATGGGTGGGTGACAGTATATCACCTTCAGGGACCTCTTCGAGCTCCTCTCCCTCTTCTCCTGGGCTTGTGATGGTGGTGGACCTGTGGGTGAAGGGATCTGGGGGATCCTTGGTGCTGGTGGGTTGGAAGGTTTAAATGTCTGAGCCCCGTAGATTGCACATGGGTTCCAATATGGCCATTTGGATGGCATAACGACGGGCAGAGACATCCATGGTAGTGTCTGCCAGCTGTGCCCTTCCATAGGCGGTTGTTGGTGAGAGGGTCCCAGTTTTGGGGAGGAACGATAAGGGGTGTAAAGGCTTGAATCATCCACTTTGTCCTCATCACTGGATAGTGGAGGTGCAGATCCAATCGGAGTGCCTATTCGGCTCGGTCCTGGCCTGAGTGGAGTGCCATCGGTGCTGAACAGAGGGGTGGAGGAGATAGCCAGATCTGCCAGTCTGGTAAAGGGTTGCAGTACCAGGAAGTCTAGTGCCATGGATGGCAGTGTAGTAAGCTCCAATGGTGCTGAGGTCGTGTTAGGCTGTGTATATGCAGCAGGTGACGCCATTATGCTAGCTGGTGCCAAGGTGTTCTTTGGTACTGTCAGTGCCGAGCTAGAGAGCTTAGCTTTAGCTCATGCACCTGAGTGAGAGCCTGGCCACATCGGTCCGTTGGCTCCTCGGGACAGCTCGGTACCAGATGTTCCCGGAGCCTCTCGTCCTAGGTTCTCGGTGCCGTCGGTACCAGGGCAGATTTCTTGCCAGGAGACCGCTTCTTTTTAGGGGGCGATGACTGCGACCAACATTTGGTCACTTTCTTAGGTCCAAGGTCCTCAGACACGGTTTGGGTGGAGTCCTTTGTCTGAAGCTGCTGCTGGAGATTATTGGCCAGGACGAATCCTGGACTCTGGGTCTGAGGGATTTCTCCATCATTAAAAATTTTAGTTGGCGGTCCCTGTCTTTCAGTGTCTTGGCAGATAGTTTCTTGCAGTGGAAACACTTCTGTGGTACATGGGTTTCCCCAAGACAGTGGATGCACTGAGCGTGACATCCGATACAGGAATTGATAGCCTGCAAGTCAGGCAACGTTTAAAGCCAGGGAATTAGGCATGCCTGAGGAGGTTCAGGGCTATAGAAAACGGTCGTAGTTCAGTTACCATCAGCAGAAACCCAGTAGTGATAAGGGAGGAGAGGATGGAGGGGGAGAAACAAACAAAATGAAGTTTTGTTTTGGTTCTTTTGCTTTTTTTAAGTGTGTAAATAAGGACAGGAAAACAGAAGAAAATCAACAAAAAGGATAAATAAAGATAGGAATATAAGCGATTTATGAAATAGACAGGGGCACTGCTGTCACTCCCACTCAGGCCAAAGATGGTAAAGAAGGAACTGAGGGGCGGTTGGCTGCGCACACTAAGTAGCTGTTTGGAGCAGTGCAAGATGGCTGCTGTGCATGCATGGCCAACAGGGGCACTGCTGCTACAAATCTCTGACTACAAGCACAGGGCACCAAGACACCTAAAGTGGAGTACTCACAGGGACACTCCTCGAAGAAGATGTTTCTACTTTCAGTGAACACTTCTTACTGGTACAGACATCTTCACTCCTTAGATAAACACTGACAGAGCAACGGCAGGGGAAAGCAACATAGTTCTCTTATTCTTTCCTAAGCATAATAAGAGCATTGGGCTACTTAATCATTTCTCTTTTAACTTTTTATAATTACGTTTTCATTCACGTATTGAAATTAGAGTTTCAGAGTAGCAGCCGTGTTAGTCTGTATCTGCAAAAAGAACAGGAGTACTTGTGGCACCTTTTGTTAGTCTCTAAGGTGCCACAAGTACTCCTGTTCTTTTTGTGAAATTAGAGTCTAATCTTTCCAGGATGAAAAATCTTTCAAGTATTTGTTCTGTTCATGTTAATACTTCAAAGTGGCACAGATGTTCAGGGGGCAGGGTGGGAGAATGATAAATGCAAAAAAATCCCACTGTTTTTGTTTCTTTCCTGAATAAACTCAACTTTCTCATAACCCTAAAAGCACAACAGATCTGGGTACAGAACTGTCAAACTTCGGCCTCCCACAATTTTTTTCCACTGGTAGAAGGTAGAGTTGGTGGAGAGACAGGTTCAACAGAATGTCATCTCTCAGAAAAGACATTTTTGCTAATAAATATTAACAACATACCACTGTGTGCTAAATTATCATGTAACTTTTTTCCACCACAAAATCCAGTAATGAGGACCTGTTTGGACTATTTCATAGAATTCATGTAAACTCAGTTCATAAAAACAAAAAAGATACAATTATAGATTGTTATAGATACAATTGTGACACTTAAAATGCTGCTTGCATTTAAAGAAAGATAAGTGGTTCCAGCAGTATTCCCCAAAGTAAACCAAATCTCAAACCATGAGGTTTCAAAATGGAAGAACCTCTTGAAGTCCAACCACTGTATGAAGTAAATACCTGAGACCAACCAGATGACACAGAGAGACAAGAAATAGGATACAAATTAAGAGATGACCAAAGTTTTCCACTTACATTTTTGTTATTAAAATATGAAGTTTATTTAATATGCAATGTTCATAAGTGAATGTATAGTTCCACTTTCTGACAGCTCAGCCCACCAAAAGTTATAGCTAGAAGAATGATCAGATCTGATGTTTTAAAAAATTATTATCTGTGCTCTTTAAAAATATGTCCTCTGTATTAAATCTATTGAGTGAGATTGTTATATTACCTGTAACAACACCACAGTAATGGTTGTGAGGAGCTAGCTTTTCAGTAACTTTCTCCTCTGTAGACCTTTTTCGTCTGTACACCCTGTGTGCATGACCTGTCACAGCCAAAGTGTGATTGAGTGGCTCAATAAATATGAAGTCCTCGTTAATCTGTATAAACCCCATCTGTAAAGGAAAACAAGAGGGACATATAAGGTATGTAATTTAAAGAAACCACATAGGCACACACACACATACACACCCTGTCCCTCCCCCCAAAAATCCTTTATTTAAAAAAAATCATTTTAAGAATCCTAGTAGCGAGAATACTATCCTTCCATTTTATTAGCCTCCATCTCAGTGCAATAAACCTCATCTACTTCAACTAAATCTGTGTGGGTTGGTGGCTACATGCCAGTAGCAGATGCATGGTGAAAGATCTGGACTGTTAAAGGCTTGCTTTGGGAGACCCAGGGGTTATTTAAATATGTACAGCATGTACCGCACAATCTATACCCTAGTTTTATAACACACCATGTTGTCATACTCTCTGATAACCAATTTTTAATAAAATAGTTCATATGCAAAGGTGAATTTAGGGAGTCTGATGCATTTTAGCAATTACACAGAGCTGCAACAGATATTAAATTCTTAAGATCCCTTTTATAGATTTTTAACTTTTTAATTAAAAACAAACTTTTCTTCAAAAATAATGCATGTGTAGTTAAAAACAGAGAAACACTATCAGTGTTGCAGCTTTTTTTAACCTATGTGCCCACACTGACATGAGATCGTAGTTGAGGTCACCAAAATACTGTAAAAAACTGTTATTCTTTTAACTAGTACTTACTATGGTTCAACTCAAAACTGTTCAATTTGCCAAAAAAAAAAAAAAAAGTTTATGTCAGAATTACAAAGCATGTAAAAGAACAAAGTTTTTTTTCTCTATAAAATACCATCAACAAAACTGGCAGGTAACTTCTAATTCCAGAGATCTTAAAATCTATGAAATACTGTTACTGTACTAAAAAAACCCACCAAAATGGCACATCTGGCTCAAATAAGGAAAGTTCTTCTCCACATATGCATATAAGTTCCATTTACACAAAAAAGAGAAGGACTCTCTCTCTTACAGGCAACTTAACTGCATAATCATATTAAAACAAAGATACTTAATTTCACAATCAAGTGTATTAGCTGTACTTCAAACTGAGAGCTTTCTGAGGACCAATGCTGAATAGACACAGTAGTTTCATCCTTAACATCCTATAGTATCTTTAAAATAGCTGGATTTATTTGGTTCATTTTGGGGTTTTTTTTCATTTTGTTTGTTTATTTTCAGGTTGAATGATATTAATTGGGAGTCTGTTAAATATTAAATATTTAGGAGGTAAGCAAAGTGCAACTGCCAAGTGGTGCGTTTATACATCCTGTATGTTTTTCTAGCCACCAGAAATGGTCTATTTATATTGAGAATTATGTTTTTAAATAACTGGTGGAGTATATGCAGAGCAGACTAATTTTCTCCTGATATTTGTCAATTCAGCTATTGAATTTTTAAACTCTATTTTTTTAATGCAATCTCTGTGAAAGGTGCTGAGCAGGCTTGTATATAGAATCTCTTTTCTCAGAACAGGTAAAGAACAAACAGTAGCTGTGCAAACTTCTCCACATCACTCAGCCCATGTGCCTTAGCCCTGACCTGGAGGAACTGTCCCTAAAAATGAAAGAATAGCTCATTCTCCATGCTCATTCAATCTGTGGCCTCTTTGCTGAGAAGTCTACTTAATGGTGGCATTTGTTATGTGGTGACCTGTGTACTAAGGGACCGACTGAGACCATCAATTCATTTCACATTAGCTTTGACCACTACTTACTTAGACTGAATGTTAACCTAGTGGTGAATAAATGCTGTTCCCAATCTCCTGAGTCATTCAAATAGGAAATTGCAAATTGAGTATAAAATTTACCAAAGATCATTAATATCAGCCATACATATTCAACTGGATAATTCCCAGTGGAATTTGAATAGCCAAATATTCAATCTGTTCATTCTGGCTGCTCTTGAAAATAGCATAATTCTTTCTGCCTGACTGGCAGTCTACTATTCCTCCATCTCCTGACTACACAGAGGAGGAGATGAGAAGACATTCCCTCCTCCTTCCCCACGCCCACAGTAACCAAGATCCCCATTCTTTGGTTTCATTGGAAGGGGAGGGAAGAACATCTCCCACCACTGCCTTGAATCTCATGGAGCTGGAGCAGAGTTAAAAAATAACCTTCCATCTCAGTTCCAGACCAACCTCCTATTGCAAAGAAATAGGGATTTCTTTTAGCAGAGTTCACTCCGGCATATCATTCTGCCCTAGAAAGATCATTAGCCAGTGATACAATGCCCAGAGGAATGGGGCTAGATGTGACAATGGCTCAGGTAGCCAGGCATCAACACAGTACAGTCATCAAATTTGATCCAGCAATTGGGTGTTGATATATGTTGCTTGCAAGATGGTATCTGGTCTTTAATCAATACAAGCAGTAAAACATTTATGTCATGAAAATACACTTTTAGGGGACCAGCCAGAGCAACATAAAGAAGCAACATAACCAGCCTTTCTAACTGAGTGATTGGGACCTGATTTAGCTGTGACTGAAGTCACTGGAAAGCTTCCCAATGATTTTAATGAGAGTGAAACATGCCACTAGGTAGGTGCACCTATCTTTCCATTCATAGGTAACACTCTAAACTAACTGTTTGCTGTACACGTGCATGCCTCCATTTTCAAATGACTTAAGTCATTTATTTTTCAAATGCAGCAAAGAACTTTTTACTGAAGACTATGTCAAAGACAACCTCACTGATAGACCTGATGAACAAACACTAGCCAAACACCTACTCCCGTCTCTTAATTGCTCCTGCACAAGCACAGTAAGGATGCAAATGCAATGGAGGTAATATCTAATCCATACCTGGTTGCATCTGCTGAATGTTCACAGATACCTTGGTGATATGCACAACATAAATGCGCAGAAAATGTGCACATTCTAAGAGGTAGATATATGTCTAGCATGTTCCATGGTGCAGGGCCCCTAACAAAAATGGAAGTTTTCTATTGCAAATGCTCATATCCCAATTTGTAAAGTCTTATAACTGTCATAAAATAAAAACTTGTAAAACCTCTAGTTCTGAAAGAGGACAATCTCTATGTTGCAATGTCCATTATAATAACCCTATCCAGAGTTTATTTCCCTAAAAACAATGGCATATTCCATTTTTCTATTTGATGAGGGGCGTGCTTCTCCTGTTATTTACACCTGTATGTATTTGAAGTAACTATTGCAGTCAGTGCACTAAGATAAAGAGAGGAGAACGTGTCTCTTCACATCACAAGAGAAAACGGCTAAGATCCTATTTGCAACTTTGACTAAGTCTTTTGCTCAGATTCTGCCTGTTTATTTTCAAAGTCATAGCAAGCCAAGTTTTGTCAAAGGAGCACTCAGACACAAATGAGGAAGCCTGAGGAGCATTTAGTGACCATAATCCATCACATACATATACAATCCTTACAGATTTAGCTTCTTGGAGGGTGAAAAGGGGAAGAGAGAAAACACCAGCAGACTTTCTACCATAATCAGGAAAGGAAGTGGAGAGTGGGGACAAAAGAACACTCACAGGCACACATTACATCTAGAAAGAGGCAGGAGAGAAGGAAGAAATAGTCCCATCCTAGCATCCAGGGGTAGCAATGAGTACAGAGACAAAAGTTGCAAAAAAAGGAGCCCCAAAGTGCCACAGACTGACCATGGCATGATGTCCTGATTTTTTGTTATAATGTTTGCATTATAAAGATCCACTGACATATAGTGATGCTGCACTGTGACAAATACAGATATGTCACAACATAGCCATCATAATGCAATTTCAGGACATTGTGCCTGGCCTATTGTATGGCTTTCTATGACCCCATTTAATGAGGAAGTAATTCTCCAATTGTTCAAGGATGAGTATCAGTGAGCTACACTTCGGTGTTAGCGGATCATGGCTATGTAGTAACCTGTTGGATTGAAATAGCACCACTAAATGCATCTGAGAATTAGCTGCCTCAATCACCAAATATTGCATTATTTAAAAAAAGCTATAAATACACAAAATTTCCTTTTCTTGTGATTTATATTTCAAAAGCTTTAAAATAATACCAATTACACTGCTTGGGCAAAAGATGCATTTATGCACATATGTGGTATGGAATTAAATAACATTTGTTCCCCAGCTGTTAATTCATGTCATCATCACCATACTAGCACATGGATACATCTGTTCCTTTGTCGTAAATAATGTTATCTTCCCCAAATGTCAAAAGCAGAATTCACAGCCCAAAATTTACCAGTGCTTATATGAAAATAAGAATCATGCCTTCTCTCTCACTCATTTAATAGCTGCTCTCTGCTGTTCAGCCATTGCGATGTATATTCCATAGACATTCCATTCCTGATTATATTAAAAAATTAACATAACATGGCCATCTTCTGATTCTAACCACACACTATCCTGCCCATCTGCAGAAGGAGGATGCATAGCAGCTCTACAGATCCCCTAAAGTTGCCAACTCTCCAGTATTGTCCTAGCGTCTCCAGGAGTTAAAGATTAATCTTTAATTAAAGATTATGTCATGTGATGAAACTGAATACATCCAAGCTAGGTCCCTTCCCACCATGCTACTGGTGATGCAGGAAGCCAGTGCAGGACTGCATCCCCTCACGCCCTTGCATCAGCACATAACCCCATGCTGTGATTTGGGCCTACACTAGTTTATACAATCAGCAGTAAATCCAACATTTCCTTAAAGGTTAATAAGTCTATTTTAAGCAATATCCCCAAAACATTACCACCATCTACACATTTAAAAAATGAAGGGGTTATTAAAATGTATAGCCCAAAAGCCCATTCTTCTCCAGCACTGATTAACTTTAAACAGCGTGTCATAATCTGAGACTTTGTGGTCTTTACAAAATCTCACAGAGTATTAAGATGGTTTATTGTTTTGTGTGTCTGATTGCAAAAGCAAAATTATTCATTTACATTTCAGTACAGAACTCCAAAGAAGAGTACTGCAAGTTAACTAATATTATTAAAAACTAATCTATGTTTCAAACATTCAAGATTAAATTAATATACTGAATACAAATAAAACTTTAACTGGAAATAAAAATAAATATCAAACTCTAATAAGAGCTTTTAACAGGACAAGCATAAAAACATCACAATGTGTTAATAATGTATAAGGACTAATTCTCTATTCTTGTTATATACTATAACCCTCTCTCATCAGGTATCTTTATTTTTGAAGGTTGAAAACATGATTCACAAAGTATAGCCAGTAACATCTGTCACTGATTAAGTGAGTTTCCAGATTTACATGCTTCACTATTTATGTGTTTTTTTCCTTCAAAGTTTTCTCTGTCTACCTGCTGATTGCTTTTTCTGGTGTTCTGAATTAAAGAGAAATACTGTTTGCATCTCCCTTTCCATTTACCTGTGTGACAAGTGCTTTTTCACATAACCCAATCTTCTTTTTCTTCTTCAATGGCAACAGCACATCATGCAGTGTGTGTATGTGTGTGTATTAATTCCAAACATATACTGCCTTAACAGATGAGCAATATTTTGAACATTATGTAGAGTTAAAAGCACACTTTCAAAATCTTCCCAAAAATTTAGACTCTGTAAAAACAAAGTTTTCAAAACCTAAGATGAACTGGAATGTTTCCCTGATTTTTAAAATGTCTGTACTACTCTGTAATACAGACAGTAGCAGTAGTTCTCAAATTTATTTTCATTACCTACTTTTATCACAGCAAGTGAACTCAGGCCCTACATTCACATGTTCAAGGGACAATATTCATATAGATCAACTATTAATGAAACACTAGAATACAGGAGCATATAGAATACTAAGAGGCATACCGTCACCATGGCTCATTTCAGTAAGCTGTGAGTGCCCCTGATTCTACATGGTGTAGCCAGTTGTGGAAAAAATGACCCAAACTGAAACCAAAAAATGACCTGTGAATCAAGTCCAGGAAAAGACATGATCCAAGGGGCAACAAGGTGGTGGGGAAGAGAATGGGGGACAGGACATCAAGGGGGTCTCACATGGAGAATATAGGCTTGGTCTCCCTTGAACCTCCATTCCCTCATTCTGTCCCAATTCTGTGACTGCCAGCAAGGCCCTGAGGTGTGTGGCTACTGCCTCTTCCTCCTCCTTGCTCTCTCCTCCTGAGGACTCCAGATGGGCTGGTCACCACCATGGACAGCACTGAGGGTACATCTACACCACAAATTAAGGTGTAAGGTATGCCTACCCACATTACTTAACATGGCTGATAATAGTAGTGAAGATGTGGTGGCATAGGCTTCAGTGCAGGCCAGCCTCCCCAGAACAAACCCACTGGAGACCCTATGGACAGACTCAGGCCACTAGTCTCCACCAGGATCTATGCCATTATGTCTTCACTACTCTTGTTACCTGTGCTAACTGGATTAAAGCTAGCACAGGTATGCCTACCCATGCTACAATCACACTGTTACTTGTGGGGTAGAGGGACCCTGCAAGTAGCTGAGAAGAGGAACTGGCATGCCAGTGCCACGACATGCCGTGATGGCAGGAGGAGATAAATATATGGGAAGGAAAAGCAGCTCAGTACTTGCAACATTGTTGTATGCATGACAGAGGCTTGAGGTGGAGCTGGAACAAGCACACAGAGAATTTCTGTATTCTTATTTTCAAGACTGCAAAATAAAAAAGCGATACAAGATTTTGAAGCCCTACCCCGACACTGTCCGAGCCACACTATGTGAAGCATCTGCTACAGTAAATCTGATCAGAAATAAAAGTGAAAGTAGCTAGTTTTCTTTCACTGTCCAAACTAAGACAAAGAGTAAATGAATACCACATAGATTATTAAAGTATTAACAAAACAAATAACACACTTGTTCTTTTAGAAACAAAAGGGTTTATAAACAGGCAGTTTCCCTTTAACATTTATTGAAAATACTCCAGCCCCTCCCCTGCCATTGCACTTCTAGCTGCTAACATATCTGTAGACTCACTGGTCTTATAGTTCCTTCACCACATGTGCTACAGACACGAGCAGCACCTTATCTTTAAAAAGACTTCAGCCAACTCCAATATGTTAGCTATGGGCCACAGTGTTCTTTAGCAATGGGCCAAATTGGAACTCCAAGAAGCCCATACATCTGTAGTTCTGGGAATGAGTCAGTGTTGTTAGATCTTTACTAGTGATCTCACAATTGACAAAAATGTTGCCAGCCTCCTACATATCTCCCAGGAGCTGTTGCAAATTTAATTCACCATGGAAACAAGATAACTGAAGCCACCCACTAGATGGCCAGAACTGACTGACTAGGATGTAGAACGCCTCTTCATTTTTGTCCAAAATTTTCAGACATTCAATTAAAGGTCAAAATGGATGCTGCAGTACAGTTACTTTTTCCATCTGATTCCTACAGTAGACTATCCCTTGGTATTTGTAGTTTTTAATTTACTGTCCACCCTGCTATCAATTTACATTCTGTCCTTTCCATCATTTAGACCCATGATTATTATTGCTACCCCCACAGACATATTTTGTTGATGTAGTGGGAAACCAACCCAAAGAAACACCCTTTCTATCCCTAAATCAGTGGTTCCCAAACTTTTTACCTCACCCCCCCTCACCTTACCTGTCCACCCCACCCCTGGGAGCCACTGTTAGGAACTGGGGCCAAGTTAGGGCACAACTGGGAGTGAGGCTGTGGCTGGTGCTGTGGCTGGGAGCCAGAGGCTGAGGCCAGGGCCGTGGCTGGGGGCAGGTTTGAGGCTGAGATGGAACCACAGCAGGGCTGTGGTCAGGGCTGGGGACAAGGCTGGGTATGGAGCCACAGCCAGGTGCCGAGGCCACAGCCACAGCTGGAGCCAGGAGCAGAGCTGTGTCCACAACTGGGGGTGGGGTTGGAGGAGAGCTGGAGGCAGAGCGGGGCTGGGTGGTGCTCCCTCCACACCACTCTGGTGGCCTCAAGGCCAGATGCACCAGCTGCTGCTCGGATGGCCCTGGGCAGCTGGCCCCAGGGACCGCCTGAGCAGCAGCTGGTGTGTCAGACCCCCAGGACCTCCTGAGCAGTGATAGGTGTGACTGGCTCTGGGGACTGCCCGAGCAGCAGTCCCCAGGACAGCTAGAGCAGCCGCTGCTCCAGGGCCCTGGCTGCTGGTGCCGCAGCTGGCCTCAGACCCCCCCAGCAGCAGCCCCACCAGGGTGTCCCCCTCCCAGTAGCAGCCACCCTCGGGTGCCCCTCCTCCAGCAGCCCTCCCAAGATTTGGTCAGGGATATTTATTGTACAAGTCATAGACAGGTCACAGACCGTAAATTTTTGTTTATTGCCCGTGACCTGTCCGTAACTTTTACGAAGAATACCCGTGACCAGGAGCGGCGCCAGGATTTTTGGCGCCCTAGCGCAGGGCCGGCTCTAGCCATTTCGCCGCCCCAAGCACGGTGGCATGCCACGGGGGGCGCTTTGCAGCTCGCTGGTCCCGCGGCTCCGGTAGACCTGCCGCAGGCATACCTGCGGATGCTCCACCAGAGCCGCGGGACCAGCGGACCCTCCGCAGGCACGCCTGCGGGAGGTCCACCAAAGCCACTGCCGCCCTCCCACGCTCCCGGTTGGAGCTGGCCCTACCTAGGCAGGGGTCCTTCCCGCTCTCCCAGTCAGCGGCAATTCTGCAGCGGGGGGGTCCTTCTGTGCTCCCGGTCTTTGAGGGACTTCAGCGACGGGTCCCGGAGTGAGCGAAGTACCCACCGCAGAATTGCCGCCGAAGACCCAGAGTGCGGAAGGACCCCCCGCCGCTGAATTGCCACCGAGGGTGGCAAAATGCCACCCCCCCCAATTCCTGGCGTCCTAGGCGACCGCCTAGGTCACCTAAATGGAAGCACCAGCCCTGCCCATGACTAAATCATAGCCTTACTTATTAGCATTTGAGAAATTGATACTGAATTGCACAATGATATTGCACTATGAGATTAATACTATGGCATCATTCACATCTTTTTATCATGATGTCCACTAGGTGAACCAATGTTACTCTTTTTAGAGAAGTTTGACCATTTGAAATTGCTGTACACTGAAAGAATTCAGTAAGTTAGATGTTTTAATTTTTAGATGTAGAGCAGTCCAAAACTGTAATTTTCTGAGTTGTTTCTTTGATCCACTGAAACTAAGCTTAAATTTAGCATGCTAAGCAAAGTGAGCAGAAGGTTGTGGTTTTCTTGCTTTCCCCCACCCCCAAAAAAGGCAAATGCCGTACACTTCTTGTTGTCGAAGACTATTTAAAAATTATTTCCAAAGATGGTGTTATGATATAAACACACATTTTTATATTTCCTTTTTATAGACGATAAAGACATAAAATACAAAAAAATATATTCTAAAATGGTGTTATTTTGGGCTAACAAATGAGCAAAGGAACAGAAAAATAACGAAGCTTCTGCTTTGAGTGGAATATAGTCTTCACATTGCCATGACTGTCAGAGTCAGAATTGTAAAACTGGACTCTTTAGTATAACAAAGTATTTTGCCTGTGTATCATACTGTACACATAATGTGTATTAACCTTTTTCTGAGAACCTTGCTATATGTAAATCTAAGAGAGTTAAAGATGAATTAGACAATCTTTACTCAATTTTCTTGCTTATGAAATTTTGAGATTATGTCTTTAAAATTACTTTCTTAAAACTACAGTGGTCATTTGTATCTCCTCAACTGTGGTCAGAAGGGCAAACATAACTGCAGACTTACAACCCACACATTTGTCAAAATGTATACTTGCCAATTATCTATTTTCCCTTGACCTCTACAAAGCTGAAATATATCATACTATGACCTGCTACTTCCAACTACTCCAAAGCCTAAAACTTTAGTTTAAAGCTATATTTTGTACATATACATACATATATATACACACACGTGCATGCATATATGTGTGTCTGTGTATTAATTAATGCCAGTTGAATTAACTCAACAAGCCTTAACTTAGGGAAATCCTACTTTCCTTGCTGAAGTTACTGAGAGTTACACCTGGATGAGGAGTAAAAACTCCACGATTTTGCCCAAAGCTTTATTATACTACCCACGCTTGCATTGAAAGAAACCAGCTACACATACTATGCTCTTCTTTCCATCCCTTCCTATACCCTTTGTTCTCTCTACCATGCATTATTTCATTATTCTCCCACTTAAAAAGTATTTTAATAGATCTACTTTTTTAACAGGTGTATATGTACAAGGTCTTTACTATACAACAATGAACAACAGAATGAGGAACAGTCAGTCTAGTAGAGAGATAAGTAATCTATTCCTTAGACTTGTTACCTCTGTATTACATATGTGTCAGATTCAACCCACTAGATGTATTTATGTACCCTACCTTGCATACTCAAATGCTGTAGAAGCTAAGCTTTTTCCCCTCTTTTTATAAGGAATTTTCTATAACTCCTGGGTGGGAAGATAACCTTCCAAATGTAAACTGGGCACTAACCAATACAGTGTTATATTCCTAAGTCTGCAGATATCTGAAACACTGACTCAAAGTGTGAATTCTCCCTGCACCTATTAATTTTTCTGTTACATTCAAAGCCTAGTGACAACATTTTTTATATGTCAGCATAAATTATGTAACTACTAATCTCTCTGGGGGATGGGAAGGTAAGAAGGTGGAAACGAAGCTCATAGGGATGAACGGTGGGCATTAGGAGCTGATGCAAGAAAAGAAATGCAGAGGTAAGAAAGCAAAAAAGAAAAAAGGACTATGAGACAGATAAATAGAGAAAAGAAGATGGTAAAGGAAGTGAAACAAAAAGCAGACATATTGGTTGCCCTAAGGGTGAACACTGAGTAATTCTGAGAATACAACAATAAAGATACAGGACACATTACTACTGCTAATAACGACTGCTAGCATTTTCAAAGGAACTAGGGATTCTGGCACCAAACCCATTGAATTCCAATGAAAGTAGGGCATTAACTCTCTTAGTCACCTTTAAAAATTCTCTACCATATATCTTTGTGAAAACCTCCCAATGACATCATCAGGGTATTCACTGTGAATGGAGGGCACTATGTAGTTATCTGTTTATAAACTGCCCATGAACAATAACTAAAAATGGAAATCAGCCCTCTCTACTAAATGTGTGTTACATCCCTGGCACATTGTAACCACCACACTGAAGGGTGTCACTGTGAATGATGTGGTACACCAGTCTTTCATTTATCTATCTTGAATGTGTTAGGCAATGCTTACGTTTGGTCTCACTCTTAATATCAAGAAGACTAAAGTGCTCTATCAGCCCTCTCCAAATGAGTAATTACATGCCTCCCTCTATCAAAATCAGTGGAGTGGCACTGGAGAATGTTGATCATTTCCTCTACCTTGGAAGTCATCTTTCATCCAAGGCAGATATTTATGCAGAAATTCAACATCGCTTGAACTGTAACAGTGTAGATTTTCTTGTTTATGGCACAGGGGTTTTGAAGATCACAACATTCGAACAGACACCAAGCTTCTTGTTTATCAAGCTGTTATTCTCCCAAAACTGTTGTATGGGTCCAAAACTTGGACAACCTATAGATACCACTTGAAAGTCCTTGAGAGACACCATCAACACTGCCTTCGTAAGATTCTGAAGGTCAAATGGGAAGAAAGGCGCACCAATATTAGTATCCTGGAAGAGGCAAAGACCACCAGTATCGAGGCAATGATCATCCATCAGCAATTCTGCTGGACCGGTCGTGTTGTCCGGATGCCAGACCATCGCTTCCCAAAACAGGTCCTGTTCTTTCAGCTGAAAGAAGGATATCAAAACATGGGTGGACAATGGAAGTGTTATAAGGACTTACTGAAGAACAATCTAAAAAAGTGTAATATTGACATTGACATTTGAGAGACACTTGCCTAGGCTCGCTTAAAATGGAGTGAAGTCCTATGTGATGGTCCCCTACATTTTGAACTTGCTCACCAACAAGCTGAAGAGGACAAGAGGCACAGAAGGAAGGAGAGACTGGCTTCCAGTAATGGTTAACAGCCTCCTGCTGAACCTGAAAACATCTGCCCTCATTGCAATAGAACTTGTGGTTCAAAAATTGGCCTTATTAGCCACCTGAGGACCCATGACTCCCATGAAAGATGATCATATTCGGTAACAACTGATTGCCCATCACATCAGTCTCTAAGTGTTTGGTAATTTGCTGAGTGTACCATAGGTTCGGAAGCAAGTGTTGTAAGTGTTCCCTGAACTCCGCTCTTCAGGCAATAACCATCAGGGCTTCCCAAAAACACTCACACAATTCAAGTAGGAAAGATTATCTCTTTACTAGTGTGGCCAGAAAACAAAATTTGCAAGTACTCTAGGCATAGCCCATAGCTTCCTGCTGTGGGTCCCTATAGCTGGGCGGTCACCCTACTCTGGCTAAGAAGGGGTTAAAAGCCAGCCCTTGGAGAAGGCCGGGGCTGAGAGAGAAAACCCTAGGCTGATTGTGGAAACAGCTGCAGCTGGACCACGCCCCAATCAGGCTGCAACTGGCCCTAAAAAGGGCTGCTAGGCTGAAGTTCAAGCAGTCTCTCTGCCTTCAGAGAAAGAGGGGCCTGGCTGCTGGGAAGCTCAGGATGCCTAGAGTGAGGCAGGCCTGCGGAAAGGCTAGAGGGGCTGGGGAGCTCCAGACTGGCAACTCCCCAGGCTGCAGGGCCTTGTCCAAGGCCCCATAGAGGTGCTGGGTTGCAGAGAGAGGCAGCAGGTCCAGACCCAACCGTGCCTATGATGAGTGGCTGACACTGCAGCCTGCCCGAGGGCACAGGGGTGAGTTGGTGACTGGCAGTAGCCTACGACTGAGGCGAGGTAGGGATAGGAGGTGGGGGTTCCCTGGGGAAGGGAGACCCTGAGACTGAGGGGTTACTGCCAGGGGGCAGCACCCCAGATAACGGGGCACCAGAGTCCAGGGAGGGACACGGGGGCCAAGTGGCAGTGGGACACTGGCCTGCAGAGGGCGCTCCAAGGCTGGAAATGAGCTAATTTCTGAAAGAGACCAGCAGGAGGCGCCGCACGCTTACAGTCCCACTAGCCCCCTACCAGCAACAGGGTGGGTCTCAGCCAAGCTCTTAGTCTGCTTCCTATCAGGCCTTTCCTCCACAGCCACACCTCAGCCTGCTGCCGCCAGCCTCTGCTCCTGTTCAAATGCAGTTTCAGGCTTCTCCTGATCCAGGTTTCCTAAGGCTCTGGTAGGATTTCCCTTTCCTGTGCTGGAGGCATTATGGAGCTCTCCACTGGCTAGATGTGCACTGAGGTAACTCCCAGTACAAATATAAACAGCCCCAGGTTCATTATAATCTGGTATTTGTACATTATTTCACTGCAAGTTTACTCTTTACACAGACTTTTTTTAAAAAACACTCATCCTTTTAAAGCAGCTTCATTGTAATTTAACATATATTTGGGTTGGTGCACAGAAAATGTTATTCTTTCCACAGGTCTATTCCTTTAACAGTTTATTTTTAAGTGGGCTCTTACACACATTTTTTTGCCAGTAATTACCCAGAGGTATAGACATTGTTTGCTGTAACAAAATCGATTCTGTCAAAACACTGGAAGAAACCCAGCATATAAAATCCCAAAGCTCATCATGAGCCCTTTCAAGCCCCTGATAAGTCATGTACCAAGAAAACACAGCACAATTTAACAGTATATCAAGCTGATTTCAAAATTAATACCGCAGTCTACATCAAATTCTTAAAAAACGAAATGCTACAGGGTGGTAATTAAGATGTTTGGTGTGTAGCCAAACTTCATAGTTAATACGTTGACTTTTTCTGGGACACTGTGGAAACATTTACGGACAACCCCAAGCAGTGCCTCATCCAGTAGAAGACAGGATAGATTTATACACTGTTCTTTCTCTCCTGAGATGTGAGTTTGAATCTGTTCCAGTCTGAGATTACTAAACGAACGTTAATGATGACTCAGTGTTAAAAAGGATATGAGTGCCAGTTTCAAAACCTTCAACAAGAGATATTGTAAATCTGGGGGGTATGTTCTCCTCTTAATGCATGTATTGTTCCTGTTATACAGACCTATGTCTCTAAAAGGCAGATGGCAACCAAATCAACAGTTTCTAAAGGTGTATATCATATCCCTTATTTGTCATATGAAGATTACATTTTTTATCTAATGGGCATGCAGTATAGGTACTGATGATCCACAGATTAAATCCAAATTTATCTAAAATGTTCTGATCCAGTGAGTGTTGCTGGTGAGGCATGACCATCCCAGGAATTCAGTGTGATCTAGTAATCAGATAAAAAGACCAGACAAAGGGAGTCAGGAAGACACTTGAAGTCTCAGATCCCTGGTAGTGGTTAGTTGAAGTATAGGATTCATTGTGTGACGCTCACATGTCACATAACCCCATTTTAATTCAGGCAAACCTAGATCTAAAATGTAGTAAACAACACAAAATGTAGTTGTCCATAGCAATCAAGTGTGCATGGATTTGTTTTTTAAAAAATCTTGCCCTGTAATTGGAAGTACATATATTTTGATAAATTACATAAAGGAAGGTCTTATTTAAACATCATCATTAATGATCTGGAAAACAGAGCAAGCAACATATTACTGATATTTGCTGATGACACAAAATTGGGAGGTATTATAAACCCCAGAAGGATACTGAAGGGGATCTCAAGAGCAGGAAATGAAACGAAATGGAGGGGGGAATCCAATACGCTAAAGGGGAAGAAGATACTTGGAAATGAGCTTAATAGTGATCATAGACAGAAAAATAGATATGTGGCTGCAATGTGATGTTGCAGAAAAAGCAACAATGCTATTTTGGGATATGGTGAGATTGCCTCTGAGACCTTTTTGACTCAGCTTATACAGAATACCTCATCCAGTTCTGAGAGAACACTTTATCCAGTTATCTGGAATCCAAGACATCAGTTCAACTCCATATTTGTCACTGAGGTTTCTTTATTGGCATACAATCAAACTACACTTGAGTTGATCAGACCCAAGCATAGATGGTGGGTACAGGGCATATCACACATCCAAAGAACAAAATCATTAATCAGTTTATATACAAATTCTAAAACAAACTGCCACATGTACCTTTTAATCTGCATTGTATCATGCACTACATGATTGGTTCATTAATTTCGGTAGCCAATCCCTATCTAGATCATGAATGGTTCACGTGCTGCACTACATGCTAGACCACAGCTGCATACTATCACACACAGCTTACTATTGTTACTAGCTACATCCTTTACATATTTACAAGACTACTTTAAATTCATGCTTTATTCATTGTTTTGTGGTCTTGCCCAAAACAGACTAGTTAGATGCACATACAAAAGTATCCTATTTATGGAGGTCAAGTCCCTCTTTATACAGCTTTATACCCACTCTGTTTGGGTACTCTGTAATCAGAAACAAGAAGACAGACTGGCAGAGATCAGAGAAAAGCAGCAAAAATCACACCTCAGATTAACTTCATTGGTTATGATACTGCCACTGCGCAAAGTTAAAAAAGTAACAACTGACCAATGAAAAAAGATCCAAAGAAATAAATGTGTACAACTAAAGAGAATATCAAAAATATCCACAAATATTTGAGCACTGAAGAATAGGATGCCAATGCAAAATTTATAGAATAAAACATGAAAACTTGAGATCTATTAAACTGTAGCGCACTCTCCCAAAGGAAGTGGGTCAAATCCACTGCCCCAGGTATTTAAAATTGAACTGGAGAAAATAATTAATAACAAGCTGTAGTAAACAAACCTGCATGAGCAGTAGAATGAACTACTACATATTAGGGGGGTTTACATCTAATTTCTATTATTCTAATGTTCATTTGTAATCTCTTCTTAATTTACCAATAAAATGTTATTTTATCACCTTTTTACAGCAGTCCTCCTCAGTGGTTTGCAACAGATACCTCTTACAATTTCATTCTTAGAGGACTATTTTCCTTTTCTAAAAGCAGCGGAAGCACACATCTGTAACAAAAGGCTGTGCTAGTTTGATATATTAGTCCCTCCTCCTTGACACCAACAGACCCTATTAGAGCACAAGTATACTCTGCTGAAATAGCATATGTGACTGAGAATGTATTGAGTTCTGGTCCTATTCTGTCAATGACTTGCCGTATAAACTTGGGCAAGTTACTCATGTTCACATTTTCAGCAGTATTCTCCAATACTAGATGCCTATTAGTTGGGCAACTAAAATCTCCAGTTGGGCAACTAAAATCTGAGATACTCAAAACTAGTGGCCACTTTTGAAAATGTTGACCCAAATCTCTCTAAACCTCAGTTTCCACTTCTGCAAAATAAATGCAAACTTTCATAATGCAGTGTCTTTAACAGACGTGGATTATAAGTATATTTTTGTTCCTTCCAATAATATATAGTGTGTACTTGGACTTTCAGAAAGCCTTAGACAGGATCCCTCACCAAAGGCTCTTCATGAAGCCACGGCATAAGACAGAAGATCCTCTGATGAATCAGTAACTGGTTAAAAGACAGGAAACAAAGAGTAGGAATAAATGGTCAGTTTTCCTTTTGGAAAGTGATAAAGAGTGGGGTCCCCCAAGGATCTCTATTAAAACCAATTTTATTCAACATATTTATAGATTATCTGGGAAAGGGGGTAAACAGTGAGGCAGCGAAGTTTGCAGATGACACAAAATTGCTGAAGAGTGGGGACAGTTTAGGACTTAACTAAGAGTTACAAAGGGATCTCACAGAATTGAGTGACTAGGCAACAAAATGGCAGATGAAATTCAGTGTTGATAAGTGCAAAGTAATGCACATTGGCAAACATCCCAACTACACAGACAAAAGGATGGGGTCTACATTAACCTCTCAAGAAAGCGATCTTGGAGTCACTGTGGATAGTTCTCTGAAAACATCCGCTTAATGTCCAGCAGCAATCAAAAAAGCTAATAGAATGTTAGGAACCATTAGGAAAGAGACGGATAATAAGACAGAAAATAGCATAATGCCACTATATAAATCCATTGTAAGCCCACACCTTGAATACTGCGTGCAGTTGTTGTCACCCCATCTCAAAAAAAATATATGAATTTGAAAAGGAACAGAGAAGGGCAACAAAAATGACTGGGGATATGGAATAACTTCCACATGGGGAGAGATTAAAAAATCTAGGACTGTTCAGCACGAAAAACAGAAAACTAAAGTGAAGGGGACATGATAGAGGTCAGGGATCACCCGATGAAATTAATAGGCAGCAGGTTTAAAACAAACAAAAGAAGAAGTACTTCACACAACGCACTTGTGGAAATTATTGCCAGGGAATGTTGTGAAGGACAAAAGTATAACTGGATTTAAAAAAAAAAAAAAAAAAAAAAAAAACTTAGATAAGTTCATGGAGCATAGGTCCATCAATGGTTATTAGCCAAGACAGGGCTGCAACCCCATGCTCTGTATATCCCTAAGCCTCTGACTGTCAGATGCTGGGACCTGTGAGGAATCACGCACTTCAGACCCAGACCCACATGTCCCCAGGCAGTCCTCAGGCCACAACCACCACCCAACTGCACCACTGAATAACCAGGGAAGGGCTTAGTGAAGGATTAGTTTGCGGAGGGCCCTGCACCCTAAGCCCCTGATTAGGGGAAATATCCAGATCCCTCCCACTGCCTTAGGAGCTCTATATAAACCAGGAAGTAACAACAGAAATTTGTCTGAGCAACTAGAGGAATTCTTGAGTGACTGCTCCTATGGACCTTCCTTCTTACCGGACTCCTCTGTCCTCTATTCCTGCCTGCTCCTAGTTCCTGTCCTCCTATCCTAGACTCCTGTCTACTCCCAGTTCCTGCTGTCCCTGCTCCTACACCTCATCCCTGACACGATCTCCAGCTCTGACACCCTTGTTTGGCACCTGATCTTGTCTCTGATGCTGACCTTCAGCTTGGTACATGACTCTGTCTTCGGTTCTGACTGTTGGCACTGACAACTAGACATGACCACCCATGCCCTGGTCATTGCAGTACTGAACGACGGGGGATGAATCACTCAATAATGGTCCTGTTCTATTCATTACCTATGCAGCATCTGACATTAGCCACTGTCAAAAGACAGGATACTGGGCCAGATGGACCCAATATGGTCTGACCCAGTATGGCCATTCTTATGTTCTAATATTCTTATGTTAAAAATGTATTTTCTGAGTTGTAACAACTCAGTTTCAGAATTCAAAAAAAGCTTACATTCAGTATGTATTTATTTTCCATAGATATTCATGTGTTAATGTATAATAGTAAATACAAGGCATTTAGCTTTGGGTTTGAGAAAAACTTTTTTCAGAAAGTGGTTTGGGAAAAGAGAAAAAGAGAGAGCATACATGTATACAATAATGTAGAAATAGTTTGGACCTTGAGTCAGTAAGCAGGTTTTCAGTTTCACACAAGAAAATCCTTTCATTATCCTAGATATCTTATGAAAACTACAGCCTCAAGACTGGCTATATCTGAATATTTAAACCAGGATATTGAGACTCACCAGTGCAGACTTAAAAGAAAAAACTTTGTAAGTCATCTTATTCATGTATGAACAAGTATGAAAGTACACAGGATAGGGAGCACTTGTCACCACAAATCTGTAAGATGTATTTATTGTTATAAAGTTTTTAATTATAATTAGCATTTCCAACCCAACTTCTAGAGACCATTGCTGAAAAATATTTAACACTAGCTATGTGACATGTAAATAATCTAAATTTTCTTTCGATTACTATGCAAACATTGACAAGGTTGTATCCCCAGAAACACTGGGGGGATAGCTGTTGGAAAACCACTTTACAGATTTTGCCAAAGGATAATCCTAAAGCTAGCCCACTGGTGGGCCCCAAAAGCAATTTCCAGGCAAACCCTCCAAACATTTGCATTTTACTTAGGGTATTGTCAAGGGGATTAATAATGGACTATAAGGCTGGATCCAATGCCTTTTCAAAACAAAGAGTTGTTGCATTGATTTCAATGGGCATTTGATCAGGGTCATAGAGCACTTCACATGTTGGTCGTATGTTTGGCCAGTAGTGAGCTAATGTTCTGTCAGAAAGGGTTAACTCAGTTCACTTTCCAGTGCACATGAATCAACATCCCTAAACCACCTACATAACTGACATTAGTTTGTAACCTTGTTGATGGTCTCAGTAGAGAGTTCAAGGATTAAACTGGTATGGAGTCTTGAACGAGCCACTCACTCTAGAGATGGTCCTACTTGATCAAGGCTGAGGTACACTAGTGAGGCAATATGGAGAAGCTTCTACGGACACTGACTGGACTGTGCTTGTTCTATGCATAGAAGACTTAATTCTCTCAAGACATATATTTTTCAGGCCCCTTTACAAGTATTAAATACACACAAAATAGCCACTGCACTAGTTCTTAGGACGGACAAAAGTCAGCAGTTTCAAATTTGGATGCCTAACACCAGGCACTTAAATCCATATTTTAGTACCTAAATAGACAGACTAATTTTGACTCAGTAATCATACTATGAGCTTCCTCTGTCTCTGTTTTAAAGACACTGATTTTATGCTAACTGCAATCCAGCACTGTTGTTATGGTGACAAAGTAGCCACATCATTGTTGAGGTTAGTAAAGGTTAGCAGTAGCTTTTTTGATTTTGGAATTTTAAGTAAGGTTAAGAAATGAGGTTAAGGTCATGGAAAACTCATTTTATAGATGTATATTGTTAAATTACTGTAGTAACCTTCAAACGTCAATATGTACTGTGTCCAATATATGTTCACTAAAGCAAGATTCAATATATTATCTCCCTCTACCTAACATCTAACAGACCCAGGCATACACTGAAACTGACTTCAGAGCAAAACTGTACTACTGAAATTTACATAAATGGAAATGCACAAGAACTATGCAGCCCATTATACTAAGTTATATAGCATTACTCTTTTCTCACCATTTATGCAGCAGAATTACACTCATGTGTGTGACAACATTAACCTGAAAAATCATTCATTAAACTGCATGACTCTGAAGGTGAAACTGTAGCTGAGAGAAGACAATCTGCAAGTGCACACCATGCTGACTCCACATCAAACAGCAGATCCAATTCAAGATGCCAGTCCTCACATTCAAAGCACTCAATGGTCTAGGGCTGAACTCCTCATCTCCCTCCACCCAATTTCAAAAATACTGCCTATGAGTGTGATGCACCTAACAGTATGCAGGATGGGACACACCGCAAGTAGAAATCAGGAAATGCAAATGAGGTTTAACTCATCTCTTGCCTTCATTAGAACAAAATGCAGGATTCTAGGGTTTATACAACCCTTTCCATAACAGAAGCCATAAAACTGGCCGACTAGCTTATCCCTCCATAGACACCTCACCCACACAGAAAAAACACCCATAGACTGAACATCCCAATATGACTAAATAGCAAATATTATCCAATAGGACAACACAGAAAATTACAGTATTGCTAACCCCAAGTTTTCAAAAATCATAAAATAAATCCCAAAGAATCATGAGACTGGCTTAAAAATCATCTGATTTTATGGGGAAGAGGAGAGGAAATGTATTTGTCTTCTAGTATTTGAGCCTTTAGGGCACGAGTGGGCAAATTACGACCCACAGGCCGGATCTGGCCTCTCAGGGCTTTGGATCCAGCCCATGGGATTGCCCCCCCATGATGCCATGGGCACTGTGCCACCTTCAGAAGCAGCCAGCACAACTTCCCTGTGGCCCCTGGGCAGGGGGGGCAGAGGGCTCCGTGAGTTGCTGTTGTCTCTAGGCACCACCACCCCCAGCTCCCAGTGTCTGGGATCAGGGACTCACAGCCAGTGGAAGCTTCGGCAGAAGTACCTGGAGGCATGGCAAGGGCAGCGCATGCGGAGCCCTAAGCCCCCCTTCCCCAGGGGCTGCAGCACTTCCTGGAGCAGCACAGCATGGCGTGGGACCAGGACAGGCATGCACCAGAGCCTGCCCTGGCCCCAGTACGTGCCGCTGCCACCCCATAGCCCAAACCCCTCCTGCACGCCACCCCCCAATTCTCTGCCCTAAGCCCCCTGTCTGCACCTCACACTCCTCCTGCACCCCAACTCCCTGCCCTGAGCTCCCTCATACACCTTGCACCCCTGTGCACCCCAACCCCCTGCCCTGAGCCCACTAATGCACCCCATACCCCTCCTGCACCAACCCCCTGCCCTGAACCCCCCCACAGCCCACACCCCTCCTGCACCCCTGCCTTGAGCCCTCTCCTGCACTCCACACCCCTCCTGTACCCGAACCCCCTTCCCTGAGCCCCCTCATATACCCCACACTCCTCCTCTGCCCCATCACTTGCCCTGAGCCCCTTCCTGCACACTGCACCCCCTCCCACACCCCGCACTCCCTCCCATACCCCAACCCCCTGCCTTGGCCCTGCATAAAATTTCCCCACCCAGATGTGGCCCTCAGCCCAAAACGTTTGCCCACCCCTACTGTATGGCTCGTATTTTCAAGCTTTTCTCTTCAACCATGAGGGCTAGAAACTTACTTTAAAAAATAGATTCTCACATAATCACATGACTCAGAAGCTGGAGCTTTACGTAAAATACCAAATATTGAGAGACTCGCTATAAAATTGTAAGAGCTGGCAACAAGGGTCTTAAATCTTTCAGTCTGGCACATAGATACCACAGTGATTGTGGTAGATAGGGCTCAAGCAATGTCTTGAGGAGAACAAGAGGAAGTTACTGCCATACCACAGTTATTAAAACCCAAAAGAAAAAGTCTGACGGTGCTGGCTGTCAACTCCTACTTGGCAAGCCTTTCCCTGTTCCCCAGACAACGATTATATAAATACCTTCTTGCTCCTTAGGTACTTCCATGATATTACCTCCTCCTCTGTTGTCCCTATTTCCCCAGCAAACCATACTTTCCCCTTAATGCAGAGATCCTAAACTGGCCTGTGAACACGCTGAGAAGCTGAAAGACAGCAAGAGAACATCTATTTATATCTAGGGTTTTTTAAATGTGCAAATTTATTTAGTTTAACAAAAAGTTAGTTTATGACGTAATTTGCACTGCCACATAATTGTATTATGCACAGGGCTCCAAATTTTAATCAGTGCATTAAAAGACATTTCAAAGTTTAGCCATAATTTTCAAAAGCTGAAGGGGGAAAATAATTTCAAATCTCAAAATTTACATATTTTTGTTTTTGCAGAATTTAGACTCAAATCATTAAGTCCCTGGTTAACCCCAAAGATCCCAACAGATGGAGCAGTTTCTTATCTTGTGTCCAAAACTGTTTTAGGAAGCCTTCTTTTATTAATTTTTATTTTTCTTCAATAACTGCAAAAACTACACTGGAACACTTGTGCTCAAGCAACCACAGATGACTAATCCAGAGCAAGAAAATAAAATGTATTTTAAAATAAGCCAACCAGCAAACTAAAGGCCATCTATACATGACCAAGCAAAGTATACAGCCCTTAGTTTGTAAAAATTCAAATCAGGAATGAGTCTGTAATTCAGTTTTTAACAGTGACGAAGTTTGTATTTTTTTTCCTCCTATGTTGTCATAACTTGAGTGATACTTAATGCCAACAATCATTTTGAATCATTTGATTTTGCTCCATCAATTACTTACTATATATCATTAAATGTAACACCTGCACTGATATCATTTTGTTCATTATTTTTTTTCTTCGCCCACCCACCCGCATCCACCACTCCAGAACAAACATGACCGCTGCCCTAAAGTTAGCCAGGAGTCCTTAAAAACCTATCCCCTTAAAACTAAACAGAAAATCTTTACAATGGGCTGATTTAGAGAAATCTCAGACAGTTTATTACATAATGGATTTTCAGTAATATCATATAAAAAAAGAATACAGCTCCTATGCATGAACAAACATTCCCAGTTCTATAAAAAACAGCACCTTCCCCTCCAAAAAACCACCAACTATTAAAAGCTATAGCGCCTGTAAGGATGTGTTCCTTCAGAACATCGTACTGTAATCTGAGTACCCTGTACTGCTAGAGGCACAAACTGTTGGAGTGTGGAACAGACTGCTGCAGCTAATGGAATAGTTATTCCTTTTGTGTGTGCTTGGATTTATTTCCACAAGACATTACAGTGCCGTTCTAAACAGACAAAATTTAACAATGTAGAAAGAGCCATCTGATCTAATTAAAACTGGTAGTGAGTCTACTCTGGATAAGTGAAACAGTTGTGGAGGAAGTATCCGCACCTTGGCATGCCACAGATTTACTATCTACAATAATGCCAAACAGACCAGTATATGGGCCATGGGAACTGATTCAAAGGACCTAAACCTTTCAAATAGTAAATATAAATGAGGTGCTGCCAGTGTTCCAACCCGTAATCTGCAAAAGTAGCTACAGAGGGCAGTCATGAACTGCCCATAGTTGTAGGGAAAGGATTTAATTCCCTCAACCCCTATGAAAACTCCCATTCACAGCCTCATACTTGGACTCTGTGCTGGGAGAAGGGTTGAATTTCACCCAAAGGCTTTTGTGATTTATAGCACGCTTGTATGAAACCATGAAATTGACATAAAACTGACAGTTTTGTGCAAATCTACTGCTTGTAGAAATGAACAACTCTGTCAACAGTCAGTCAAAGTTGAAGTCAGAAAAGAAATCATCCTTAAATATCATATAATTGGAATCTAAACAAATAGTTCATATCATCTACATGTTTTATCCATGTTTTATCAATAAATATATAAATAAACCCACACTTCTTAATAAAAGTTAAAAACTTATATCAAAACTTATGTTTCTAGCATCCCCTCCCTTATCTAAAACCACTTTTATATTAATACTTTTTGGCAAACCATGCATATTCTGTTGCATCACATTTCTAATTGGTAATCTCTCCCACCTTTATCTCTAAGAATTGTTCTAAGACTACTGGCAATGGCACTACATGTGCAAAAGCCCTCTTTTTATTTAGAAGGGCAACATATATATATATATATATATATATATGTTGCCC